>NW_026542596.1:78280987-78880987 GCF_028750875.1 Macrosteles quadrilineatus
GAATAAAATGTTTTTCCGATACGAGTTTTGAGGCTAAGAATTTGTACCAAATCTTAACAAAAGTTATTAAATATAGTTTTAAAAAAGTACAATACTATTAAAATATTATTAAACTATTAATATTAACAGTTACAGATTTTTTTTATCATCGTCTCATAAAGTATTAGATTATTAAACTGTATATCAATTTAGAATTTGATGAACATTTTCACTGCTTAAAAACTGATAAAAGTAATGGCAAAGTAAATATATAGACTAAAATCTAATATTTGTAAATTTTAGATGATATTATTGTCGTATTAGATTACTGCATCGATTATTCAAAGAATGTTCTAAACGTGTTATAATTACCTAAATGTAATGTACCATCAGTTTGATCCTTTATTTTAGAAACAACAAAATATGCTAGAGTTCAAGGTACACGGACGAAACTCAAATAATTTCCATCCAAAAAATGTTATTTTTGAAGATTCCTCTCAGTAATACACGTAAAGTACATGTATGTTTGAGTAATCACAGTATTTCCTCTAAAATCGGAGTATTCATAATTTTGTTCTCCATTTCGAAACCAAGAAAAACCTACGTAGTCCACGAATATTTATAAATTAGCTGTACAGTATGTAATATCATCCAAAAACTGGAAGTGTAAAGAAATACAAATAACCAACAGGTTTCTACCATCAATACTTTGATGAAAAAAACTTTCTACACAGAAATCACACTGTAACGTATCAAATACGCAGTAATCCCAGCGTTTTTATATCAACCTCCCACTCTTTTCTCACGCAGTTTTACATAAGACGTATCAATATCGACGATTGTATCAGTTACACCAAGGAGACGTTCAGTGTGGCAGTGCTATTCCACCACATAGCAAGCGTATTACGAGTACTTTACAATATCGATATTTTTACCGATAATATCGAAGTGGTTACCGACTAGTAACAGTGCGTGTGCGCCAAATTGGATCCATTACCGTGTAATAGACGCACGGGGTGTCTCTTGTCCGTCAATTGCGTTGATGGGGCCTAATGACTACGGCGCGGGAGGCGCTGGTGGCGTGTGCGTGGTGGTGCGTGCGGCGACGCCCGGGCGCGGTAGCGGGCGTAGCCCCCTAGCACGGCCCCGAGCAGGAGTCGCGGCGCGGGCGGCCCCTAGACCGGTCATGGCGGGGGCTCAGAAAGGCATGGAGCGCTGGATAGGCCGAGTAGCGCTGGTCACCGGAGCGAGCTCTGGCATTGGAGCGGCAGTCGCCCGCGACCTGGTGTCTCACGGACTGACCGTGGTCGGACTGGCCAGGAGGAAGCACAGGGTCAAGGTAGGTAAAGAAGTTTGACATGTCAGGATGAAAGAATTTTGTTTTGATCAAGCTGTTATGACCAAGAAAGTGGATAGGGGTTGAAACAAATTAAGCCGCTTAAAAACTATTTTAATATTAAAATTAAAAACTTTAACTTATTTAAACACTGTAAAATTTAGTGTACTCATCTACAAAACAAGCACTAAATTTTGTAATAGATCTTTGGATACATATAAAACATTGAAAAATTATTATTCAATATTAAATAATAGCATATTTCTTCTCTTTACCTAATTCACATTCAAACACATGGATTAAATAAAATAATAAATTAAAACAAATTTTGCCTCGTCATTCACTAACCATAGTAACCTTTGGATAACTCAACTTATGAAACATTGAAAATTAATTGTTCAATATTTAATAACAGTTTTTTTTCCTTTTTTTAATTGCCTAAAAAAAACATTCAATGGATCACTAACATTATCTTAAATGGAAAAATAAATTTTGTTTATGAAAAAATATTTGTTTGCCTCGTTACTGATTTAGTAACCTTGGGACAACTAAACTTATTCTCACTACCTGTTACTGTCTCAAAATGTTTTGGTGCGATTATAACATGTAAGGGGTAATTGCACTTTGGAACATTTGTAGCAGTAAAGACCTGTAATATACAGATGAACATATCTAAACAATCATAAAAAAAATATAGTTTCACTATGAAAAGTGATTCAGTTACTGTAATATTAAACTTGTGTGGATTAGTTTTTATATCTGCAACACGTAAAATGAATAACTAATAGTACATTAGTTTTTAATTGTGGAAAATATATAAAGCATACATATTAAAAACATTGAAATGAAGAGTGAGTAGGAGAAACTAATGAATTAAAAGACTGTTTAACGGAAGGGAACTATTTAATTACTTTATGGAAACATAACTTCGTTAGGATGCATTTTAAGCTGGCTACTAACTCAATTTATTTATCAAGAATTATTTTTCATATGATTATCATTTACGGAAAGTAAAACTAATAATAAAAAGTTATTTAGATTATCATTTCAAATTCATTAATAAATTAGTGAAACGACTACCCTTTAGTAAAGTTTGTTATTACGATATTTTTCAAAAGTCCGTGGTGTTGTTATTTTTTGTTTCCTGTATTAAGAATTCACAAAAATAAAGGTTATACACTATAAACAACGTTGTGTGTGCAAGCCACAAGAATAAACTTTAATACTAATGTACCTACTATAACTTTAGGCTTGACGCAAAGCAAAATGCTGCGATTTAGGATGCTTTAAACTTAGCTTTATAATTTGGACAGGAAATCGTTGAAATATCCATGGGATTTTAATAAAATCTTTTCCGCTAATTCTGGAAAAAGACAGCAGCTTTTAAATGCATTGAAACGTGACCTGTACCTCCCTTTAAAAGCCGAAGAGAAAAAGACATCGGACAATTCAGGAAATGTCTATCTTGATAAATGAATCGGTAAATGTTAAAAGGGCGGAAGTCAATTTTTTTGACATATGCACTTTATGACAGAAAATAAATAAGGTCTGCCGCAGCGGCTGGGAGTTTTCTGGTCGTCTTGATTAAACATTTGAAGGGATTGTGGGTCACAAATTTAACAATTTGTACTTAATTTATATAAATAAAATGTAATTTTATCAGTTACGAATATTGGCCAATACAAATGTTTTGTCAATCTGGCTGAATAAATGAATTTGACCTTACGTTACTTACGAAATAAAGGACGGATCGTATTTATGACAAAGACGGACAGGGAACTCACCCCGAATTTGCATTTATCTTAAATAAACACGCAAACATTGTTTCAAAGGATTAATTAAGTTCATAATTAATACTTTTTATTTTATTAAATATTTTTTCACAGACCTAAAAAAGTCCTTGTAAACCGTCGCAGTAACAGGTGAAGGTCCTTATTTCACGCTAGAGATCCTGCTCGTGTCCTCTACGGATGAAACTTAGTTGAGAGGTTTAAAGTACCACAGCCTCGGGCACGTCACATGCAAGGCTGCGTTTAGTGTTAACCTTTCACAGCTCTCCGAGTTGTAATCCAAACATTTACACAGCTTGGATATTCTTTTGTATACTTTGTTTAGTTGTTTTGTGTCGTTTGATAGTTGCAGATTTTTGCAAACTCAGTGTGTGTTTTTCGTTACCGGTATTTTTCCATGAAACATATTGGAACAGTCCAGGCCTTATTATTGTTACCCTCTAATGTCAACCCTTATCATTTCATTGGATAGCATTATTCATTTATAGCATCGACGAATACTTGGGATCAAAAAAGCAGCCTTCAATTTTGAAGGTATGAACTATAACCATCCAGTCACTCAGAAAGAAAAACTATTGTTAATATATTTTCAGGCATGGGTTTGTATTTAAATTTTTTTATGTAACTTAAAATGTATGTGTTTGAAGAATGGTGACTCGGTCTCATAGGGTGGGCATGATTTACTTCTGAACCACTATAAACAACAATGTAGTATAAAAGTATTAATTCCACGCCATTGTCTGCTTTGTTTTAAGGGCATTGAGCTCATAGCATCGAAAAGCTGTCCTAACATGGATTTATACATAATGGTTTGGGGCATAACACTTCGGTCAGCCAGAAAAACTATCGTAACAAATATTATTTTCCTACAGTCACCCGACAAAGTAGGCTTCCTTGCATTGATTATAGTACGGAAAGCCATACTTTTGCGCACAGTTTTTACTTTGGCGCACACCAGTATTCCAACCAAACAACACAAAACAGCGTGTTTTTATTATACACGTAATCCGTGTACGCTTGAAAATAAGGCAGCACTAAGGATATTACGACTACGATCAGCTGGTGCAGCGTTTTCCATTTCGTTCAAGGTTTGGATTTAAGATAACCTAAAAACGTGTTTTAAAGTGATTGAAAGGCTCTATGATTTTTAGTAAATGTAGGGAAAATATAATGTGTAACACGAGTGCAAACTGCCTTTGCTGCACTCGAGAAACTTGCCACACTCACCTACGGCTCGTGCGTAAACATTTCTCTCCTGTGCAGCAAAGTGCCACAACGCCCGCTAGTAATACAAATAACTATTCTAGCAACAGTATGTGTTTACTATAAATGTCAGGCATTTTTTGATTAAAATATTTTTCAGTGCTGATATTGAAAACGTTCCAAAGTGGTTATGATGTGCACGGTGAAAAGCAAACCATTGACTGAAGTACACGTCTCATTCATATTTTTGCTGTAGCTAGTTTTAAATCACAAAGTTGAATGTGTCTTTCTTTAAAAATTTTTTACTCTATTTTATAGTTTCAGAGTTACCTCTCTTTATGTTTTTTTTTGTTTATTAAGATGGTTGATGAGTAGTTACGAGATACGATATATAATACGTTGCCCTTTCAGATTGGCCATTTAGGATATAGTGCATAAAAAATGGTATCAGCAATATTACACATACTTTCTCCCGTTAGCTTATCAACAACCCTTATCATGAGCAAGCAATGTAAATAGCTATGCTATTTTATCGGGAAAATCACAAAAGTTGCAATAACTTTTGAACCGTAATTATTACAGTAATGTCGGTTGTAATATTATTTAGAGTTAAAAGGAGTATAGCTTACTAAACTGTAATCAAGTTTTTGCCAATAATTTGAAAATACAATTTTCCCGTATTTTATGGGGAAACTAGCTGACCCGGCGAACTTCGTATCGCCTAAGTTATAGGTTTCCCCTAAGACAGACCGATGGAAAGAAAGTACCGTTACGTTTAATTTTCAAGATAATCTCGTTCGCATCGCTCAATCACGTCCTGGTTGAAGTTCGTTCGCTACGCTCACTCACCTTTGGGTTGGAGCTCGTTCGCTACGCTCACTCACCTTTAGGTTGGAGCTCGTTCGCTGCGCTCACTTGCCTTCAGGTTAGCTCGTTCGCTACGCTAACTCGCCTCCAGGTTGAAGTTCGTTCGCTACGCTCACTCACCTTTTGGTTGCAAATTAGCTGTTGTCATAAATGTAAAAGAAATAATAGTGCTGCACCCTGTTGGTAATCCTTGTAACTTTAATGCTATTGAACATCATAGAACAGAACCAACTTGTTTAATTGAAACAGCTGTTAAGATTCATTAATTCCATTTCTCATAAGGTTAACATGGGAAACTCCAGAGCCACTGGGGCGGAGCCCTTTTAAGAATTTCGAAACGGGAAATAGTTTACGTCCGATTCGCATACCTACAGAATTTACACACCAAATTTCATAACGATCGGTGAAGTCGTTCCGGAGGAGTTTGCAGACAAACACTGTGACACGAGAATTTTATATATTAGATTATCATTAAATATCAACATTTCAAAAACACCTGAAACTCCTCTAAGGTATTTGAGTAATACCTACATACAAAATTTAATTCCTTCAAAGTCGGACCACAGGTGTGGTCCGTAGCTTTAAACACAATACTTACACTCACACAAATACACACACACATTCACATAAAAAGGCAAAATTCATATTCACCTTAAACACGGATATATCTGCTCAAAATTCAAACTCTAAAGCTTTAAAGGAAACGTTACTTTCTCTATGTACTGAAAATAGGGGATAAAGTAAAAAACAAACAAATCGGTATTTTACAGCTACTCCTCTCTACAGCTTTATCTCAGTGGTTCCTTTAAACTTGATTTTATAACTGAAAAAATCTATATAATGTGAATATAATGTTTGCTGGACTGTAGTTTATTTGTGGTCAAAGGTCAAATTTGAGAAAATTCTATTCTTAAAACACTTGTAAACGGTGTGAACGTGTAAAGGTATGAAGTAACCTTTTTCGTAAATACATTTTACTAAAAAAACCTTCATGTTTATCCACGATGGATACATAATTGGTGAAAGGTTTTCAAACAACTCAAAACAGAAGTTTTTCTGCAATATCGTAGATTTAAAAAACGATTCAACATTAAACGTATACAAAGCAATGGAGTACATTACAAATTCCAAAACTGTATGTGAAGAAGTTTTGCATGAATCCAACTCATATCTTATGAGATCACATCCCAGTAACTACATTTGCACATTGTTCTGCATGTAGTCTACAATACATATGTTACAACTAATATTTTTAAAATAAATAAATTAAAGAGTTTTCACATATAATTAATTTTATATTTCAATCACCATTAAAAACCATCATAATATTTGGTTGTAATCTACATATTAATAGGCAAGCATGTTTCTTTAAAACCTTTTTTCACGGCTTGTGTGCATGGCAGGTAAAATCTATGCATACTGTTAGAAAGGTATTTGCATGTAGATGTGCAGAATTTCTTTATTAATTAAAATAGGCTGAAAAGTAAGCACAAAAATACATTTGAAAAAAATAACATTGGCCGGGTTGCTATGCTGGTGATGAAATAACATCGAAATATATACACAAAATCAAAACAAATGGAAGTAATTCCAATCAGATGTTTTATTTACACCTTGGGGTGAAAATAGAGAAGTCTTTTGTACATTACACATTTTTGGTAAAGTTTTCGGGACGACCTCTAGTATTATTTAATTTAAACTGCCATTGTAAAAATTGCTAAAACCATCCAGACGATGAATTCGCAACCTTCTCGTTATAAAACACGATACTTTACACAAACAGTCATTAAGACGGTATTCAGGATGTCGTTAAAACGTCCGGTAGTTGACAGAACGGTGGTTAAAGAGGGGGTAAAGTTGATAACAACCCCCTGCTGTAGGGGGGGGGGGAATAAAGCTTGGAGAAGCTTGTCTTTGATCACAGAGTCATCAGAGTTGGAGAGGTTTCCTGAGGCGTTAGCTTTACCCGTGAGTCGACATCGGTAGCGAAAACATGAATCGTAATACGATATCTGCTAATGTCTCCACCTGTTACAATGTTAATTGGATTTTATCTGAACGGGCTTTGATCTCAAGGATACAGCACAAAGATAAAGTTAATTGGTAGTTAAGTATTCTTTGGCTACTTTAAACAAATATTGAATATATATGCTTGTCAGCTTTTAATTTATTTTCCAGAAGGTAACTAAGGAAATTGCAGAGGAGCTGATAGAATGCAGTAGGGGAACATTATTATTTCTCTGTATACCATTAGGACACTGACGTATAAATACAGGGTGGCCCGAAAAAAAGGTACTTATAATTTCACAAAAATTTATTATTATTTATTAGCTGTATTACTCTATCTTAAAACTAAGTGCTCATGCATTATAACATGCAAAGACGAATTAAATATATAATAAAAAATAGTAGAAAATATGTAGAGCACTTAGTTTTAAGATAGAGTAATACAGCTAATAAATAATAATTAATTTTTGTGAAATGATGAGTACTTTTTTGGGCCATCCTGTAAATATTTATTTTATATATCCTCCACAATGGTACAAAATTACTAATAAACTAGAGCTGTATTGAATAGTTCATATTTAATTTCGATGAAATTAAAAAAATATAATTCCATGTAAACACGCTGTAAATATTAGTAAAGAATGTAAAAACTTTTAATTTGTAATCCTATTAAACCCGAACCCTTTGGTATCGGGGAGCGAGCTGGTCTAGTGGTTAGAGCGCGGGACTCCGGTTCCAGGGTTCCGGGTTCACATCCTGCCAAATCACCAATGGATTTTATCTAAGTGATAATCCCGCAACCCCTGGGTCTAGCCTGAAGTAATGTGAAACACATTTCGGGCTCATACCTAGCGTCCTAGGACAAAAAACCCCTTTGGTATTAAATTTAAATAAATGTTAGTTAAGAAATGGTAGATAAACTTTAAGAATTGAACTTGAAACACTATTTTTCAGTAAAAAGTACATCTTTTATGAAACATGTCCTTTAAAAACACATTTCAGTAATAAATTTTGTTAAAATTATGGAATTCACAAATTCCTTTTATTAGCGAAAGTTCATGAAACACACTAACCCCATAAGATTACGAATTTGGTTTTATTATAGTAATAAGGTTAGTTTGGTATTCTTCATGTACGTAATATAAATTTAAACTTCCACTAATGAAGAGTAGCTAGGTATTCTATAAAGGACCAACAATACAATACAAAAACATTATTCCAAATAATACAAATTTCTGACGTTGCCATAAGGGAATATGTACAAATCTAATCGGACCATATTACACTGCTTGCAGCTATTACAATTGTCTGGGTAGCCGAGTGGTTATACTGCTTGCCTTCAAATCTAAAAGTCGTCTGTTCAATTACTAGTGAAATCGTTACCAGACTCACACACATTTTTCTATTGGAATATGAGTTAATGACTCTATGAATTAATAAGGTCGACGTTAGATAACAAGACCAGGGTCAGGACCACCCCCTCTCAAAACGTTAAAAATACCATTGGCGTTGAAAACACGAAAAATCTCTTCAAAGCATTTTCGTTCGGTCTAATCCAATTCCTAGAACTCTAAGGGGTTGTTATTTTTCTTTTAACAAACAACATCAAATGAAGACTCAGAAATGAACTCAGAAATTACTCAGATATTACTTTCCGGTCAAGAGCTGTGGACCGAACTAGCAAGGTTGTATGTAGAAGGTCGTGCACGCCCTCTATTGTCGTGGGCGTTCAGATGTCAACTATGATTAACTAGAAGCACCTTAGAACACAATCATCCGCTAGAGAATAGCCTATCAGATACCTGTTATCTATAATAGTGTAAACGGATATGAAAATTATTGATCCTTGGTTTCGACGCGTTGACTAAGGTAGATTTATAATAACAGAAATACGTAACAAACATTTCCCAGGATCAATAGCCTACTGTTTTTTTTTATATTAAAACATGTTATTATGAATGTTTAACAACATGTGCTGAAATTTACTAAAGGTTCATCCTCAATAAATAATATTTTAGTAAATGAACCTTTCATTATACAATGAGAAACGTCAGTACTTTAGACAACCTTTTGAAAGATTGTAGTTAACTTATGTAAAAATCCGTGTGTTCGACTCTACAAACCTGAAAATATAAAATCTACGTCTAATAATACCTGTAATAGTATATTTACACTTATACTGTTGACTTACAAGACGGTAAATACATATACAAGATGTTGATCGAAGTGCTATTAGACGTATTTTTAGGTAACACGTAAAACGCCGATAAAGAAGTTATTTAGACTCTTGAATGAACTAAAATGGTTCTTTTTTATTTAATTATGTTTTAGCACAAAGTATAACAACATTAATAAAATGCAGTTCATTTGAAATTATTTATAGCTAAATGTGTAAGTTAGTTAATAATTTAAAAAATAAGTAATAGTTTTTATTATGTATCTGGATTTCTAAATGTTCAACCAATAGCTTTTAGCATTCACAATAAAAAAAAGAATAATAGTAGGATAAGTAAAAAAGGATACTTAATACGGTAATTTGAAACTCAAGAAAGTAAATTCAATACTAAAACCAATTACGATGAAAATCATGAAGCGTAAAATTCACTGAGTAATTGACTCAAAAGACTTCTTTTATTGCAGAAATGAAGGAAAACTACCTCACGGACAATTGGTCAAAACGTGGTTTATTAGATAAGGAATCTTAATTGGACAACTACACAACTACCATCAATGGTGAAAGCATTGTTACGAGTGTTTTTAAGTGGCGACGTAAGTGATCAGTCACTTAGAGGGCCATTCATCAAGCGCACTGCCATACGAGGTGTTGCACAGTAGAAGACGAATTAAAACGGATTATTTCCTTTTGAATGAAATGATTTCATCAAATTGGAACAGGACAATGGTTAATATTTGTTGCACTTTTGGAGCTTGTGTTTTGTTCTTAGAAAGAATACAAAATAAATTAAGCTTCTTAATCAGCATCGTACGTGTTATAAAATTACCAGAAATTACAAAAATACTTCAAATAAAATATTATGTAAAATAAATTATGAGTAAATATATTATTACAAGTGATATTTGCTGTACTTTTGTAATTTCAAATACAAGATGGTAAAGATAAAAGTTTTGAAATAATAAAAATGTTAAACGGCAACCTTAACAGTTTCAAGCTTATTCAAAGCTTATTATTAAGAGCTTTATGTATGCTGGCTAAATAAAAACAGTATTTATTTATATAAGTTTATTGAACTAAAGTAGTGTAACTTTTATTCATTATGATTTTTAGCTTTGTCGATAAACTTTATTACCTCATTACAATAAATAAACTTAAATTTGAAGGTATGAGTTAACTGATGATTGGTTAGTCTAATAAGGACGATGGCTTCTTATTACTCGTATTTTTTATGTGTCAGCTACTTGACGTTTAAATAGCTTCTTGACGATTTGAAGTAAATACTTTTAGGTTATGACTCTAATTTGAAAACTTACTGTCAAATCAGAAGATTTCTGTTGGGTATTGGGCCAGTTCCCTAACCAATAGTTAAGTGTAGGGCAACACAAGTCAAATGTTAAAAGTTCCCAAATTTTAAACTTTCATCATATTTTGGACCGTTCCTTTCTTCACCAACCCAATCGTAACATATAATTGACAGTATTAAATTTATTTTCCAGGAGATTGCAGAGGAGCTGATAGAATGCAGAGGCAAGTTGTACGCGGTAAAAGCAGACATCAGCAAAGAGGAAGACATCGTGCACGCGTTTATCTGGGTGGAGAAGACTCTAGGAGGCGTTGACATCCTAATCAACAGCGCCAGCGTTACAGCCAGTGTGCCCATTGTAGGTTAGTAAATAAATATGATAAAGAGGTAAAATCTACAATGATGGATTGAAAAAGCTTTTCATGTTATTATGACTCATATAAAAGTGTACATAAAACGTCTGTCTTTAAAAATCCAAAACACTTGTGTCCTGATGAAGGACCTGTAGGCAATACGACAGCCAGACTCAAAGATTTGAAGTGCCGAACTCCTCGTCAAACTGTGCGTTTTAAGGCTCATATATTAATTGTACAGTTACTGTTCAATAGTTCAATAGTTGTTCAATTACTGCAGGAGATAATCAGGAGTTTGCCACGATTGCTGATAGACCCTTAACAACAATAAAGTTTACATCAGCACAAACCATGCAATTTTTAAAGCCTATAGGACGAGAGGCTTTCAAGGGATATCATCCAAACCCACAAAAAGCAAATTTAGGGGATAATACATTTTATTTGATACCCATATGCATATAAAAAAATGTTTACGTGTCAATTCGCTGAATACAAAACTCCAACAAATTATTTTAATAATGTAGATATGAATTTTGAAAAATAAATGCGTGAGAAGGAATTTACTATGCACATTCACCTTGAGACGAATTCATGATTGCAGTTTATTTCCAACAGTAAGTAAAAATGTACGAGATTTTAAAAGTTACTATGACAAGAATTCTTTTGCAGACGGGAAGTCAGACGAATGGAAGAGGATCTTCGACGTGAACGTGTACGGCCCAAGCATATGTGCCAGGGAGGCTGTCAAGTCCATGAAGGGCCGTGGGGTGGACGACGGCTACATCATCAATATAAACACGTAGGTAACTGGTTCCACGGCCTGCAGAGGTGTAATCATTTGTGTTTGAAGTTCAAATATATTTGCGAATTCAATTACAAAAAGTGCTTCACATGAAGAAACAATATCGTTAATGTATCGTTTTATAGAAATTTGAGGTAGGTCTATAGAGAAATCATCTACCTATAGTACGCGTATTTTTCGTCATATTACAGAAAAACAGCCGTTGCGGGTCATCGATCTCTATTATTATCTATGTTGCGGGTATAACATAGGTTTGGTTAGGTCAGGAATAGGTAAAATTCCTAAAACAAAACATCCCAACCTAACTTAACCTAATATACTAATTATTGGTAATGAATTAACGAAAAATTTCTGGGATACCTATTTCAGTATTCAATGGCTAAACGAATCTTTGCTTAAAATAGGGAATCGTTTTTCAGATTGCCCCCCAGTCCAGGCGGAGCTCGAGACAGCATCCTGAAAGCCTCCAAGTTGGCGCTAACAGTTCTCACAGACGGCCTGAGGGCGGAGTTTACAGAGGCCAAGTCTAGGATCAAAGTTACGGTAAATCTATTGTCTTGAAAACACCGAGGTTTGTATTACATAACTTAGTTATCTGACACAATAGTCAATCAAGTGTTACGTAACGTAGTCCCTGGGGTAAATGACTAACAGTCTAATGAATGGAAGGGTTCGGACGATTTTGCCTTTCATACAATCGGCTTTCATTAGCTTTATGGAAAGAAGCTTTACATTATAATGTCATTATTATTGCATTCTTTGCACTAGTAACCCTAATTGGTTGTTTATGTCTTCCCCGATTTGACGAACTGCAATACACATTGATTAAAGAATATGTGTCAGTTCATGTTAACAATCAATGAGAAATACTGACTCATAATAGACCTTTTAGAAAATGATCACTCACTCATTAGGGAAAACGGAGGACTGGACGGATGATGGTTACTAATAAACGTTTAATAGAGATAAGATGATAAACAAGCAAATTAATCTGAAATCTAGTGTTACTGAGGGAATTTCCTTGCCAGAGATTCAATTAACCAATATTATTTAAGTAAGGAAACTAAATGATTGTTGTAATTTGCATATTGTGTCTGATATCGCCCGAGTTTGCTGGCATGTTACCATATTTAAGCTATCTTTACCGTCTCAAATGTGAACTTAACGTAGTTAATACATATTTTAAATGTGAATAGAAGTTTACATATTTCCCCACACAAAGATGTTTTATCATATTTAACTGAGTCGAACTGTCAATTTGGAGATCTGCAACAAATAGACTTACGACCATTTGATACCAATTGATAACGGGTGATTTAAGTGGTGAGATCAATTACAGATGAAGTTAGTCGATTAATATAAATATTTGAGATTTTACAGTTTTGTTGGTAGAGTAACTATCTCTTAATTGTTGTAGTGCGTCACTCCAGGAGCCATGACAAGTGGGGAGACAAACAAAGGTACTCCGGAGATCCTTCGAAGACAGACTCTCCTAGAGGAAAGGCATGTTGCAGAGATGGTCACATTTATATTGGCCACCCCTCCTAACATACAGGTAAACGCCACATCATCACTGTACAGTACAAAAAAATCTATGTATACAACCAGTATGTTTTATCTATGATACAACTCAAAACGTTACTTTTTTTATAATTTTGTGAAATATGTTGGTTGGCTGTTTTGATCTTGAATATGTCCGTTCACCTGGACATCATGCATGTGCTTAAAATGTAAAAATCAATACTCAATCTGGTACATTACAAGATGATTTTAAGAGGTTGAAAGGAGGTTGAGGATAGTTTATTCATACTTCTCAAATCAATTAATTTGTACATCTCTCGCTGACTGACAAAACCAATGGTTGATAAACTGATCTTTAGCATCAAAATATTACAATTATTTTAAGTTTAAAATACATAAACTATGCTTATTATATTATCTAAACGTTGAATTAATAACTTGTATAGTTAAGAATTTTATTATTTTGAAATTCAGTAGGAGTCAAAAAGGTATGTTTGAATACATAGATTAACAGAAAATAAATGAAAACCTTGTTTGCCTGTCGACTTAAACATAAAACTAATAATGACACATTAAGTCATTATATAACGTAAGGCTTAATTTACAACAAATTCAGTTGGCGTCAGGACACTTGCTATTGTTAGGTGGAACATAATTTGATTTATAAAATACCCCCGCCGCAGCAAACCTACCGTCTATGCGAATTTCAATTTGCCTGAATTGTTTTTCAATTAAATCTATTAAAATAACATTAATTTAAATGAGTACCTAGGTTTGCTGCTGCAGGGAAACTAATAAAGTGTGTTTTTAGTAAAATATTAATAGCTTAGTACAAAATAAATAAATTTGCCAAGATTGATCAACGTTTATCCATGAAACAAGCAAACTATATTTTATAAAACTATATTCTCCGAGGGAATTTTAAAATTATTATTTTTTTTATCTCTAACTTATAACCGTACATTAAACAACCGTACATAAAAATAATAACCGTACAAAAACACTTTGATGTACTGATTTTTTTTGTTTTTTAAGCTCTTTAAAAGGGTCTAGAGAGAAATTGGAAAATGTAGTGTTTTGAGGGTCAAAATGAGAACAACAAATTCTTACCCCATAAAACCCCATTGCCATGGTCCGATCATGCTGGTTTGCGAACTCATCCAAGTTTATCTCGCCTTACACCTTCAAATCAAATTTCATTAAAATTGGACAAAAATACGGTCTTACCGTGCCACCTACGTAATAGCTACTTCCCTATAGGGACATTCACTATGTGAAACATAATTTCATAAAAAAAAATTAAAATAATTACAATGTACTTTTGAAAATTGATTCGGGTTTGTCTCATATTTTTATGGTTTATTTGAAATTCTATACTGTGATGACGTTATCCATTCTTTATGCGCTTTACCCTTGATGCAGTAGCCATCTCATTTCACATTCATATTGATTGTTTTGCCTTCTGTATTTCACATTGTCTAACACTGTGCCACTATCAGGTGTCCGATTTGACCTTGAAGCCGATAGCCAGTAAGCCAGCCACGTTCCGCCCTCGGCTGTCCAAGTGATCGTGATGACGTCACAGCACGCTTCACTCACTACGTCACAGTTCCTGCCCACCAGTTCCGCGCCTATCAGCTGTTTAGCTCTATCAGCTGTTGTAATATTTATTTAAAATATATAAATAACACCACTTGGCATTATTTTTTCTCCAAATACACAAACAAACATAACACGAACACGGTAGACATTTAACATAATTGGCCAGCCGGCACACGTCACTGACGTGTAGTGACGTGTGCCGGCCGGCCGATTATGTTAAATGTCTACCGTGTTCGTGTTATGTTTGTTTGTGTGTTCGATGTATTTAAGATTTGACGACATTCAACGAATGTAATATTTTAACGTTCCGTTTTTATAATGACTACGTAGTAGTCGAAACTATAGTCAACGGATACCGACTAAGGAATTGTGGACGTCAAGGTACGTAACCTGTTATAATTGATTACCAATTCCGGAAGGCTTCAACATGAATAAAATGTTACTTCTTTTCTTACAATCCTTGAACCTGATTGGTGTGTTACTCGTGTTGTAAGGTAAAACAATGCTGTTAAGTGAATCTTTTTAATTTTAAAAACTGGACTAAAAAGAATGGCTTAAGAACGGTCGTAGGTAATAGTAGTTTACGCAACGATTGTGTAAAGATAGTGTTAACGACACGAGTAGAAAATTTAAGGTACGAGCCTTGGCGAGTGCCTTAAAAACTTCTACGAGTGTTGCGTAGTAGAGTTGCGTACACTACTTTACCTACGACATTGTTTCAATTACTAAAAATCACTATTCATAATTTCTAAAAGAGGTAATTTTTTCGTTTATAACCTCCCATTGAAACTAACTGACAGTGATGCAACGAAACACACTAATACCAATCAACAATTAAATTGGCCTGAACAGCTGATTAGTTGAATTTTGAATCATTACAATTTTACTTCTCCTCTCTCAATCCTTGAACCTCATTGGTCCGTTACACGTGTTATTATGAGTAAACCTATGCTGTTATAAAAGTAAACAATGATGTTATGAGATATTTTTCAATTCTAAGAACTGTACTGAAACGGCTACTTAAAAAAACGGTCGTTGGTAAAAAGCTTAAACATGACTGTATCATACTAAGACTATAATTACGATGCTTGTTTCACGTGTAGATGAAATATACCTATTGTAGAAGTTATACCTTGAAAATGTGAGAATCTAATCAAAATCTAACTTAGGTGATGGTTTACACATGAGAAGTCATAAATGTATTTTACCACACATAACCACGTACGCAGATGTTTCATAAGAGTGAACTGAAGTCATATAACAATGTACCGTCTCAAATACTCCAACGCCGTCTTTATTTCCAACTTGCAAACTTTCTTTGTGTTTCGCAAGTTTCGCAGGGAAGCTGCATAATCGAGTTTCTTCTCGGTATTTCGAATATCTTCAGGGAATTTAGTTTCTTATGGTAAATAAAGATTGTTAATAGATAACTTGTACGGCATTCTAAATGCAATTAATTGTTTTATATCATGTTACCACATGATTTTATATGTTTTAAATCGTATGCACTCATTATTCATAGAGGAATGTCTAATTATTACCTTACTTTTCTCAAAACTAAGACAAAAGTATCTAATAAACTTTATTTTAAATAGGAGTAATATTCAGTCTACTAACTTGTCAATAAGTGATTATTTTGTGTGTTATGTAATTATCCAGTTGCATCTTCGAAATTCTTATTTGCGTTTGTTTTGTGTTTCAATTATTGACACATGTTGCCTGGTATAGAAAAACAAACAATTAAATAGGTAAGTCATATAAAAATAATCACCACAATTCATTTTAGATCAGAGCTATCCCATTGTTTTTATAATATTGAAATTAAGTTAATTTATAATTTAAATACTCGTAGCTAATACATTTTATTTATTAAGCTAAAACACAAATTTAATTAATCACACAGAGCAGACCAAATCTACTACATTGGCATGGTAGTTTTATGAATGAAAAGTTAGTATTAAGTTGTTAACTCACCATAGCAAAATTATTTTTTGAGATGAATTACCTGAAACAGGAAAAAAACACAGTTGTATACAATTTCGGCTAGAAAAAACTCCATATTTGTTTTACTTTTAAAATAATGTCCCGCAAACCAACGAATATAGTTAAAATGTGAGTACAAACTATTTAAACTAAATGTTTTAACCAATTTAAAACATTTAAATAGCACTATAAATATTCAAAAAATGTCTTGTTTTTTACATTATTACAGATAGATGATTTCATTAACCAATCAAAACCAGTGAAAAAGTTACATTAATTAAATTTAGTAACCTCTTCTTCATTCGATTCACAATACTAAGTCAAACCAAATTTACAAAGGATATTATATTAGACAAGCAAGAGTTTGCCATCACACTGACACCAGAAATGCTAGTTTTAAATAATTTGTAAGTCATGGTCTTTAAGTGTAAAATCCAGTAGGGCCTATTTCGTTGTTTATAAAAGGAATTTATATTACCTACCATAAATATAGCTAATGATTTTATTTTTTGGTTGGATACAAATATTTTTAAAGTCAAAACATTATACAAAGGTGCAGCATGTGTTCATAAACGACCATACTCATCCAGGAAAGTTTACATGGAAAATTAACCACGTTTGCATAATACATGCTGTTGACTTTCATTTCAAGCGGGCAGAAGATAACAGGCTCTTTGTGTCGTTTTACACACATTTAGTAGACACAAAATAACATATTAGTGTTGACGCACAATGGAATACCTATCGATAACATAAAGAACCTGCAAAATTCAATTACAAGGATAAAAGTTTGTTTTGTTCCAAAAGATGCATTTATAAAGTATCCATGGTTGAGGGTATTTACGGTTCATGGAGTACATGGGTATACTTAACCATCTTCTTTAACCATCTTCTTTAACCATCTTTTAACCATCTTCTTAATTAAGTAGTTTATTCATATACTTTTACACATTGACATATATAGTGTAAACGATATCGGGTAGAATAACGCTGAACACAATATCATATCGTACAAGAGAGCCATACTCACCTCTTAAGTACATTTCTACTTTGTATTGTTAATTTCTTGTATTTGCCTCTAACACTTATTGTACACAACAAGAAATATACAGTCCAACTATTCCTTTTAATTGAGGCATAATGACACTTTTTTATACAAAAATCTTTTTTGAGTTTTATTAACCAGGACAGTCTTTCGGTTTCACCGAAAACAGGAATACTCTATGTACAATAATTTAAAAAGTTATCTGCAATAAGCTACGCGCGCACTACGGCGGCACAGCACGGACGGGCGGTACGGCACGGACGGCATTTTTAAGAGGGGGTGCGCGCACTAGGGCGGCACGGCACGGACGGACGGGACGGGACATCCGCACATCCGCAATTTAGGACAGTTGACAGTCTGCGAGCTGAAAATTGTGAGTGAAGATGGATGTAGATAAAGTGGTGATAGTAGGTTTAATTTTAGCAGAGGAAGAGGTGACAAGAAGGTGCAAGCAAAGATTTTAGATACACCACATAAACAGGAAAAGACTAAGTTTTGGAGAGTTCCACACCTTGTTTCCTAATCTTGTAGAAGGATTATGTGTAAAACTTACCTGATTGTTTCATAATAGATCATATTTCTGCCCATATATTGTCACGACGGACGTTTTTAAAATATTCCGGATGTCGCATGTTGTACAGTTTGGGGTTTTTCTCAACGAGAAAAATCAACTTACTAACATCTATGTTTACAACACACGAAAACACTGCTACTTTGACATAGATCAGTTGAGAATGGCGGATGTCCCGTGCCGCCCGCCCGGTCGGTTGTGTCCCGTTTGCGAACAGTCCCATTTGCGAACAGGGTAAAATCTGTCCGTTTTGCGAACAACTTTAAGATGTCATACGTCACCTGTCCGTTTTGCGAACACATATTTGAAACGACCCTTGAAACCTAAGATATTACTTGGAACGCGTAGCGATAGCCCTAGTAGCTTTTGAAGTTTGGTAGTTTTTCAACCGCTTTCGTGTTTGATCATTTACTCTATTAGTTTAAACGAAGAATTGTTAGCCAATTTGTCAACAAGATGTATTTAAATTAAACTAAAATATATAACAAATAACATGTTTTACATCATTTGGTTATGTGTAATCAGTTCAAACTCAAATCCCATACGTATGAATATCATTGAATTTCGTATAATCTTTTGACAAAAAATTCGTAAATAATCATTAGTATAGTACTTAGAAACCTACCTCATACTTACCTCATACTTAAACAATACCATAGTATAACTTTATTTACAAGCAGCTAAATTAATTTAATGATTTGTGAAAATGTTAACACAATACTGATCAAATATACAGGGTGGCTGGTCATCAGTGTCACAAATTTTTTTTGGCGTAAGTACAAAGTAAATGCAGTGTAATGATGCGTATAAAAAGTTCCAAGTCCAAAAATTAGCTTCCCAAAGAATTATTTTATGTTTTTCAAAAATAACTATGTTTTCAAACTTAATACAGCTATTTCTCAATTACCTGTAAATGGATTTGAGTAGACAATGTCATTTTCGTGTTCTACATTAAATTTTGAATAAGAATAATATAAAATTACAGAGGATCAGTTGTAAAAACTCCATTGTAAATAGATTCAAAGATAAAAATTAAGATGTTTGAAAACATTTTAAAAAACATTGGTTTTATTGTATTTGTTTACACCCTGTATAAAAGAAAGTGTCCGAATATGTTAAAAACTGCGTCATTTTATAAGCTTTCCAACCATATGCTACACTATTGAGGTTTAGATATTCTGTTGTTTGTTTTAGTGGTTTAAATACCAGAAAACAGGGAACTTTTTAGTGTTTTTACTGTTAAAGCTGAAACAAAAATACAACTTTTGCTTAATACATACCGGCTTTCTATGTTTTAAATGTTAAAGACACCCTGTTTTCTGGTATTCAAACCACTTAAACAAACAATAGAATATCTAAACCTCAATAGTGTAGCATATGGTTGGAAAGCTTATAAAATGACGCAGTTTTTAACATATTCGGACCCTTCTTGTATACAGGGTGTAAACAAATACAATAGACCAATGTTTTTTAAAATGTTTTCAAACATCTTAATTTTTATCTTTGAATCTATTTACAATGGAGTTTATACAACTGATCCTCTGTAATTTTCTATTATTCTTATACGAAAATGACATTGTCTAGTCAAATCCATTTACAGGTAATTGAGAAATGGCTGTATTAAGTTTGAAAACATAGTTATTTTTGAAAAACATAAAATAATTCTTTGGGAAGCTAATTTTTGGACTTGGAACCTTTTATATGCATCATTACACTGCATTTACTTAGTACGTACGCCAAAAAATTTTGTAACACTGATGACCAGCCACCCTGTATATGGCACATGAATTCACTGTCAGAAAATAGAGTAAACTTAAAAAAAATTATTTAATTTGTAATTTATAGTTTAAAAATACGAGCCATTTGTTTTTGCTAAGTTTTGAATGATTGCTTTTTCATTTTCGTTTTTTACTGCCGATGAAATAACCAATATTTAAACAATCAATATTCAAAAGTAGGCCTAAAAAGCAGATATTCTGAAAAACATAAATATTTTAAAATGTTAAACATGTGCTCTATAAAATGTAGCGTAGATCAAAAAGGTGTTTGTTCGCAAGTCTGTATACTTTTGATAACATAAGCATTAACAAATCTATTTCAGTCAAATTTGGTTAATAACTTTTGTGAAATCCTACATTTTTTATCGAGCTCTTAAATCAACAATTTCGGACTATGGAAATATGAATTAAAATGGGACTGTTCGCAAACGGGACTACTCCCCAGGTACCTCACCCCACAGCCAAAAAATTGTTCGCAAATGGGACTGTTCGCAAATGGGACTGTTCGCAAACGGGACTACTCCCCAGGTACCTCACCCCACAGCCCAAAAATTGTTCGCAAATGGGACTGTTCGCAAATGGGACTGTTCGCAAATGGGACTGTTCACAAACGGGACGACACCGCCCGGTCGGTGTGCAGTGCTCCCGGTCGGTACGGGCGGTACGGGCGTCACGGCAGCTCGGAAATGTCCTGGAGTTCTGTCTCCCGGACTTTTTAACAAACGGCGGAAGCTGCCGAACGTCCGTTGCCGGCCGTACCGCCGTAGTGCGCGCACTCATATGACATTCAATGTTATTAACTTTTAAAAATTGCCGTGCCGCCCGCCCGTCCGTGCCGTGCCGCCGTAGTGCGCGCGCAGCTATATTGATAATGACTTTTCCCATAACCTTGAGGAGGCTATGCTTTTACTGAACCAAAGTGTTATAAAGTGTTATATATATCCTACATCTTGCTATGCTTTCAGAGGCTACAGGTTGGTCATTTGCTAACATTGTTTTATTTTAACTTTATTTAAAATAACCGCATTAATATATTAGTTAAGATCTCCTTTATGATTCCTTAATCACATGAATACTTGAATATTTGATAAAAAAAATATACGATTGTAGTTTTTGATAGAACAAAAGTAATGGATAAAGTTTTGAAACTATTCCCATTGTTAAGTATAGTACGCAGTATAGTACGCATCAAAACACTTGATTTGATTTTTTGAGTAGTCAAAAAATCAAATCAAGTGTTTTTATTTAACAACAAAATGTTTAAAACGTTCGAAATCACGAGAGTTGCCCGGATTACTTACAACTTTAGACTTATTAAAAGCGTCAAACTTTAATTGGACAGGTGAAATATGCTACTTCCAAAACTAATAATGTTTAAATGTAATGGGAACATTGTGTTTGAGAAAACCTTGAGTTTTATTACCACTTTTCAACCATACCCATTCTAAAGAATGGTTTGTTTTACTTACCATATTATGTATTATATTTTAATCACTGACTAGTTTTTGTTCCTAATCAGAAATGTCCAAGGTTAAGTTAGTTGAGACACTGTTATTAGACATTTATCAATGTACGTTTTTTTAATTTTAGTTTTAGGTGATAATTAAAACGCATAAAACCTTAAATTTATTTCTTACTAGAAATATATTTTTCATAAACTTGAATTCGGCAAATAGAACTCTGACCTTTTATTAGCCTTATTTACTCGTTGACATAAGTCAACATTTACCCCCAAGAGAAAAGCGAAAAACATGCAAATTTACTTACCTAAATCTGTCAAATTCTTTTTTTATAAAACGAAAATATATTCAAAGCTTGTAATACATAATACACATATCACAAAACTGTTAATTATATATCTCGTAAAAATGTAATTGAATACAAATAAATAAAAAAAAGTCGCCCATTTTACAACTGTGGTTAATTTATAGTAAATTTTAATTAAACCCGAATTAATTGACAAAATAAGGTAAATTAATTGTCTTTTTACTGAAATTTTCAATTATGTAATCAACTAATTCTTATTTAATCGTATTATGGTTTGTTTAAAACCCTAAATGAAGTTTGCTCTGATGACCATTACAATTTAAAGTTACCAATATAGCATTATAATTAAAGCTTTTATCCAAAAATACAATGTTGCTAAGAGCTTATTATTTGGCAAAAGGCACACTACTATCGCATGTTCGTTCGCCCTATTACTTACTTTCTAAACCGTATGACTAACGGTTTCAACTCTGTTACTAATATCTCATTTGGGGAGTGAGCTGGCGTAGTGGTTAGAGCGCGGGACTTCAGTCCCTGGGGTCCCGGGTTCGATCCCCGCCAAGTCACCAATGTATTTTGTCTAAGTGATAATGCCGCAACCCCTAGGTCTAGCCTGAAGTAATGTGTAAAACCATCACAGGCTCGTGCCTAGCGACAAAAAAAATCTCATTTGAGTGACTAACACGATGGTTGACACTAATGCTTCAAAAGAGGAGAGTTCGTGTCAAAGCCAATAATCCAACACAATATCATCATCGATGACAGGAGCACAAAGGCGGTGCGAGGATTAGCTTCGTTTGATGATAGTCGCATCACATACAAAGTCATCAGTCATAGATCGACTTGTTGCTAACAATTTCTAAATTCGAGTGTGATTGTTAATACTGTGGTTACATTACAAATGATTAGGTTTTCATTGCAAAATAACTATGTTCACTGATTTCCTAAATGGGGATAGTTTTTCGTTTCAGCTGATTAACCAACAAATATATTTTTTATATCTATACATAAGTTAAATACATTGTCTAGAGTTGTAAATAATTTCTGTCCATTTATGGTGCACCTTACTGAACTAGCATTGTTTACTAACGAATATACGAGGTTGTGATTTTCAAAGTTCATAACAGACCATCAACATTTTCCGATTGTCAAAATGTTGATATGTATCTACACTAAAATAAAATATTTTTCGTCATACTCCAGCAAAAACAGCCGTTTTTAACGGATGCGTTGCTGGTCTTATTATTTATCGTTTGATTTATTAGGTAAAGGTTTAGCATATTGTTGTCGCTTGCTCGACATATCGATAATTTACTGTAACACAATCGTAATAGACGAAATGATTGAATCACTTAGGCTACTAAACAGCTGCTTATTTGCATTACCAACAAGCTGGAAGTCGTTTTGAGAGGTTATCTTTACATAACAACTATTTAGTTTTCTGGCTTTGTTTGTTAATTAATGATGCTGTATGACAAAAAATAGAGTTACTGTTATTTTCCCAAATCTCTTTACATTCTAATCTTTTAAGTAGAAACCGCTTTATTTTGCCAGAGATCCTTTTAAAACTTTCAGTATTTGGACTTTAAGGATTTTCGTGGCTTGAGAAGGGTAATCCAATTATGTTGAAGACTGCAGCAGAGCTTTTCCGGTTTGATGATTGTGCTTCAATATGTATCGAAATTTTACTATAACATATCCTTAAATTGTAAACAAAATAAGAAAAAAAGGCTTTTTTAACAGTTTGATCCTACTTTTCAGTGAAAGATTCTAAGGTTTATCCCTTCTTGGGAGTTAAATAAAGATTCATGAAAACACTAAAATAATGTAGCCTAAATTCAATTTAGTCACCATGACAGTTGAGGGTAAAATTAATATAATTTGATATATTTTATAAAATTATACATCTACATCCAATATATTTTTAAGATATCCCTAAAATTTGCTTGAACTATCTAGAAAATAGGTTGGAGCAGTTCAGCATTTTAACACATTCATTTAAACTTTCATGAGTATTTAAAAAATATTTTCCTATACATAATTTAAAAATGCTAGATGTCCAGTGAAACAAATATGCACTTTAAAGTTAGATCTTCCTTCAAAAAAATACGGCCTTGTTTATTTCAATCTTGTCTAAACAGGATATAACGTAGTATAAACGAGCCTAAAGCTTAACATTTTTTTGCTGTATTGAAAATTACTTACACATATTTAAATATCGAAGTAAAAGGTTTTTACAATTACAGTTGTTATATGTTTTTATACGAAGGATAATAAAATCAAAGGAAAGGGCCAAATCATAGTATATTTTCATTACAACATTTTAATATTGATGTTATCTCACCAACAACACGAGTTCATAAACAGTACTGTATTGAACAATTAAATAAGTTAATCCATTCAAATGGGTAAAATTATTGTAAATTGGGCCATCGCAAAATTTTTGGAACGTATTACAAAATCTAGCTATTTACCTAGGTAATAAATTATAAGATAATATTTAATGATCGACATTTAATAAGGGTTTATATAAGTATACAAAAATAATACCTATTCAGGTCACGAGAATGTGTACATACTAGTTATGATTTACGAAACGATTGTTATAAAAATACTATTTAAATTACAGTTATAAATGTCGCTTAAATTAGAATGACTGGAAAATTATTTGATGTCCTATACATGATATAAAAAGTAATTTTACGTTCATCCATCTGTATAAGTATTGTAAGTATTAATAATATTTCTTTCCAAAAAAATAAGATTTTTAAAGTGTTATAGAATTCTACAACTTTCAACGATTAACAAAGGACCACGATAAAAATGACAGATTATTGTTGGACCACTATTATCAGATGCCCCATCAATCATTTAAACTGCAATTAGTCAGGCAGGGACAGTTTTAAAATCAACATAATGCTTTTGACTACCCTCCATAACTTTTTAAATGATGAAAGGATAAACAGCAATTCACGTTCAAGTTAATTTGGAATATTTTAGTACCATAACAGAGCATGCACCTATAGTAAACCATTTAATGAATGTATTTGAGGTCTGTAAATTAGCAGCCATTACTAAGACTAGTAACAAGCTTGAATCAGGCAATAATAATACTTACTAGAAAGAATACAGATATGCCTGACAGCCAATGAATGAGTATGTTTTGTTTTTGGAATTTTGAACTGTGTTAGTGCATATACCTCAATTTTTATTTTTACTAGATGATATTAGTAAATAAATTAATACTCTGGGGTTTAATATACTTGCGAAATGTACAGGTCATAAATTGTGCTTATATTATAAACTTTCCAGTTAATTGTTGGCATTTTCCAATAACCAACTACAACTTAAACCTGGAAAATAATGTTAGAAAATTGTATTTCATCTTTCATAACTTAGCATTTACGATAGTTAATACAAAATAATAATAAATAATTACGGATAGGAAAAAGTATCTCATAACACGCATGTACTTAGTTTTCATAGTAGTTTACGCGACGATCGTGTAAGGCTAATTACGCTAGTTGCGTACACTACTTTACTTGCGTCAGTTTTTTAATTACTAACAATCAAAATTTATAATTTCTAAGAGAGGCTATGTTTTTGTTTATTACCTCTCATTTCCACTGACAGTGATGCAACGAAACATTGTACCAAACAGTAATTGCACCACTCAACAATTAAATTGCCCTGAACAGCTGATTAGTTGAAGTTTGAATCATTAAAATTTTACTTCTTCTCTCCCAATCCTTGAACCTCATTGGCCCGTTACCCGTGTTGTTATGAGTAAAACTATGCTGTTATGAAATTTAACAATGCTGTTATGTGAAAGTTTTCAATTCTTAGGACTGAACTGAAACGGATACTTTAAAAAACAGTCGTAGGTAAACACATTAACGTAATGGAAAGTAATAAAACAAAATGTTTTTATATTTAAAACCACATGTGAACTTGTGATTCAACTGAAACTTCAGTGTAATCAAGATCAAATGTAATAAAATAACCATTTCAAAGGAAAATTCATTTACTGCTTAATGAGTTTTTGTAATCATTTTTGACATTTACACACAAACATGTATTTTAGTTTACTCTCGTGAATAAATAATTACAATTCCCTTGCGTAAGAGTATTGCATATTTAACTTCCCCTACCATATTCACATCAGCTACAAACAACCCAATGTCTTTATGCTTTTTGAGTTTTGAGCTTTTTTTGTTGGGTGTTAAGCTACTTACTCGATAAGCTTAGTACAACTGTTTCCTTTCAATATGTTGGGTGGAGTTAATTTCAGAATCACGTCAAATGCATTTTAACGAAGGGTTTCGTTTTACATTTATGTCAAAACCGTCATAGGAAACCTAATGAGTTACTATTATAATATAGCCCAACTTTAGAAAAAATACGAAACTAAAACTCATAATACTCATGATCACAAATACATTAACTAATTAAAATACAAATATAGAGTTAAATTATTGGTTGTATAGGATGTTAAGTTACTTTCAAGTTGAAAAGAGCGTCATTAAGTTTGTAAAATAAAAGAGTAAGAAGAATATAATAAATGAAGTATAAATATAATTTGATTTCTTAGTAAATCAACTTCTATGAAATAAATGTACAAATTAATAATATTTAAAATGAAAGATTGTTCAATTTGGCTACAATCTATAACCATGCAAGCTATATATGCCAGTAGTTTTATCCGAAAGTTATAAGAGATATCAAAAAATGTTAAATCGTAACTGCCTTAGATTATTACTTTACAATTTTGGTCAAGTTGAAAAAATAATTTTAGCCGCTATTTTACCAATATGGTCACCAAATTTGATTTTTCATAATGGAAACCCTATATTTTATGATTTATTTAGAAAGTAAATGCAGCTTAAAATTGTTTTTATTCTTAAAATTCTTTCTCTAAAGCTACTCATTTAGGAGTTACAGCGTGTTAAAACTAAAAAAATAATGACTTTCGGTGTACATTCTGCGCCATGTAGCTCCTATACGAGTAAATTTAGAGAGAAAATGCCAAAAGTAAATAAGTCTTAAAAATACATCTACATTCTATTGCATTCTATATTGCTTAAAAAATAATATTGATTCCATTATTAAAAAAAATTAAGATAATTTTAAAATAAGAAAACTATTTTATTTTATGGGGGTTTAAGAATGTTGATGCAAATTTAAGACTTATTTATTCTTACCATTTTCTCCCTAAACTTAAACGTATAGGAGCTACATGGCGCAGAGTGTACACTGCAAGTCATTATATAAACAATAAAACAGCTGGTATATATAGCTTGCATGGTTATAGATTGAAGCCATGTGCAATATTTCATTTTAAATATTATTAATTTGTATTTGACCAAACATAACCATCCACCGAACCAATTATTTAACTCTTAATTTAAATTTGAATCGCTAAAAAAAATTATTATTATCATGTGATTATGAGTATTATGAGTAGTATTTAGTTTCGTATTTTTATATCTCTTATAAGTTTTGAATAAAACAGCCTGCACACTTATATCAATCACCTTGTATACAAATAAAAATCTGTAAACACGCAAACATTATTTTTAACACGATATCAACTCAAATGATAGAAATTAAGTTGGATGAAACTGGTACCTACAATTTTCAAACAGGAATTCGGCTCCTTTAAAAAATTCTCCACCTTTTAAATTGGGTTTGAATACTATCTCGTATATTAAAATAATCTCGTAAATCTTTGCATATCTTGCATTTGAAACTTTTTTTTCAAATTGAAACACTTTATAAAGTTCGATGTAATTTACTATCAGGACCAAATGAGAATATCCTTCTTGACGAAATCCGAAAAAAACCCCCTTTTTATTGAACCGTGACTTAGCAAGGCTAGGTCCAATATAGACTACTTATGATAACAATAACATAAAACATAACTTTTGTTCGGTAAAACAATCCTAGTGCGATTGGTGGGCGTAAGCTAATTACTGAGTGCAATCACTTGAAAGATACATGCACGTTTCCCAAGATAAATTAATACGATTGAACAGGGCAGCTTTGACTAGATAATTTCGGTGTAACAGTTCGGTGTATGTGTGCGATTACAAACTGTTCAAATGAATTACATGAATCAATTATTCTTATAATTGCCATAGTTGAAGATTTTCCAAATTCAACATTTATCTCTGTACTAATTTACACTAAGTTTACAAATGATTTTTAAGCTTAAAAGTTTTTTTTATTACAACCGCTAAGTTTTTTTCTGGTCTCAATATTACTTATGTATTATGCATTTATATGAAACTTTTTAAATTGTAAGGTGGTTTTTAAGGTTTTTGAGTTTACACCACCTTTCTAATTAAATACAAATATTTTAAAATATATAAACTAAAACATTTTATGTAATCTCGAGAGATCAAAAATAAACTAAAGAGTACCTAACTAAAAGGGTAATGTTACAATACTTATAATAATATAGGTTAATAATACTGCTATAAAAAGAGAACAAATCAATGAAACTGATCAATTGACTTATGTTTATTAAATTTACTACGTAATTAATTATTATGATGTCAATGTTGAATTAATGTAATTTTATTGCCAATTATATCAGAGGTTAGCATCATTCTTTATGGTTTAAACACTACAGTATTTAATTATCTTTATCTAAAATTCATGTAACTTTTAGGGGTGAATACAGATGATCACTAAAGAAAATGATTTTCTTGCTAGACCTATCAATGGCTTACTAATATTTAAAAACATCCTTTACACCAGAAACCGGAATAAAAAAACCTGTTTGAAATTATTTTTTATAAATTTAGCAATAGGTTTTTCGCTGTCAAAGCGAAGGAAGCTGAAAATATCATTGATTGATCACTACCCAGCCATAAATCTTTGATCAGCTGTCATCTCATCAATCATAGACATGCCTGACAAAACCCAATCAATGGTTAAAGTAATAAAATAAAATACGTAAGAAGTTTCAAAATATCCCTTTATATTCAATGCCTTTTTCCATGACGACAAGCTGAAATGAAATTGTGTAACAATTTACCCTTCAAAAATACGATATGCAATATTCTTATACTGATACATCACCAAAGAATAATTTCATACATGGAGCGGTAAATTATTCGAAAAACCCTCGATCATTAAAACTATTAAACGTTTTACTATTCATAACAATTATCATGTCTAATTCTAACAACCACAATCTCAAAGCTTCAATGTAGGAGTAATTTTAAATAACTTAAAACATTAGAATTGCCTACTATCAGGAAATGAGGGTGGTCAAAGTCACATAGATTTGCTATCATATCAACTATTTGAGTGTGAAAAAATACATTACCTGCAGTACATTGATTCAAAAACGAATGATCTGTCAAAGTAAATTCCTTGGATATTTTCAGGAAACGTGTGTAGGTCACACAAAGGTGGTCTACTGAGCCACAGTAGAAGGTAAACACCAATATCATCAGTCACGACCACACCCTACAGCTAGGGATATACTTGTAGTGTACATCCTCAGACATTGCCAGGTAACCTGTGTAAGTCACACACATGTGGTCTACTAAGCCACAGTAGAAGGTAAACACCAATATCATCAGTCACGACCACACCCTACAGCTAGGGATATACTTGTAGTGTACATTACGTGTACATCCTCAGACATTGTCAGGTAACGTGTGTAAGTCACACACAGGTGGTCTACTGAGCCACAGTAGAAGGTAAACACCAATATCATCAGTCACGACCACACCCTACAGCTAGGGATAACTTGTAGTGTACATCACGTGTACAACCTCAGACATTGTCAGGTAACGTGTGCAAGTCACACACAGGTGTTCTAGTGAGCCGCAGTAGAAGGTAAACACCAATATCATCAGTCACGACCACACCCTACAGCTAGGAATATACTTGTAGTGTACATCACGTGTACATCCTCAGACATTGTCAGATAGCGTGTATAAGTCACACACAGGTGGTCTAATGAGCTACAGTAGAAGGTAAACACCAACATCATCAGTCACGACCACACCCTAGAGCTAGGGATATACTTGTAGTGTACATCACGTGTACATCCTCAGACATTGTCAGGTAACGTGTGCAAGTCACACACAGGTGGTCTACTGAGCCACTGTACAAGGTAAACACCAATATCATCAGTCACGACCACACCCTACAGCTAGGGATATACTTGTAGTGTACATCACGTGTACAACCTCAGACATTGTCAGGTAACGTGTGCAAGTCACACACAGGTGGTCTACTGAGCCACTGTACAAGGTAAACACCAATATCATCAGTCACGACCACACCCTACAGCTAGGGATATACTTGTAGTGTACATCACGTGTACAACCTCAGACATTGTCAGGTAACGTGTGCAAGTCACACACAGGTGGTCTACTGAGCTACAGTAGAAGGAAAACACCAATATCATCAGTCACGACCACACCCTAGAGCTAGGGATATACTTGTAGTGTACATCACGTGTACAACCTCAGACATTGTCAGGTAACGTGTGCAAGTCACACACAGGTGGTCTACTGAGCTACAGTAGAAGGAAAACACCAATATCATCAGTCACGACCACACCCTAGAGCTAGGGATATACTTGTAGTGTACAACACGTGTACATCCTCAGACATTGTCAGGTAACGTGTGCAAGTCACACACAGGTGGTCTACTGAGCTACAGTAGAAGGAAAACACCAATATCATCAGTCACGACCACACCCTACAGCTAGGGATATACTTGTAGTGTACATCACGTGTACATCCTCAGACATTGTCAGGTAACGTGTGCAAGTCACACAGGTGGTCTACTGAGCCACAGTAGAAGGTAAACACCAATTAATATCATCAGTCACGACCACACCCTACAGCTAGGGATATACTTGTAGTGTACATCACGTGTACATCCTCAGACATTGTCAGGTAACGTGTGCAAGTCACACACAGGTGGTCTACTGAGCTACATTGGAGAGTAAACATTAATTAAATTATGTATGTGCCACGCCCAAGTGCTCTGGCTTTTTCACCTTGTTTATTGTTAAACATTGTGGTATTTGGAGGCTGTTTAGTATATGCTTAAGTTATTGAATGATTGTAAATTGTTTTTACAGTTTTAGAAACTGTGATAAAAATTTAACATTTGACCCTTTTACTTTAAATCCCGTTTCCTGAAAATATAAGTTAATGGGTACACATCTATGAAACCTTTATTTCATAGACTAGTTGTACATCATAGTATAACTTTTTCCGAATCTTAAATTTGCATCTTAAATTAAATGAACACTAATATTTTCGTAAAATAAACGTATAAATTATACAAATAATGTTAGATTTCAATAAAATTTTCCCTTTATTGCATGTATCTGTATTCATATAATTTACGTATTTAGCTTAGTCGACAACCAACTTAAAATGAAAGACAATGAACAATAATTTACAATTCCAGCCAAGTTAAGCTTCGCTTTCTGATAACATTTGGCAAAGAGGAGCTCTTTCGTGTTATCAGTTCATTTTGTTTGAATGTGCAAGCTTTGAGCTAAGTCAAAGCTGATAACGCGTTTTCTTGGTGTCACTGAAATTACTTTTACTCGTATAATATCACTGCAACACAACCGACTTATGATACACGACTTAAGTTGCTGCAGTGGGCAAACTGCAACAGGTCAAAATTCTATAAGAAATATATTTTTCCAGAAACAAGAAACACATTTAGAGAAATATTTTTAAATTTAAATATTTTCGTAGGGAAAATATGTATTTCATTTTGTTTGAGTTGAATTTTGTTTTGAAAAATATATAATGCCTGCATGTTGATGAAAATCACAATAACAAATGTTGACAAAAATACGATAATTTATGTATTTATTGTTATTTAAGGTGAGTTTTTTTGTACATTATGTTTATTACAAACTAGAAACAATTATCGTAAAACTGGATGATTCAACCTAGAAGCTTAGGCTCATTTGTTAGCATAGGCTATAGGCCTTCGACCTGAACAACAGTGTGGTTATTCTTCGTAAGAAACACGTAGGCCTAACACGAAAACATTTAAAATTTTGCTTTTACACTATTAACGAACAAGACTGACAATGCGTGCGTGTCCGTACCATAATGTCGACATATAATTGACAATTAAAACATAAACCATGGTGTTCTAACTACAAGAACAGGATCACTTGGCGATGCAACACGTAACATAACCTATTTTTATATTCATAGTAATGCTGAGGCTACACTACAACGACACTGGGTTTCAGTTTAGATGGATAACCAAAACGGAGTTTTTTATTTTCTATGAAGTTTTTTTAAATACATTTAAAACAAAGCCAAAATAGGAAAAGACTAAATTTTTTGAAGTTCGAATTGTGTCTTAACCGCAAAGGTAGGAAGTATGACGCTAAGTCAATGCTGCTTACCTGGCCTTGGTCTGAATACAATTCTCACATTATGTTCATTTATAGGTTGTATATGCAAGTATTTTTTTAACTTAAACTAATAGTTCATATGCTACTTTCATATATATAAACTAGAATTTATAGTTTGATGAACACAAATGGATGATTTCGGATTTACCTGTAGATCAATTGTGTTTTTGGTAATTTAATAGAGATGATTTTGAAAGAGCTATTTTTTTGACAAATACAATACATATTTCACATGGAATTAAATTTTAGTTACAATACGATAAAGAATTCGAATTAAATAAAAAAAAATTAAAAACAAAAACAGTGAAATTTGTAAGAAAGTCTTTTTACATTTTAGGTAAAACATGAATATAATAGAAGGTACAGTAGAGCTAATGTTAATCTAATATAACCGTAATAACAGTAAATGCTCCGGGAGCGTGCGATCTCAAGTGTAATGTGAAGGAATGGACCTAATATACCTCCCAAGCTTCTTTGTGCAGAACTTCAATTATAAGTCCCTACTTACTGAGGTGGGTTTTTAGCTTACACTATTTTGTGAGAGTAACTAATACAATCATCAATGCTGTGGCTGTGATCAAGTGAACAATATCCAATATTAATGAGAAAATGAATATAGTTTGATTTGATTGATATTTATTAGCAACATACTGGTAAGCGTAAATAACTGAAGCCTAAATTACTGTGGGAACGCGACAACCATAAAATGGTTCTTTATGAATAACATAGACTAATGTGATGTAGTTGTACTTCGGAGGGCAAAATCGAAAGCGGTATGTTACTAAATGCAAGTCTTATATTTAATCAATGTCACAGAAAAAGAAGTAAGACAGCTGTTACATGCAAAGTCTGTAACTTGTCTAGTGTTTTTACACGAAAGTTCTTAAATATTAACAAATTCAGATGGGTGAATTCAGCTATGTAGAAGCAACGTTAGAAGACTGCCAGTTGAGTTATCATTTTTCATTCATTCATTCATTTCATTTTCAAAACTGAACCCAACTGACGTTGATCGTTTGGCTTATGATAAATTCTCCTGGCCGAAGAAAGTCTCAACTTAAATAGATGTCTATAAAAAAACTATTATCATGGGCCTATCCCATAAGTACGGCAGATTTCATCTTACAAATGTTGTACTGTATTGTTGTATAACTACTCTCTGTTTTGGTTTAAATTTCTTGGTATATGGATAAATAAACGTTTTTCACTTTTTTAAATTTCTTTCATACCAGATTAATATTCTCTTCCCTTTTAACAGGCAACCTAGTAAATTGGTACGGTAAAAAGATAAACATTTTATATACCGAGGCAACTTGGGCTAGGTTCCTACGTTAAAACATAGCCTGAAAAAACAAAAAGATATACGTCTAATAACACTAGTAATATTATATTACTAATATATTATTATACTGTTGCCTGACAAAACGGCAAATACATATGAATGTTGGTAAGTGGTGATCGATTTCAATTGGACACTCCAATCATCATCAGACCCAATAGGCGAATAATTTAATAGATACACAATTACAAAGAGATAATTTACATCATTTAGGAGATAATTTAATAACACGTACGATCCTAATCAAGACGTTATTCAGGTCAAAATAGTTACAATTAAAAAAAATCTTGTGTTATGCTTTTCGCAGACCTACATTTAGAATAATTTAGAAAGGCAAAGTGGAAAGTTAGGCAAACTTTTCGGGTGTGAACCGACATCAGCTAAACTCAACTGAGGAACAATGAACATTAAACATTAAAGCGCCAAGTGTAAAGCTTTGCCTGTGGCAGTTGGCAAAGGCACCGCAGTTGTGTTATCTCGCACAGACAGATGAGAGAGGGCTTGTCTAGAGATCAGCTGATCCTCAGTCACACGGGACACATAGCGAGTATGACAGAGAAGGTGGCAGTGGTGACAGGGGCGGTGGCTAGCAAAGGCACCGCAGTTGTGTTACCTCACACAGCCAGATGAGAGAGGTATTGTCTAGAGATCAGCTGATCCTCAGTCACACATGGGACACATAGCAAATATGACAGAGAAGGTGGCAGTGGTGACAGGGGCGGCGGGAGGCAAAGGCACCGCAGTTGTGTTATCTCGCACAGACAGATGAGAGAGGGCTTGTCTAGAGATCAGCTGATCCTCAGTCACACGGGACACATAGCGAGTATGACAGAGAAGGTGGCAGTGGTGACAGGGGCGGTGGCTAGCAAAGGCACCGCAGTTGTGTTACCTCACACAGCCAGATGAGAGAGGTATTGTCTAGAGATCAGCTGATCCTCAGTCACACATGGGACACATAGCAAATATGACAGAGAAGGTGGCAGTGGTGACAGGGGCGGCGGGAGGCAAAGGCACCGCAGTTGTGTTATCTCACACAGCCAGATGAGAGAGGTATTGTCTAGAGATCAGCTGATCCTCAGTCACACATGGGACACATAGCAAATATGACAGAGAAGGTGGCAGTGGTGACAGGGGCGGCGGGAGGCAAAGGTACCGCAGTTGTGTTATCTCACACAGCCAGATGAGAGAGGTATTGTCTAGAGATCAGCTGATCCTCAGTCACACATGGGACACATAGCAAATATGACAGAGAAGGTGGCAGTGGTGACAGGGGCGGCGGGAGGCAAAGGCACCGCAGTTGTGTTATCTCACACAGACAGATGAGAGAGGTATTGTCTAGAGATCAGCTGATCCTCAGTCACACACGGGACACATAGCAAATATGACAGGGAAGGTGGCCAGTGGTGACCGGGGCGGCGGGAGGCAAAGGTACCGCAGTTGTGTTATCTCACACAGCCAGATGAGAGAGGTATTGTCTAGAGATCAGCTGATCCTCAGTCACACGGGAGACATGGCGAATATGACAGGGAAGGTGGCAGTGGTGACCGGGGCGGCGGGAGGCAAAGGCACCGCAGTTGTGTTATCTCACACAGACAGATGAGAGAGGTATTGTCTAGAGATCAGCTGATCCTCAGTCACACGGGAGACATGGCGAATATGACAGGGAAGGTGGCAGTGGTGACCGGGGCGGCGGGAGGCAAAGGCACCGCAGTTGTGTTATCTCACACAGACAGATGAGAGAGGTATTGTCTAGAGATCAGCTGATCCTCAGTCACACGGGAGACATGGCGAGTATGACAGGGAAGGTGGCAGTGGTGACCGGGGCGGCGTTAGGCAAAGGTACCGCAGTTGTGTTATCTCACACAGACAGATGAGAGAGGTATTGTCTAGAGATCAGCTGATCCTCAGTCACACAGGAGACATGGCGAATATGACAGGGAAGGTGGCAGTGGTGACCGGGGCGGCGGGAGGCAAAGGCACCGCAGTTGTGTTATCTCACACAGACAGATGAGAGAGGTATTGTCTAGAGATCAGCTGATCCTCAGTCACACGGGAGACATGGCGAATATGACAGGGAAGGTGGCAGTGGTGACCGGGGCGGCGGGAGGCAAAGGCACCGCAGTTGTGTTATCTCACACAGACAGATGAGAGAGGTATTGTCTAGAGATCAGCTGATCCTCAGTCACACACGGGACACATAGCGAGTATGACAGGGAAGGTGGCAGTGGTGACCGGGGCGGCGGCAGGCAAAGGCACCGCAGTTGTGTTATCTCACACAGACAGATGAGAGAGGTATTGTCTAGAGATCAGCTGATCCTCAGTCACACGGGAGACATAGCGAATATGACAGGGAAGGTGGCAGTGTTGACCGGGGCGGCGGGAGGCAAAGGTACCACAGTTGTGTTATCTTACACAGACAGATGAGAGAGGTATTGTCTAGAGATCAGCTGATCCTCAGTCACACGGGAGACATAGCGAGTATGACAGGGAAGGTGGCAGTGGTGACAGAGGCGGCGGGAGGCAAAGGCACCACAGTTGTGTTATCTCACACAGACAGATGAGAGAGGTATTGTCTAGAGATCAGCTGATCCTCAGTCACACGGGAGACATAGCGAGTATGACAGGGAAGGTGGCAGTGGTGACAGGGGCGGTGGGAGGCAAAGGTACCACAGTTGTGTTATCTCACACAGACAGATGAGAGAGGTATTGTCTAGAGATCAGCTGATCTTTAGTCACACGGGAGACATAGCGAGTATGACAGGGAAGGTGGCAGTGGTGACAGAGGCGGCGGGAGGCAAAGGCACCACAGTTGTGTTATCTCACACAGACAGATGAGAGAGGTATTGTCTAGAGATCAGCTGATCCTCAGTCACACGGGAGACATAGCGAATATGACAGGGAAGGTGGCAGTGGTGACCGGGGCGGCGGGAGGCAAAGGTACCGCAGTTGTGTTATCTCACACAGACAGATGAGAAAGGGCATGTCTAGAGATCAGCTGATCCTCAGTCACACACGGGGCACATAGCGAGTATGACAGGGAACGTGGCAGTGGTGACAGGGGCGGTGGCTAGCAAAGGCACCGCAGTTGTGTTATCTCACACAGACAGATGAGAGAGGTATTGTCTAGAGATCAGCTGATCCTCAGTCACACACGGGGCACATAGCGAGTATGACAGGGAACGTGGCAGTGGTGACAGTGGCGGTGGCTAGCAAAGGCACCGCAGTTGTGTTATCTCACACAGACAGATGAGAGAGGTATTGTCTAGAGATCAGCTGATCCTCAGTCACACACGGGGCACATAGCGAGTATGACAGGGAAGGTGGCAGTGGTGACAGTGGCGGTGGCTAGCAAAGGCACCGCAGTTGTGTTATCTCACACAGACAGATGAGAGAGGTCTTGTCTAGAGATCAGCTGATCCTCAGTCACACACGGGGCACATAGCGAGTATGACAGGGAACGTGGCAGTGGTGACAGTGGCGGTGGCTAGCAAAGGCACCGCAGTTGTGTTATCTCACACAGACAGATGAGAGAGGTATTGTCTAGAGATCAGCTGATCCTCAGTCACACACGGGACACATAGCGAGTATGACAGGGAAGGTGGCAGTGGTGACAGTGGTGGTGGCTAGCAAAGGCACCGCAGTAGTGTTATCTCACACAGACAGATGAGAGAGGTATTGTCTAGAGATCAGCTGATCCTCAGTCACACACGGGACACATAGCGAGTATGACAGGGAAAGTGGCAGTGGTGACAGTGGCGGCGGGAGGCAAAGGTACAGCAGTTGTGTTATCTCACACAGACAGATGAGAGAGGTCTTGTCTAGAGATCAGCTGATCCTCAGTCACACACGAGACACATAGCGAGTATGACAGGGAAAGTGGCAGTGGTGACAGGGGCGGCGGGAGGCAAAGGTACAGCAGTTGTGTTATCTCACACAGACAGATGAGAGAGGTCTTGTCTAGAGATCAGCTGATCCTCAGTCACACACGAGACACATAGCGAGTATGACAGGGAAGGTGGCAGTGGTGACAGGGGCGGCGGGAGGCAAAGGCACTGCAGTTATGTTATCTCACACAGACAGATGAGAGAGGGCTTGTCTAGAGATCATCTGATCCTCAGTCACACGGGAGTCATGGCGAGTATGACAGGGAAGGTGGCAGTGGTGACAGGGGCGGCGGGAGGCAAAGGTACTGCAGTTATGTTATCTCACTCAGACAGATGAGAGAGGGCTTGTCTAGAGATCAGCTGATCCTCAGTCACACACGGAACACATAGCGAGTATGACAGGGAAGGTGGCAGTGGTGACAGTGGCGGCGGGAGGCAAAGGTACAGCAGTTGTGTTATCTCACACAGACAGATGAGAGAGGTCTTGTCTAGAGATCAGCTGATCCTCAGTCTCACACGAGACACATAGCGAGTATGACAGGGAAAGTGGCAGTGGTGACAGGGGCGGCGGGAGGCAAAGGCACCACAGTTGTGTTATCTCACTCAGACAGATGAGAGAGGGCTTGTCTAGAGATCAGCTGATCCTCAGTCACACACGGAACACATAGCGAGTATGACAGGGAAGGTGGCAGTGGTGACAGTGGCGGCGGGAGGCAAAGGTACAGCAGTTGTGTTATCTCACACATACAGATGAGAGAGGTCTTGTCTAGAGATCAGCTGATCCTCAGTCACACACGAGACACATAGCGAGTATGACAGGGAAAGTGGCAGTGGTGACAGGGGCGGCGGGAGGCAAAGGCACCGCAGTTGTGTTATCTCACTCAGACAGATGAGAGAGGGCTTGTCTAGAGATCAGCTGATCCTCAGTCACACACGGAACACATAGCGAGTATGACAGGGAAGGTGGCAGTGGTGACAGTGGCGGTGGCTAGCATAGGCACCGCAGTTGTGTTATCTCACACACACAGATGAGAGAGGGCTTGTCTAGAGATCATCTGATCCTCAGTCACACGAGAGTCATGGCGAGTATTACAGGGAAGGTGGCAGTGGTGACAGGGGCGGCGGGAGGCAAAGGCACTGCAGTTATGTTATCTCACTCAGACAGATGAGAGAGGGCTTGTCTAGAGATCAGCTGATCCTCAGTCACACACGGGGCACATAGCGAGTATGACAGGGAAGGTGGCAGTGGTGACAGGGGCGGTGGCTAGCAAAGGCACCGCAGTTGTGTTATCTCACACAGACAGATGAGAGAGGTATTGTCTAGAGATCAGCTGATCCTTAGTCACACACGGGGCACATAGCGAGTATGACAGGGAAGGTGGCAGTGGTGACAGGGGCGGTGGCTAGCAAAGGCACCGCAGTTGTGTTATCTCACACAGACAGATGAGAGAGGGCTTGTCTAGAGATCAGCTGATCCTTAGTCACACTTGGGGCACATAGCGAGTATGACAGGGAAGGTGGCAGTGGTGACAGGGGCGGTGGCTAGCAAAGGCACTGCAGTTATGTTATCTCACTCAGACAGATGAGAGAGGGCTTGTCTAGAGATCAGCTGATCCTCAGTCACACATGGGACACATAGCGAGTATGACAGGGAAGGTGGCAGTGGTGACAGTGGCGGTGGCTAGCAAAGGCACCGCAGTTGTGTTATCTCACACAGACAGATGAGAGAGGTCTTGTCTAGAGATCAGCTGATCCTCAGTCACACATGGGACACATAGCGAGTATGACAGGGAAGGTGGCAGTGGTGACAGTGGCGGTGGCTAGCAAAGGCACCGCAGTTATGTTATCTCACTCAGACAGATGAGAGAGGGCTTGTCTAGAGATCAGCTGATCCTCAGTCACACACGGGGCACATAGCGAGTATGACAGGGAAGGTGGCAGTGGTGACAGTGGCGGTGGCTAGCAAAGGCACCGCAGTTGTGTTATCTCACACAGACAGATGAGAGAGGTCTTGTCTAGAGATCAGCTGATCCTCAGTCACACACGGGGCACATAGCGAGTATGACAGGGAAGGTGGCAGTGGTGACAGGGGCGGTGGCTAGCAAAGGCACCGCAGTTGTGTTATCTCACACAGCCAGATGAGAGAGGGCTTGTCTAGAGATCAGCTGATCCTCAGTCACACTTGGGAGACACATAGCGAGTATGACAGGGAAGGTGGCAGTGGTGACAGGGGCGGCGGGAGGCAAAGGCACCGCAGTTGTGTTATCTCACACAGACAGATGAGAGAGGGCTTGTCTAGAGATCAGCTGATCCTCAGTCACACTTGGGAGACACATAGCGAGTATGACAGGGAAGGTGGCAGTGGTGACAGGGGCGGCGGGAGGCAAAGGCACCGCAGTTGTGTTATCTCACACAGACAGATGAGAGAGGGCTTGTCTAGAGATCAGCTGATCCTCAGTCACACACGGGGCACATAGCGAGTATGACAGGGAAGGTGGCAGTGGTGACAGTGGCGGTGGCTAGCAAAGGCACCGCAGTTGTGTTATCTCACACAGACAGATGAGAGAGGGCTTGTCTAGAGATCAGCTGATCCTCAGTCACACACGGGGCACATAGCGAGTATGACAGGGAACGTGGCAGTGGTGACAGTGGCGGTGGCTAGCAAAGGCACCGCAGTTGTGTTATCTCACACAGACAGATGAGAGAGGTCTTGTCTAGAGATCAGCTGATCCTCAGTCACACACGGGGCACATAGCGAGTATGACAGGGAAGGTGGCAGTGGTGACAGTGGCGGTGGCTAGCAAAGGCACCGCAGTTGTGTTATCTCACACAGACAGATGAGAGAGGTCTTGTCTAGAGATCAGCTGATCCTCAGTCACACACGGGGCACATAGCGAGTATGACAGGGAAGGTGGCAGTGGTGACAGGGGCGGTGGCTAGCAAAGGCACCGCAGTTGTGTTATCTCACACAGACAGATGAGAGAGGTCTTGTCTAGAGATCAGCTGATCCTCAGTCACACACGGGGCACATAGCGAGTATGACAGAGAAGGTGGCAGTGGTGACAGGGGCGGCGGGAGGCAAAGGCACCGCAGTTGTGTTATCTCACACAGACAGATGAGAGAGGTATTGTCTAGAGATCAGCTGATCCTCAGTCACACACGGGGCACATAGCGAGTATGACAGGGAAGGTTGCAGTGGTGACAGGGGCGGCGGGAGGCAAAGGCACAGCAGTTGTGTTATCTCACACAGACAGATGAGAGAGGTCTTGTCTAGAGATCAGCTGATCCTCAGTCACACATGGGACACATAGCAAATATGACAGAGAAGGTGGCAGTGGTGACAGGGGCGGCGGGAGGCAAAGGCACCGCAGTTGTGTTATCTCACACAGCCAGATGAGAGAGGTATTGTCTAGAGATCAGCTGATCCTCAGTCACACACGGGGCACATAGCGAGTATGACAGGGATGGTTGCAGTGGTGACAGGGGCGGCGGGAGGCAAAGGCACAGCAGTTGTGTTATCTCACACAGACAGATGAGAGAGGTCTTGTCTAGAGATCAGCTGATCCTCAGTCACACACGGGGCACATAGCGAGTATGACAGGGATGGTTGCAGTGGTGACAGGGGCGGCGGGAGGCAAAGGCACCGCAGTTGTGTTATCTCACACAGACAGATGAGAGAGGGCTTGTCTAGAGATCAGCTGATCCTCAGTCACACTTGGGAGACATAGCGAGTATGACAGGGAAGGTTGCAGTGGTGACAGGGGCAGCGGGAGGAATTGGGAGAGCTATATCCACTACTCTGGTTAGTAAAGGGATCGCTGTGGTTGGTCTGGACATCAGCGAGGGATTGATGGTGAGTTTTTAAAAGCTTGGTGTTAGTATACTTAAAAATATCTATCACTTTCAAAAATGGAAAAACTGTCGAAACAAGCATTGGCAAAGCGAGTACGTTTTTGGCAATGAAGATTATCTTAATATTTATGGTTCACCTTGATATTAAGTTGAGGGTAGATACTATTAAAAGCTAAAATTTCAGATTATATGGTAAAATAACTGTTTAACGATAAGACAATTTGATTAGTTCTTTTTAATGAAAAATAATGGCCACGGTTTTTCTTACTACTCTACTGGAATAATTTGCTAACAAACCTTTTCAAAAGTTTACACCTCCACTTTTGTGAAAGGTGAATTGTACCCTGAATTGTAGGCATTCTGTAAAAATAACCCTCTAAATCAAGCGACAATTGAACATCTATAGTAAATACACAACAAGTTTAAACGAGGCATTGGCTCTCCCCCTCTGAGTATTAAAATTTTGATTTCTTATTTAGTTTAACGTAAAACATTTCATATGTAAAATTTTAACTGCAATAAATAGAGTACAATTGTACACATTAGCAAACGTTAAACATGTTTTTTTAGTATATTTTATTTGTTTGTTTTTGTAATAATCTTTCCAAAACATTTAGGCACTATTAACCTAACAAATTAGGCACTACTTTACAATTGACCCAACAAAGAGTACCCTCGCAAGTATATATTAGGGTACAAAGACACTCCATACAGGGAAAGTCAAGGAGGCTGTGGCAGCTGAAATGGAAGATTGCAAATTCTTTGAATTCCACACTTCCCACGTCCCAGGCTGCGATTATAACCTGCCAATCCAACCCGAAAAAACTGACTTTATCTGGTTGGTTTTTTTAAACAAATTTAAACAACCATTTAATAATTTATAGTATAACATATCTTTGTGCTAAGGTGCCGAGCATTGTTTCAAATCCAGACAGTTTTGGAAAAAAATTTAGGTGAAAAAGTCTATTTAACATGTATAAGTTAAAACGTTATTTAAATTGACGCTTTTTGTTGGTATTGAAATTGCTAATCTAACGTCTTTTGTCTATAAAATAATTACAATACTATTAAGGATATTAAAGAATTTCTTTTAGTTTAAATTAAAATTAATTTTAAACACGCTATTTCTTAGACACTTCAAATTTAATGTATTTGCAAATTTACAGTTCAGCGTCGTCATCATTTAGCTACATAATTAAAATCAATCATTCAATCAATCAATCGATCAATAAATCAATCCAGTAAAATCAACACTAAGATATGTATTTTTTTAAAAATTTCCTCCCATATAATCTTTAAGAATACTGCTAAAAAGAAACCCAATAAAAACACCACAATGTACTTTAAGTAGGTCAAACCCACGGTATCAACGAAGTAGAGATCACAATCTCAGCGATTTGCATATAGTTCATTCACCGCTAGTTCAGTGCCCTCACACTTGGTGTAGTCATGGAGAGGTTCGCTGGTAGGGTTGCTGTGGTGACGGGGGCGAGGGCCGGGATAGGGGAGGCCATCTCTCGAGCACTAGTGTCCTATGGGATCCTCGTGGTAGGGCTGGCCAGGAATGAGGACAAGCTTAAGGTATTTTTTGAAATATCTCTCTTTTGTTTACCTATTTAATAGCCACATATTCTGTGGTAGTTACTGATCTTCTTACGTAGACTTTCATGAGAGTTCGTGGTGGTGTTTTTCGTCATCAACCAGATCGTCAAAAAAACATTTTTGTCAAACGTTTCGCTATTACATTGAAGTGGCATGTTCAGTGGCTAGGCTGAGACTAAATCGGGGAAGTTCGTCACAACAGTGATAAATATAGCCTATCTGAACTAGCTTCCCTGATTTAGCCTTAGCCAAGCCACTAAAGATTATACTACAATGTAAGGGCGAAACGTCTGGCAACAGAGTAATATTGACGATTTGTTTGACGCCACAAAACACCACCGTAATCTCTCATGTGGTGGTAATGCACGAGGTGATCAATGGATTGTTATCTAACCCGATCCGAAATCCATCTGCAAAATCATAAAAAGTATATCCAAATCAATCTAAGAAAAGTTAGTTGGCGGTTTTGTACGTTTATTATGACAAACAAATCAGTTATATTTCGTAGTGTTTATAAATCATAAAGTAAAACCCAAACACTTAACAACATCTTATTTGACCCGACCTTTAAATATAGTGATACTGTAATGTAATGGAAACGCTCTGCGAAAACTTATCTTCTCAGATCTGCGGGAAGTTTAATCCTAAGATGAGATAAGAGCCTAAGTTATGATTAGAGTGTGTCAAACTTAATTGTAGGAGTACAGTAGATTTTAGATAGTTCATTTAACGTAAATATATACACAAATTTGAAATAATACAATTCTTTTTTTGAAAACCCATTAACAACAATGTTGTAACGAATAACCTATATAGATCAAACATAAATGAACTATTTTCAAAATCTTGGCTCCGGAATCGCAATATTTTAGTGAGCTCTTGGAAATATTACCAGCAATTTCAGTAACTGTCAAATGCCAAAGGTTCTGCCATTTAATTAGGGAACGAAATATGTCAGCTGACTTGTGGGAGTGAAATTACGGGTTAGAATAATAATGCAACTGGCATTAATTAAAGTTGTGAACGCCCTGAGCTGTTACGCTTATCAACTTTGAATCCGAGAAGTGATGTGGAAAACGTTGATGTCACTGCGTATTTTGTCACTTTCCTGCCCAATTTGCCCTGAACGCCCCTGCCTTGGTAATTGCGTACTATATGAAAGATTTAATGAATAATTAACTCTTATTCTTTCCTAATTCTGAATAAATTGGCTTAGTAAGATATTTAGGAGAATAGAGCATAATTTACTATAACTATCCGTTGAATGTAATTAAGAAGTCGTGTATTATTATTTGTAGTCCATGTTTATTTGCATGGAAGAGGGGAAAGCATTTATTAATAAAAATAAACACGTTTACCTTAAAAAATAAGGTTGCTAATATAGGAAAATATACACTTAAAATATTCGATTATTATTACAGCCATAATTTTTATGTTTGCCATACATAAAACATACATTTGGTTTCTCATTAGTCAACAAATCTCATAAAGTTTCATGTTTAATAATTTTTTAAAAGGATCTGTCCAAATCATATTGTTTCCAAAAGTTCACAAAATTTTTTGATAATGTTCCTCTGGAAACTATAAACAATCAAATAACCTCCATCTTTGAAATTTTGTTTGAAATATTAAAAAGATGATTCTAAATTTGTATTTTTTCCTCATTCACTTCATTAGGTTGATTTCATATAGAATTGTTGGGTCGAGAATTACCCCTTTGTTTGTCTTTCAATCAACAAAATATCCACTGTTCTAGTACTTCCGTCAGAGGAAAGACAGTGTACATGGACTCTCCATGTATTATATAATTTTCGAAAGGTCTTTATTATAATCTATCTATATATTAATAGGCAAGCATGTTTCTTTAAAACCTTTTTTCTCAGCTTGTGTGCATCGTGGGGTAAATCTGCGCATACCGTTAGAAAGCAATTTTCCTGTAGGTGTGCAGAATCCCTTTATAAATTTAAATAGGCTCAAAGATAAGCACAAAAAATGAGTTTGAGAATTTGAAAAAATTAAAATGGATTTTATGCGTTGCCATGCTGGTGACGAAATAACAACGAAATATAAACAGAAAATCAAAACAAATGGAAGAAACTCCAATCACATGTTTTATTTACAGTGTGGGGTGAAAATAGAGAAGTGAGTACATTCCATATTTTTGGTCGAGTTTCGACCACTGGACGACCTCTCGTAATTCTAATTTTGTGGTGCCTTGTGTTTCTTGGAAGTTCACCATAGGTTATTATTTGTATTTCATAACCAAGTAAATTTTGAATACTTCAATAATTATGGAGGCACTTTGTAAGATCTCTCAGGTAATACGTCAACTACTCACAGATAATCAATATCTGCGTGTTCTAGGAACTAGAAAAAGAACTGTCAGGAGCAAAAGGGAAGTTTTACGGTATCAAAACAGACCTCAGGAGTGAAGAGGAGATTTTCAAAGCGTTTAAGTGGACAGAAAAACACGTGGGAGGGGTGGACATTCTGATCAACAACGCAGGCGTGTCTACAAGAACAAGGGTGTTGGGTGAGCATTTTGTTTCATTGATTCTTTTTTCGATACTTGTGAATATTAAAGCTTATCATGTAAAGTCATATATTTTTATACTTAATTTGCTATCTTTAACAAAGAACACATACTAGTGAAATGGCTTACATTTCTGTTTACTATATTTGATTACCATATTCCAAATGTCTCAGCTTGAGCTATAAGTTTGTATTTATCAAGTCGGCTTGACAAAGTATTAGAAGTAGTCTGCTTCCAATCTTGTTTGTAGGCTACAAGTATTGCTTACGCCAGAATAGCTCATTTTGGGGCCCCGAAAAGCTGGTATACAGAGCAAACTGTCAATTTTTATTTCTTACAAAGGTAACACCGAGTTTAATTTCCCCAGTATAACATTTAACAAATATAATAGAGGATATTGATACCTACATTTAGGTAGGTTCTCGCAGACTAATAAAAGAACTAACCTTCATTTTGTACTGGTTTTAGATAGTCCTGTGATTTTCTCTTAGCTCGTCATTGATACCAGTGAGCTCTACCTTTAAAGTGAGGGGTCGTTCGATAGGTTATACTACATTAAATATTTGTAAGCTCCTTCCTAATTGCTCCATTGGAGTTTCGACAAAATCACGAAACTAACTAAAAAGTGCAATTTTATGTCATGTGGGTAAAAGTTTAGTTTACCCAGTGTAACCAAATTGAAACGTTAAGAGGGTATACACACACACATTTACCAACCTCAGTGAGCAAAAATAAAGAAAGGAGATCATAGAATATTGAATTAATTTCTTTAGTAATAAATGTCTGAAAGTTTGATGCTTTCATTTTCATTGCAATAAAGCAAATGATTTCCAAAAAGACAAGTCTATGGATATCAAAATGCTATCTTATAATATATATCTTTATTATACAGTTTTTTACTCAATAGTAAAATTTTACATCGAACTAAAAGCAATTTCAGTCTGTCGCAAAAAAGTGATTAATTTCATCAGGCAATTGAGGCTAAAAGCTTTCGAGCTATAATTACATAGAGTAAACATCGGTTGGTCAAAAGTCAGATGTCAGTTGCTGGTTGTAATCAGATGATTCTGATAACAGATTGGTTGCCATATCAGCTCGGCCTAATTGATAATCCCTTATCATACAAACGTAATAACTTCATTTGACTGTGATGCAATTTTAATTGAATTAGAAGACGCGTTTGTATTAGTGAATGTTATTTGTGTAGATTGAGAAAAAAAAATATTTGTAAACTTACGCTTGATTTATAGTGGGCTTAGATTACTGGATTTTTTAGAGGATTAAAGAAACGAAGAGTTTGTCAAATACTTGGATGTATTTGTGGTTTGTCAACGAAAGGATTGTAAAATAATGATTTCTCCGTGGTAACGGCAGCAAGACGGCTTAAAACACGTACCAGGATTCCTATATAAAAACTGAATTTTACACCAGTACTCGTCAAAACGATTTCCTGAAATCAGAGATTTAAAAAATGCTGAATATTGTTAATTGCATATTTTTGTTTGAGCTTACTGTGGTAAAATTTAAATAATCCACCTTAATACCTACTTATTATTTTTTGCAAATTATTTTTTGGGGTTTAGCCGTTAGAGAATATATCATTTACAATAACCCAAGAAGTGTTGTTCCGGTTCTCACTCTCCGATGTAGTACTCTGTTTCAAGCAAATAGTTGAAAATTAACAATTTACCATATACGTATGATAGTTTTCTGCGTTAAGATGATCAATGTTAAAATAATTAGGCAAGGTTAATGAACTAGCATGATTATAGCATCAAAATAAGTTGGTAATACAAAAACTATAAAGTACACTTTACCTAGGATCAGTCTTCTTTAAAAATAACAACAAAGTTCGATGAGCAAAATACGATGTCCGACCTTTCATATTGTAGGATAATCCCAATGTAATTAGACCCTGACAGTGTTTGTTTGGTTTTTTTGTACGATATTTTACAAGGTTGAGCCGCAAGTAATTGCTTTCTGTTGATGTTTGTTCTGAAAACAAGATATCTAATTACTGGTTGTATCTTGAATAGCATGAGTATCAGTATGTTTTGAAGTTGATAAGGTCGTATCGTACATAACGGGAATATTTGCGCAAAAGTAAATTATGTAACTCTCGTAAATGTTATATATCTTTTAAAGATATGTGTATTTATATAGTTTAATAACTTACCAATAAATCTTTACTTAATAATTATGCTCTTCTAATAAAAATGATATCTAGTTGAATTACGCTTCATTACTAATAATGATCCTCGTGCAATCATCAAATTATTGTACATTAAATTTTTTTTTACTTTTTAATAATAACTAATAGTTATAGTTCGGCCGCTTAGAAAGCGACCTCCTCCAACATTGGTTTAGCATTAGCGCGCAGGTCGTTTTCTAAGCGGCCGAACTATAATAATAACTAATAATTTTTATTAGTGTTATATAGTCAATGGTACTACGACTATCCGCAGTACTATCCTGATAATTAGACCAATTCGTATATACCAAGGCAAAAATGTGGTTCGGATTTCACTATAAACTGTAGGTCCCTAGTTGCCATTAGATGTATTATTAATTAACACCTGTGTCAAAGGAATGTCGGCCTTAGTCACTAACAAGATTACAAGATCGCGCCACTCATCCTACACTCATCTCCATTCATACTTGGCTTAAAATACCTACTTTGTATGGTCGCCATTTAATAACAAAGTATTAAAGTATATTAAAGTATTAAGTAAAGGCGGTTAAAAATGCCATCTTTATTTCTTACAAACGAAGAAAACATGACACATAGACTTTTCTCTGTGTTTTACCCCGTTCAAACACAACGTTGAGACAATGTTCATGTTGTAGATGGCAACATGGAGATCTGGCGCAACATGTTCGATGTGAACGTGTTCGCAGTAGGGATCTGTACAAGAGAAGCGGTCAGATCCATGAAGGCCCGAGGAGTCACTGACGGTAACATCATCAACATCAACAGGTAATTCAATCCCTACACTCTAGAATAGTACAGATTAATTCAATTCTGTGATTCCCACGTTCCTACTAAAACTCATCGTCTGAAAAATCTCCTCCTCATCGATTATTTTACTTCTTTAGTTTGGGACGAACATATCGTGATTAGGTTGCATTTAAAAGTGATGAAATAAATTTTTCAAAATTATTTATGAAATTTTAAAATATTTTATTTTTTTTTTGTTGAAAAACGTGAACGTAATCAGAACGGTTTTTCTTTCGATATAGGTCATGACGTAGTACTAAGCCAATTATAAATAGATGCTGCTTCTCAGGGAAAATTAAAAGAAAACAGTGTGGTATCTCCGTGGAAAATAATTGAGAACTAGTGGCTTGTAGAGGCAATAGCCTCTATATTATGGTAATTATTCTGTACTAATTATTAGTCTCATGGATTACCCTATCTTGAATTATCATTTAACATTTTTGTAAATTATGATATGTATAATAGTTATTACATACCTGCATAATGCATTTTGATGTCTGCTCTATTTAAAATAAAAATTCCAAACGACATGCGGTGTGTTTATAATATAAACTTTCTAATCATAATTTACAACTATGGAACATTTTCCAATAAACAATCTTTAAGACTATTAATTAAATCTGTATAGATTTCTTTAAATATAGACAAATTATCTTAGAAAAACACATAGAGATAATGTCATCATCGAAACTGTAAACTGCTAATTCTATGACAAAATCTCTCTGAAACAATTTGTTTTTTGTAGTATCCATTTCGGTCGATTACTTGGTCTTTATTTGGTTCTAGTACTATTTTAACATAATCTGGCCTCTTTACTTTCCTAAAAGCAACATATAGTTGACCATGGGTAAACACTGGGTTTTTCAAATAAATGCCCACTTTTGTGAAGGTTCGTCCTTGCGCCAAAATTTTACCAAATCAAATTGCACAATGCACCCATCGTTCTTTGGTCCTACCCTGTGTAATGCAATCTCATTTAAAAGTTAGTACGTTTTCTGTGTCTATACACAGGAATAAATTCATGTTCATCCGATGCTCATTTATTCTTCTTCCATTAATATTGTGCCAAATCTGGTGCATGTTGTTTTCATTTCGAGGAACAATAACTCTGCGTGGTAGTCTTTCGACATTATATATTACTGTGCAAAAAAACAATCCATTGTAAAGTATTAAGCTTAAAAGTATCAAATTGTTTACAGTTCAAAAGATTTGATCTAATTTTCACTTTGTGTTGTTTACTGCTTCACAAACAATTTTACAATAACAAAATAATAACATATGCACATTCAGGTGTAGTTATAAATTTTTTCAATTGATATAATCACAGCTGTGTTTACACTAAATAAAAATGCATAAAATTAGATTCCCATGCTATTTAAATGTAAATTATTTTATTCTGTTACACCCTTTTGGTGCATAATTAAGAAAAATGAATAATTTTCCCCAAAATTTCATGCCCAGACCTTTAAAATGGGACCTTTCCCAGCTTTCTACGGCCTACCGTTCGCTCAAAATTTCATTGTAAAATTTTGGGCTTACGGAATTAGATATATAGATAAATAAAAATGCATAAAATTAGATTCCCATGCTATTTAAATGTAAATTATTTTATTCTGTTACACCCTTTTGGTGCATAATTAAGAAAAATGAATAATTTTCCCCAAAATTTCATGCCCAGACCTTTAAAATGGGACCTTTCCCAGCTTTCTACGGCCTACCGTTCGCTCACAATTTCATTGTAAAATTTTGGGCTTACGGAATTAGATATATAATAATTGAGAATGCTTTGGAGTAAAATACAACTGAAATTGTTATGAATAAATTTGACGTCTTTTGGGGTTGGATTGTGTATTTAAAAAAATAATTGTAATAATATATGTAACATGGTTAGTTTTTTTTTTATATCTATAAGTATAAAAGAGGATGTTTGTATATATATATATTTGTTTGTTTGGCAGTGATAAACTCAGACACCGCTGAACCGATTGCCACGAAACTTGGTACATACGTGTAGAATTTCATGGAATAGGTTTATACACCATCAATTTCGTGATCCGTCCAATCGGCTCCGCCCCAGTGGCTCTGGAGTTTCCCATGTTAACCTTATGAGAAATGGAATTAATGAATCTTAACAGCTGTTTCAATTAAACAAGTTGGTTCTGTTCTATGAAGTTCAATAGCATTAAAGTTACAAGGATTACCAACAGGGTGCAGCACTATTATTTCTTTTACATTTATGACAACAGCTAATTTGCAACCAAAAGGTGAGTGAGCGTAGCGAACGAACTTCAACCTGGAGGCCAGTTAGCGTAGCGAACGAGCTAACCTGAAGGCAAGTGAGCGTAGCGAACGAGCTAACCTGAAGGCAAGTGAGCGCAGCGAACGAGCTCCAACCTAAAGGTGAGTGAGCGTAGCGAACGAGCTCCAACCTAAAGGTGAGTGAGCGTAGCGAACGAACTTCAACTAGGACGTGATTGAGCCATGCGAACGAGATCATCTTGAAAATTAAGAAGTTAAACGGGGCAAAGCCCGCGGGTTACAGCTAGTAATTTATATATTTGGTATATCAGATAGGTCAGACTGGGACGGGTGGCGTCGTCCTGTAATCCAGCTACTTGGAGGTCACGGATTGTGGATATTTATAGGCATGCACTGTGGATGTGATACTCCCTGGTGTGGAATAACGTCCGCACTAGTGAGTACTACTACTATCCGCAGTACTATCCTCATAATTAGACCAGTTCGTATATACCAAGGAAAAACTGTGGTTCGGATTCCACTATAAACTGTAGGTCCCTTAGTTGCCATTAGCTGTTCGGACTATTAATTAACAGCTGTGTCTAAGGAATGTCGGCCTTAGTCACTAACAAGACTACAAGATTGCGCCACTCATCCTACACTCATCTCCATTCATACTTGGCTTAAAATACCTACATAGTATGGTCGCCATTTCATAAGAAAGTATAAAAGTATAAAGTATAAAGGTCTGAATACTAATAGGTCTGATGTTTCGAGGAAAAACTAGGGTTTGTCCTCGAAACATCGTTAATGCTCAAGATGACAATAAAATACCTTTCGTTCCTAATTCATAATTTAATTCCCATAAATTAATTCAAATCATTTAATTGTACTCGCAATAACACACCATAGGACCCCATGGTTCCAGAATTTCATTTAGAATAAAACACGCACAATAAGGAACAGTAGGGTTGATTGATCAAGATTAGCATTTAACCTCATGAAAATATATCCATAAAAATGTACGTGTTTTACCAAGTCAATAAAAAACTGATTGTTATTAACCACGAATTAAATATGAAGAGGATTGCCATTAAATGATGCATAGACCATGGTTATGAGTCCTTTGAAGGGTGGTGGCCATCATTGATTAATTCCAAACAGTCACTGAAGAGTTATTTACCACCAAAAAATATTTTTCAACTACGAAAAGGAAATGTAATTAAAATATCTAGGACACTGCGCGATAAGATTTGTTTTAAGTTTTGTTATTGTTTTATGAGCTAGAACAGCTAGGGCTCCAAGGACTGTTAAGGAAGACTTCAATATGATTTCCACTGATTCCATCTAGTAAAGGTCCATACGGGTTCACTTTGGTCTTGATGTGTGGTTTGACTGACCTACGTGTCCTGGTTGTGTTTTTTTTTATTTTCTCCGCCTATACCAAATGGAAAAATTATTGTTTTCGTCAACATTAAAGAGTTTGTGTTTTGAGTAGATAGCCTATATACGAATTTGTTCCCTACCCTCTGAACCTAAAAAAGTGGGTTCGAAGTGATGCGAAGTGATGTCTGTCCGTGTGTGTGTATGTGTGGGTGTGTACAGATGGGGCTACAGACCACACCTGTAGTCCAATTTTGATGACATTTGGTATGCCATGGTATCTATTGGTGTTTTTTTTTTCAAATTATAATTTTGTATTATGGTTTTTCATAAAAACCCATAAAATAATGGAAAAATAGAATTTTCTCACAAATGGCCCGAGTAGTATGTTATAGCCTTTTAAATTCTGAGCAAAATGGTATCACTCTCCCAATGTTGCACAGAGTTTGGTTCAAAAGTTATTACTTAAGTTATAACTAATGTTATTTTCCAATCAAACCCATAAAATAACGAACAATTGTTTTTTTTTTAAGCCTGTTTGTATTAAATTAGTATGCCGTTGTCCTTGTACCTCTGAACAAAATAGTTCAACCGCCATTGCTGTAAAAATTACGGTTCAAAAGTCAATTCAATTTCTGTGATTTTCTTTTTTAAATATCATACTCCCACAATTAACATGGTAAAGGTTGTTGAGAAGCTTATGGGGATAGGGTATGTGTCAGATTAATGATATCATTTATTTACAGTGTGACTGGTCATGAGGTGAGCACGTTGATGAGTCAGTCAGTCTACTCCGCCACAAAACACGTGTTGACTCTACTGACTGAGGCGATGAGGAGGGAACTGGTCGAGGGGAACTCTACCATCAGAGTGTCTGTGAGTCTCTAATGTTGGATCACACTTAATAAAGATTTAATAAAGAGACTTAATAAAGACCTAATACAGATTTTTAAAGTGGGTTACGAAGTTCAGGCAAAGAATGCTCAAAAAAGGTATAGAGGGAAATGTTTGGAACACAATTTCCCACTTTGTAACTTTGTAACAGTCCCCGCCCTTTGCCCTTGTGCTGTGGTGGAGAGGTGGGCTTGAAGGTACTATTTTTGTGTTTAGTGAAACTATGGTCCTATACAAAATTAAAGCTTATTAAATTGCTAGTAAGTTTGTATTTTACTATTTTTCGATATCTTGTATGTTTTTCGCGTATAAAACTTTTGGTAAGTTTACCTCCTAACTATACTAAAGAAAGTTACGAAGTCAGAAATTGGGTTCCAAACATTTCTCTATATGCATTTTCGTTGCCTGGACTAACCGAGAAAAGTTAATAGCAACGACTTACTATTTAATTAAATAGGTTAACTCACTTGTAGGCCTACTCTATTTAGCTCAACTGCACTTACCAGGTTTATTTTTTAAAGCTAAAGTAATTGTTTAATGAACTAAATAATTGGTTTTGGGTTTTGCTTGTTGACTAAGTACCCTACTACCAAATGTACAGTTTGATTTAGAGGTTAAAACTCCGTTTACGTGAAAAGTGCAAATACCAGAAAATATTTCTCCTTTGTTAAGGAAATGTATGCACGTCAACTATAGTTATAATACTAGAGGACGTCTAAGAGGTATTTATCGTGTCAATTAAATTAGAGGGATGTTGGATATATGCGCACTGAAACACCTCCCCCCCTCTGTACCTCCTACTATTTTGTACAGTGATTAAATCAAGTTGCAGTTTGATTAATTGAATGTCACCAGCGTCTAGTGTGTGACACTGTTTTCTTGGTAGGCTTCACCTAATGACTTCCACACGCGAATCTAATTGATGCGAGCTATACACGTAGATCATCTATAATGTGGTAATGTTTGAAACTTTACCTACGAAATAAGTGGAATACAATATAAATAAAACGAAAGACATGCCGATTGATCTATGAAGGAGTAGGCGTTGGCCTATGGCCTGGACTATGATATAATTCAATTTTGATCGAAGGTGGAACAATTAATATTTGCAGAGTGTCAGTCCTGGAAGGGTGATGACTGAGATGATAGCTCCAGGAGGTGTTATACGAGCCACAGACCGAGGACCTACGCTGGACTGTCCTTCGGTTGCAGACGCCGTCATGTACGTGCTGGCCACCCCGTCACATGTACAGGTACGTGATATAGCCAACAGATAGTGGCAATGTTAAACTAAAAGATCAATTCCATTGTTAACATTACTAGCTATGTTACAAACTTAATTGTATTTTTTGTTATTATTTTGTTGTTATTATTAGTTTTTTAGAGGTTAACTGTAAGAAAGGACCATGTGGTCCTAAGTTCGCCTCAATAAAGAAGCATTTTCATTTCATTTCATTTCATTTCATTTCATAACATTGACATTGGATCAAACTAGACGTATTATTTCAATGATGGTGTCTTAGAATATAATTGAAATTGAATTTAGTCACTGACAGGGAGCACTGAAGTAAATTACAAATTTACCTCGAAATAGGTACCAGATTTTAACCAAGTGTGCCAATATCTAAAGAATTAGGATAGAATATTAAAATTATCGAATAATTTCATCAGAGAACTTACAAAGTTCATGTAATTGCGATACGCTATGTAAATTAATCAAAAATAAACTCTAAGGAAGAGGTTGATATGTCAAATTTCCTTTGGTGCATGAATAAAATCTCCAAGTCATAAAATCTAACGGATAGTATCTGGATTTGGGGCACATATTTAGAGTTTGAAACAAAGTAAACTGTCAATAGAATAGATTCCACAAAAATATCGGCTTTTGTAATCTCCATTTATTTTACTAAAAATTCCGTATCCAATAAGCCTATATAGGCTCTATATGGGCTATATGGGGGATATGGGTTCTAGAATTGACTAAATATACCTGTAGGTATATATAGTCAATGGTTCTAGTCATTGTGACTGAGGAAAGGTAGAATTTATTGTCTTACATCAGAATGAATTGACTTTGAACATTTTGTCGTTTTCCCGACATTTTTAATTTTGAGCAATGTTTTCATACTAAGCACAGTTTTAGTTTTATCTAAAATCTAAAATGTAAATCAAAATAATATTCATTTCGTCAAACTTAAAATATTTTTAAGTGTTTGTTTTTAAACGTTAAACGCTCTTCTTAAAGCCTACTCTATGGTTTACTAGGCTAAAAAATATCCTATCCTTAGTAAAACTTATCAAGTTCTTTATTTTGTATTCCAGATTTCTGAGATGATTGTCCGACCAGTTGGTGATCTAACTCATCGATTTCCAAAACAAATTTAAATTAAATTTATTTAATTATTTTTATACCTTATTATTAGAAAAGTAATACATATTGTTAAGTTGTAAATAATGTAAATATACCATTACAATTTAAATGTGTTCATTATTTAGATAAATACTTCGTTATGTTTAGTACATTAACAAGTTAATTTTTATGTTATTTGGAAACACAGATTTGGTAAATAAGTTTTATTTACATATCCTTACTCAATAAAGTATTTTTCACTGATTCATACGTATAGGACACAGCAAGGATACATAGTTTAAACAAATAACATAAAATATGAAATATTGAACTTCCCACATTAGATTTTATTACTAGGCTATTTTTTGGACGAAGAAAATTCCAGCGGGCGCCGCAGAAGCAGATGATTTATGGGTCGCTGTCATTTTTCTTTGTTGTGAGTGACGTTGGGACACCGTCTTCTTGTTTGCCGTACTAGCCTTCATATTTTCAATTTTTTGTTTGTTTTTACAAACTGTAGAGTCTGTTGTCAGTAGCCTACTCAGGATATAGCAGGAGTAGGTTTCTATTCGTTATTAAAGTGCAAATACTGTAAGATGAGCAGATTTTTTAAATAGTTGTAATTTATTAATAGTGATTAAATTCAATTGTAACCTATAATGGGTCCAAAAAACTAAGATATGTTCTTGAGTTAACGTTAACTCGTGAAGATATTTCCGTACAATGCAAAAATATCTAGATTTTGGTACTTCTTATCTTTACTTTGGTAGTTTGAAAATAAGTTGAACACATATGGACTCAAGGGTTAAGGTTCTCGGTCTTATTTATTTTATAACGAATAAAATTTGTTTTTATTCGATTCGACAACTATTGACATTACCATTGTCATACATGGAATTTACATTATTTCTTAAATTTTCGAGAAATTAAATAACAATTATTGTTTTAAACAATCTATCTTACTTATTTGGTGATCGGGTGATTTTATTTCCCTCCGAATATCCAGGTATAGTGGATCTAAAAAAAACTTTTTGAATGTTTTGTTTGGTTTTAGTTCAAAAAGTAATTAATTTTACAAGTTAGTTGAAACTGGTGGTCACAGTTAAATATATACAATCGACATTAAATATATACGTATAATACAAAAAAATATTAAAGAAGAAATTATATCTGTGAAATGTTGTTGAGCATTGTTAAACTAAAATGAATTATGCTATGACTGATAAATTTCGAGCAACACATACATTAGAAAGTATAAGTTGGTGAGCAAGAAATTCGCCTTACTTTTATACTCTATGTGGGTTTTTGGAGATCATTATTTATTACACTGACATAAACTGATAGGAATTTCTGGCATAAGTGACCTCCGTAATCGTCAGAAAATGGCAATAGCCTAACATATCCATTGTTTTCGATAAATAAATAAAAAAGTAGTTTGTATATTGTGAATATATCTACTCTACGTGGCTGGTAATATTGCTAGTCAAGCATTCTTATTCTTCTAACGATAATCTTATACTATTTAATATTAACATTATTAGTTAATTAGTAATACGTTAGGAGTGCGTAATTAAAGTCATGTGAATATTCAGGATGAAATCAAATGACGTAGAACTAAGGTGTCCCGACACATCGATCGAGCAGTTATATGGGTCACCAGCGAAGGTGTCCGTTTTAATTGGACATTTATTCCGTCAAAATAACAATAATGGTACTTGTAAATAACAAGTGTTACTGAGTGCTTTCAATTAGTTATTCATATCAACATTCGAATTAAATAGTTTAAAGACTTGCTGTATGTTTAAAAACCCTACAAAGTGATAATAGTCCATTCATCAAAACTTATTATTTTAAAGATATATATCTATATTAAGCAGTTGTCATTTTATAAGAATAATGTCAATTGTCTTTTTATTGTATTCCTGTGTAGTACTTTCTGTCAGAACAACTTGTTTTTATAAACCCTTATGGAAAACATCAAAATAATATTCATGAACTTAAAACACCTCAATATAAACGTTATTTAGTTAAGAATAATTCAATAAAAGGTCTGTTTGTTGTAAAACTGGCATGTCAAGAGTGTATACATCCTTAACCTAACTATTGTGAAATAGGCTACGTATTATACCGACCACGCCTAATGATTATAACCTAACTTAACCTGAACTGTCCTAAGGGTGGTTAGGTTAGTATTCTACTGTACGTTACATCATTTAAGTACATTGGTTTTCAGTAGTAAAATATTGTACTCTTCGACCATTATAGCATTCTATAAGATATTACGAAATACTACTTAATACTTACGAAATTTTAGTGGTTTTGGAAGTCTGTACCAACCTGAAAATCAAATTAATCCATTAAATATTTTACATGATGTCTTTTAAGATAACATGTAAAATAATATTACTTTCAATACATTCATAAGTTGTTATAATAAGGTATAATCTTAATAACGTCTAAAAATATTATTAACAGACCAGGTAGTTGTCTATAAATTGTTTATTTATATTTCATACACGTTTCTGATCACTGGGTTTAGGGAAGTTTTCGTTTTCTCCTTGGACCAAACTTTGGCTTAAAATATACATGAGAGAAAAGGAAATCTTTACTCTGTAAGTTTATACAAGTGCAACTTGTATAAATATTTAATTTCATAAACTGCTGGCCTTAATGTAAAGAAACCTTTAGGGCCAAAAGTTTAGACACTTTTTATTGTGGTTTTAACTTAGGTTCCTAAGGAACCATTTTATAAATAAAGATTTATTGTGACTTCCTTCCTCAGAAAGTAACATTGCCATTTTGGGGTTGCTTTTGATTTCCTTCTTTCCTCCTAAATATGTTGTTGCATTCCATCATTCATAATCAAGTAAAATAATAATTTACACGGTTTACTTTTTAATGGCCAAATTTGAAAATAGTTCAAATAAAATTTACAATTTCAAATATTTATGGTCAGTTACATTTCTCCCTTGTATGAATATGTATTGAGAAAAAATTTAAATATACTTATTAAATATAGTAATATTATCATAATTAAATGTAAGCCATGGGAAGGTTTATGAGCAACTAAGCCAATAATTATGCTATGTGTCATATAATTATGAGCATAATATTTATATTATTATTCTTACAACAATACATAACAATAAGGGAAAATCAAGTAACTTTACCGGTTTATAATACTCTTGTTCAAAAGAATTAATAAATTATAGAATTAATTTAAAACATTATAGTTATTTTATGGAATTTGAATAAAAAAAGCATTTTGCTCGAGATTACAACGGTGAATGCCAAATGTTCCTTTTAGTTTCGACTATTAAAAAACATTGATGGTGAGTTCTAAAGCCCTCCTTACACTTTTGGTTTCTCATATTTACTTGTACGGGTAGCATTCCTTTACTGATATAAGTCATTCTGCTGGTTCTATAAAAGATTAAGTGTTTAACCAACTGAAGAAGAAAACTTAGTTCCACATGAAGTTGGCCGTTACCAGAAAGTTAGGTCCCTTACGTAAGTCGCTACTTTCTTTTCAGAAGAAAACATAATAAATTTCTTCTGCGGCTAAATGTTTTCTTCTTCTGGAAGGAATAGCACTTTAATGCAAGGTTCGATATGACTGAATCGACTGAAGAACATTTCTACATTTTCGGGTTTTGTTAAGCTTAAACTATTAAATTTTTTGATCAGAGGCCATTTAACCAATTACCTTTCGTCTATATTTCACAGGCCTACAACTTTCGTAGTATGGAGAATTTTGGTTAAGAGCCCATTTAATTTCCCTAATATTTGTTTACACTTTTCATACACAGTTTATGTGAGTAGGTCGATCTATGATACTACTCAAACAAATAAAATATTCATAATTTTCTTACCTAATCCCAGTATTTGACCTAAACCTATCTTCTATAATTATTTTCAGTTAAACTATAGAACTTATTTATTTGACTGGTAAGTCAGTAATGTTACTTATCTCCCATAAATAAAAGGACAAATTTTCTTTATTCTTTATGTTTTTTGTTTGTTTGGGATTTTTTTTGGTATTGTGATGAGTGACGAGTAATGTATAGTATGTCACATAAAATAGTGACCAGCTACGTCAAATAAATTTATAAGCCAACTCAATTGCCTTTTGAAAGTTTTAAATGGTACAACACGTTTAGCTTACATTGGATTTTATGTCTATGCTTATATCTTGTTCTAACGCAATGGTGTCAAAACTAAAAAAAAGATTTGTATAACAAGTACATGCCAATAAAATGCGTTTTTTATACTTAATTTTCATCAAGTGTGCATTTCCTAAACTATCTATGACAAAATATTGAACGGATATTATGAAATAACATATCATTTTAAATTTATTTTTATATCGTCCCATTGTTACATTTGTCAGACAGAAAGCACGTCTTGAAACAATCAAATAAAAATTGACGGAGAGAAACTTTATTATTTTCTCTCGAAAAATCCATTTGACATTTTATTGGAAAGAAGCCAACGGATCAAAAGTTTCACGATGACGTTAGTCTTAGTTCTGGCCACACTCAGCAAAAGTCCATCGTCGATCCCGCCTAAATCGGATCTCTACTAATGATAATGATATACTAATAATGGATGATATATATACAAATTCAATTGTAGGAGATAATATTATTTTTATCGTCTTAAAAACATACTAGAGGACGTCCAGTGGTCGAAAACTCGACCAAAATTATGCAATGTACAGAATTCTCTATATTCACACCACGCTCCAAATGAAACTTTTGATTGGAATTTCTTTAATTTGTTAAGATTTTCTGTTTATATTTCATTGTTATTTCGTCCCCAGCATAACAATCCACAAGGCCCATGTTTTTTTTATATTTTAAATTAATTATTTGTGCTTATTTTTTAGCTAACTTTAATTTTTAAAGGGATTCTGCACATCTACAGAAAAATATCTTTCCAACAGTATGCGTAGATTTTCCCTGCGGTGCACGTGAGCTGAAAAACAGTTTTAAAGAAACATAATTGCCTATTAATATATAGATATCGTAAAAATACAACTATGAACAGCATAGTAATTGGTTTGGTCAAACAAGAAAATAATGATTAAATTTCTGACTGGACCTATTTTCGTTAGTTTATTGATTAAAAACATAGACAAAATAGAGAAATCTTGTGAACTTTGCCAATAAAATGAATATTCGTGTCACCTAGGAAAAAGATAAGGGATCCAAAGTTTAAAGAAAGTTTATGTGTAATAAGTACGATTTGAGTTATTCAAATAATAAATTATACGTATGCACATAGATTTACATACATAATATGAGTTTTATATTTATTTTAAACATATGCGCATAATCAATTTAAACGTTTTAAGAGCTCGCTTTCTTGTCTGGTACAAATTTTGCTATCGATTTTAAACTATCTTCCCGATGAGCTAGTGAATTAAAACTTGAAACATAGCTCACAAATGGATGACAATGCAATATCATATAATTTTATTATTATATTTCTCTTGGGCCACGCCCTATCGGATTGTTTTTATTAGCTAAATGTATTGTCCGGTACAAATTTTGCAATTGATTGTAAACTAACTTCCTGATGAGCTAGAGACTTTAAACTTTAAATATAGCTCACAAATGGATGACAAAACAATATCAGATCATTTTATTTTCATAATTCCCTTGGGCTAAGCCTTATTATTATGAGAGAGCCTTATTATTATAATAAGAGCCTGATTATGAGCGGCCACTCGAGTGGCGCGCGACCGCGACTGCTCAAAGGCCACTTTATGTGCTTCCAAAGTTTTAATATTTACATTGTGGAAGAATGTAATAATAGTCAAATGTATCTATAGAAGTCACCTGTAAATCCTTTAATTTGACAGTTTGTTCAGCGTGAGATTCTAAAGTTGTATGATTATGAGAATAGTAGTTTTTTGTTTAAAATTTTGAATTGATTAACACATGTTTAGATTAGGAATGAATAATATAAGATAAAACAACTTATTACTAATAAAAGGTGTTGGTTATGTATAACAGGCCATATAAAATAGATTTAACATATTTACACATTAAAGACTAAAAAATATAAAATCTAAACTGTATATAAAAATCTAATGGTGTCTGCCTTAATGTGCGTTACTAACAGGTGCAAAAACTACTGAACCAACTAATTTTATAAAAATATAAATTTTACAAAAATATAGCTACCATACCTAGGATCATTATAGGACTATTCACATTTCGATACTGACCGTAGGCTTTGCCCCTTTGGCTTTAAACGTTCTGAGGTGAGCATTTTAAAAGTAAATATTGATTGGTCTCCATGGCTGCGATGAGAACACTAACAATGTTTGTTTACATTTGCTTTGCCATTTAAATGTAAACAAGAAGAACTGCTAAACTGAATATTTCACGATTTCAGACAGCTGATACAAAGAAATTAAATATAATATTTTCCATAACTAATGAGGTAGGTTTATTTTAATCTAACCTTTTATCATGGATTATTTATAAAACTATGTCAATGATTATAAAAAAAAATGAAAAACATTCTATAACCGTTGCTGTATCAACTCCGGCTCTGCTTTGGTTTTGATAAAGCGTTTAAGTTATAAAAATAATGTTATTGATATGTTTTCATGGAAACAGTATGAAAATTACAGTGTATAGATGTTTTGTATGAATTTGGAGGCTACTTTAAATAAAACTGCTTAACATGTGTTTTGTTGTTTATATGTATATTTAGGTAAATTAATTTATTGTGTTTTGCTAAACATATCTTTAAATTAACGAAAATTCAATAAACGAAATTCAACGAAATAAACGAAATATTCAATAAACAAAATTAACGACGTACAATTTAGTTATTGATGATATTCTTTAGTTTAATAATTAAACTCGTTAATTTCTGTTAATTTTTTTTTTCCTTAATTTTAATTTTTCGTCGTTAATTTTTGTTTTCTAAAATCTGTTGTATATGTGTAACTATATTTAATTATCAAATGGTAATGCAAAATACTCTTATTTTATCTTAACATAGCTTTCGGTTTACATTTATTTTATTTGATATTATTTTATATAATTTATTATTTGTGTTTTGCCACACCACTGATTAGATTAAACCAAGGAAAATATCATAAGACTGAGCAGTATACAGTGTTCTTTTGTTTCTAAAATCAATGAAATATCTGTTACTGTGTTTATTTAATAGTAAGTGTGAAAATTTAAAGGCAATGGTCGATGGAACTGATTAAAAGAACTGGTTTGTTTATTTTGTTGTTTGTTGATATTTTTGTAGAGTAGAATCAGAGATGCAATGAAACATATACTGCATTTGCTATTACATTTTTTAGTCCTTGATGCTTTGATAATCATATTAGTTTTGTCTGCTGTCTTTAATGCTAAACTATTTGTTTAAAATTGTTTGTAGTACCTATAGATATAGTTTCTTTAATATTTCAAAACACTGTATTGATAAGGCACAGCAATATTTCTAAAGTTTATAACAGCTGATTTAGTTATGCTAATGCTTTATTGTGAGTGTAGAAACTGAAGATGGAAGGATGTAATATAAAGAAGAGTGAAATTTAAAAAATGTTTATTTAATAAATAGTATTAATAAATAGTAAATAGTAAATAAGTAAATAGTAAGTAGTAAATAGTAAATAGTAGTAATAAATAGTATTTTTGCAACTTCAAAATTGAAATTTAAAATGTCAATAATAAATTAAAAGATATGTAATTAAGGGAGATGAAGGTAAATCATGTATGTCAAAGTTTTATTCAAAGATTTGGTCAGTTTTTCTCATATCAGCCTACACAAGATTCAAATTTAATCAAAATCAAAACGGCGGTATCCACTACTTACCAGATTTAAAAGTCATAGCTTAAACCTTTCTATAAAGGCCATACAAGTTGAATTTTGTTTCTAAAAGCGTTGGTAGATGTGTAACTATTATATGCAACAGATGTAAAGATTAAGATGTTTCTATTTTGTGACCTCTTCCCGTTGCAAAGCACGGGTACAACAGCTAGTAATTTATAAATGAAAAAACTTTTTTTAAATGTCACTTTTTAAACGCATTAAAAAGTAAAAATAATTTATAAATATTTATAGAAAAAAATGTGAGGCACATGCAATAGATATTAATGAAGTAGCTGACGATAGGAAACCAAAAATTCACAAAGTATATCCTGTTTTAGTGCGTTTAAAAACGTAATATTTTAAAAAAGTTTTTATTTATAAAATATTATAGCTACAATTTCCATCATGATAAATTTGTTTTGTATGAAGCATATAAAAATAGCACCACTATTCGTAATGATGGTATAAATATATACTACAGTAATTAGTAAACCCCTTAAGGAAAACAGCATTCTTAGTTTATGTCACTTAGTTTCTTCATGATTGAAGTAATCGTTATTCATAAGCTCTCTTGAGGGTGCTTCCAAATAGGATTAATGAATTCATATTTATTCTTTGAAACTATGTCAAGGTATTTTCCGTAGTTTTATCCAACTACATAGCTAAGTGTCAATTAGCATTTAGCATTTATCAAGTGACATTTAACTAAGTGATAAGAGCAGATCTAATAATATGTTTTGTAAGGTTACCGGAAACTACATTACGTAAAATAAAAAGCATTTTTCATTTTGCTGATTATGAGGTCTACCAAACACCATATTAAATGCTCATACGCATTTTACATACTTAAAAACCAATAAGTCAACAAAAATTCCACTTTTGGAGAAAACATGAAAATTATTAGAACAATTAGAAAAATCGTTTTCCAGATACACAAAAGAATAGGCCTAAGATTAGTAGTGTCGTTTGAAACTTATCAATATCATTACAACTTGAACTACTGATACAACGATTCCCATGTTAGGCTGTTAAATTTGTTGTACTTGATGTATTGTCATGAATTTTGACAACACAGATTTAACGACAATAAATAATTTATTTTAATTCGATTCGATTCAATTCAATTCAATATAATTCAATTCAATATAATTCAATATAATTCAATTCAATTCAATACTATTCCATCCCATCCCATCCCATCCCATCCCATCCTATCCCATCCCATCCCATCCCATCCCATCCCATCCCATCCCATCCCATCCCATCCAATCCCATCCCATTCCATCCCATCCCATCCCATCCCATCTCATCTCATCTCATCTAATCTTATTTCATTTCATTTAATTTCAGCCACCGACAGATTACGCTAATATTACTAACTTCTTTCGAATACACGATGGTTTTACCAAGTTAAACCGATGGCACGACTTATTATGTTCTATAGCAAGTGTTATGCCCCTGTTATGTCAGCAACAAAAAAATTTAGAATAAGAATTTTAAACGCTTACGCATTCTGTGACTGGCTTACACAACTAAATTCTTTTTTAATAAAAAATCTACCACAGCTGGTATAGATGGGATGTCTACTTCAGAATCGGATAGTCAATGATAATACATTAATGTAAAATAGTATCAGACTTTTTTTAAAAGTTGGTGCAAAGACGCTTTTAATAATCAATTCTAAATGTTAACTAGAATAAAAATCCTATTACTTTATTATTAAGACATAATCCTCGTAAATAAAACAAATAACATCTTTTCCATCTTGCGATACCCAAGTTGCCATTTTATTTCAATAATCATCCTTTCTAAGGACTTTTCATGTACATATTAACCTATATAACCCAAAATTAAGTTGAGCTTTTAATTCTGTAATCTACTGATTGAGTGTACTGTAAATTTAGATGTAAATAATGTCCCTTTCAAAAGTAATTAAAATCTACTCCAAACCCATGATATTTTAAAAGTTAAAATATTCCTTGTATCTTTCTACTCTCTTTCTAACCGTTGAGTAAAGTGTCGAGGGTAAAATAATGACAACGAGGAAAACCAAAAACAAAATTTCAAAATTTATTTGCTTTGCGTTTTGCGAAAATATTACATGTGACAAGTAAGCCGCAATACGTTATTTGTGAATGTGTACAAGTTTGGACAGGTATACTCGTCTTATACCATACGAGTATACGGTAGAAGACCTTGCATACAAATACGAGGATCTTAACACGTTGCTGCAAATTCAATATTCGTTATTGCATTGTCAGGTTAGGCTGTAATCAACTTGATTAATTTGACTGATTCAACAAAGATTTGTTCCTTAATATCAAAACCTCCTCAGTCCCAGCGAAACCATGGGGTTAAAATATTATTTTATTTCTCTACACAGTACCGTTTATATTGGCTTGTCATAATAGTTGCCACAGGATGCAAAAGAGTGCAGCATTTGCCAGACATATAACCTGGCAGTCTGTTTTTCTTGTATCTAGTTTTCATAACCTAGCAAAGACCGTGACTTGTATGATATTTCTTCGTTTCCACATATTAAATGATATATAAAAATATGAATTTCTACATTTTTGTATTTATAAAAAAATTCATGCCAGCTAGACACACTAGAGGTTGTCCTGGTATAGTTTTGATTCCTCTGAGTTACTTTGCTTGTATTGGCTAGAAATTTATTGTAACCTCAGGGTTATTGGGTCTCTATGTCATAATTTTCTATGCTTAGGACAAGCTACCTTAGAATTCTGTTTTGAAAAAGAAAATGTAGTGATACAATTTGTAACTCCTACTGCCTTTTTACAGGTGTGTACCAACAGTTTCCAGGTTACTTGAATTTCTGTTTCATTTTCAGAGATTTTAGTGGAGTTTTATTTTTAATTATAATTCATATATAATTAGATAATAATAAGATAATACCGGCTTATACCTTTTTTGTCGACGACCTATTTTTGTAGTATTTGTGACCTAAAGGGTGCATGTTTTTTTTCATAAAAATATTCAAAATTAAAAAAAAATTCTTGTGTAATGTACAGATTTTTTATAGTTTTTAAACGAAAAATCTTAATTTTGTAAAAAATCAGGATACCCAATAGGAGGTTAAAACAAGAAAAAACTAATTAGTCTTCCCCAAATCATGAAAAACGTTTTTGATAAGAATTGAATTTTTGGTCAGAATTGTATAGAAAATAAAACAATTGTTTGACCTTTTCAAACTCAGGACATGTTTCTGTCTCAATTTCAGGTATTGTGAGTGATTATATGTATACAACTAACATTTAAATATGTAGCTGGAACTTCATGGAACTCATGATTCACAAATATCAAACTGTCTTTTAACAATATTCGTGAAACCTAACTGAATTTTATAAGTCTTTGTTAATACACATTTTCTGTACAAAAACTTCACTGGCTAGCATATCCGTTCAATCAAACTTGTACGGAACGAATATTGTGTACGATGACACAAGCGAGCAAGGAAATTTACTGGAAATGAGAAAGAATCCCAAGGAAAAGAATGGCACTTCGATGCTGTTCAGTGGCCGGGCAGAAAATCAATCAAGAACTCAGCTTAGAAAGGCTTAGTCCTTGAACTACCTCAGCGGTTTCTCATAGGCAGACAAATGCTTCAGGCTGAGAGATATGTATAAAATCAAGGCGAAACTATTTACACTTATAGGTTGGCAATCCTAAATTTAGATATATATTTTACCCCCCTTTTGGAATATCTCATCTATACGAGAATAATCATACAACATCAGTTCACCGTTTAGTAGGTCTTATAGGCAATATTACTGAAAACATCATGCGTGTCAACTGACCTAGACTATATATTCCTTCACTAAAGTACATTTTACTTATATTTAGAGATATATTTGTATTTTGACTCTGTATGGACAAAGTTAGTATTTTGTAAAGTAAAAATGTTTTTAAAAAAGTTAGGTGTTAGGAAGCCTTTTGTGTATTGTATTATAATATTTTAATAAATAACTTCTTGATCAGCATTGTACGAGTTATTAAATTTACGGAAGGTAAATAAAATAAACGTCTTATAACACTTAAAACATATATTTACGCTTATACTGTTACTCACAAGACGGTAAATATACAAACAAGATGGTAAGTAGTGATCGATTTCGATTGGAGTGTTTTCTAGCTTTGGTTTTTAATACACCAAAACCAAAAAATCTTTGGTTTTTTTTTTTTTTTGTTCAAAAGTAATAAATGACGTATTTGCCGTTTTATCGGTCTCCGAATATTTTTATCTCAAACATTAATTTGTAAGTCATAACAAATACAATTTTTTCTGGCTACGAACAGTTCTCACAAAAGCTGAAGCTGATAAAGGAGTGACATATTATGATTAGTGACATCTGAAGCTATTCTTTAAAATGAATAGAAATGACCTCGTACGTTGTATTGATATAGTTTTCTAATATGCTCTTTCAAAAAACCTTTCCAATTGTTATTTAAACATCATTTTGATGTTAATTTGATAAACTGCACCAACTAATTTCAGCGATTGTAGTTGAATTATAGAGTTAAAATAATTAAAACATGGTTTATGCAAAATGTTCCTTTTAGTTTCGACTATGAAAAAATTGACAGTGAGTTCTAAAGCCCTATTTACACTTTTTGTTTTTAATACTTACTTGTAAGGGTAGCATTCCTTTACTGATATAAGTAATTCTGCTGGTTCTATAAAAGATTAAGTGTTTAACCAACTGAAGAAGAAAACTTAGTTCCGCATGAAGTTGGCCGTTACCAGAAAGTTAGGTCCCTTACGTAGGTCGCTACTTTCTTTTCAGAAGAAAATATAATAAATTTCCTAAAGTGGTGATCAATTTCGATTGGACACTCCAATCATCCTCAGACCAAATCAGCGAACGACAATAGTTTTGCCATTCACTAAGAGTCATGATGCACTGCGTAAGGGCCGAAATATGGAGAGTACTCAACGGTGTACATATAAAAATTAATTAAACTTATTACCAAAAACCTTTTAATGAGGATTTTTATAACATAAATATTTTAAAATTATATTTCATCGTTCTCTTTTTATTTACATTTCAAACAGCAACATTCTAAATAAATAAAACTCTGTATTATGAATTCACAAAGCCCTTGGTGTAGTAACTTGCTTTTTGTTCCATTTCGTTTTGATATAAGGTATTAGTTTTAAACCTATTTTTACGTGATCAAGTTTGTAATGTACAAGTCAAAGCTATTTCAAAGCTGAATATTATCTCTTCGCATCGACAACCTGTATTTCTCCTCTGAGATAGTAAGGGTGAAATCGAGTTAGGTTGACACGGTAAAGTAATTTCTTTTCCACATCCAACACCATGTTGATACACTTCACTGCTTGTAAACATGAATATGTTCAGCAGTTTAACCTACGTTTATATAATGGAAAAATAAGTGGTTTGTAACCATCGACTTTATTATCAATGTTATTATTTTTGGTAAAAATATTATTGGTGACAGTTGTTACATCAAATTCAAGTACAGAAGAAAGTAACAAAAGGTGCCAGAAATAAAAATATTATTCATCATGTATCACATTTTCTATATAATAGAAGGTAGCATGTCATCAAAAAAGCCACAAAACACTTCTGTATGACGGTAAATATGTTTTATCATGTATTTATTTTACTTTTGAAATTTTATACAAACAGAACAATAGGTTTTTTTACTGCACACGTTGAGAGAGTATAATTTAAATTCGCATGAAACTAGATGTAAAGTTATATCCTAAACGTTTCCGAATAATTCATGTCAATATTCTGTACTTAATAATACAAAGTGACAATCCAAAATTGCAAGTAAAAAAAAAAAAAAAAAATAAATAAAACTTTCATTAGGCATGTATGGTGCATTCACCTCTTAGTCATACCTACATAAACCCACTTCTTAGGTAGGGGTACAAGACACTTTTTATTAGCATTTGAGATAGGAATGCCAAATATGTGCGTAATTTAACCGAAATATGAGTGAAGGATAAGTGTAGAATAGACTGTGATGCCTTGTGCAGCTCTGTTACTAAGAACAGCTGATTCATTGGTCAGGGTAATTTATTAAAGCCCAATAATCAGGAACAGCTGGGTACACTTTTGAACCATCAAAAGCTACACTCTTTTCTCAGGCGAACCGGAGACCTTTTGATTACAATGCGAGTACTACAACCACTGAGCTATTACATTATTATTACATAAGTTATGACAATTCATTTGTCCTGTTTAAACGGAATTTTTTCAAAATGAAATAGTAAAATATGAAATTGTAAAATGCAGTTCATTGAAACAGATACGCTACTTGATAATTAATATTTAGCCTGTGTATACATAAATGATTTGCTGATGAAAGTAATTAACATTTTTGTCACAATTTAAAATTTAAAGTTTTTTTCTTGTACCAAAAAAATTACAAATGTTAACCTAAATATTCCCAGAGAGAAAATTTAAGATCCGACATAGATTGTTATCTCGTTGTACTCGAGATATTCTGAACTGAAGGCGCCTCTTGGCAGTTCTGAAGTGGACTGCAAAAGATTCACCCCAAGGCTCTAACTATAACGTCCCAATAATGTCTCATGCGATAAATGGACACAAGGTGTGAGGTAAACAACGTTCTTAAAGCACCTTGACTAAAAGAACCTCGTATCAACTTAAAATAGATATTTAGTTATTGAGTGCTACATATTTAGTTATTTAAATTTTTTATCAATAGTAAAGGCACTTAACTAAACATTTCTTTTAAATTATAATTCTTTATTTATATTTTCCTTTAAACGAATAGATTGTAGTTTTTAGTACCTGGATATGTCTTCTTGAATATAAAATAAATAATTTTACCCAAACTACTGTGAAATTACTTGTTTTCGTCACATGCGATTCATCATTACAACATTTACTATGGGAAAATAATGTTACTATGCGAAAGTAATGTTTGCTCCCCTTTTTTTATTTTTCCGAGGTAAAAAAACAAAGATTTGTTATTGATTTGTCAATTTGATTTGTTTCAAACACCAAAACTGTACAACCAAAGTAAATATTAACTCTAAATTGAAGGTATAACGTTGTTGTATTAATAGTCAAAGGTACAACCTAAAAATACTATGCCTTTTGTAATGTTCATTTTTGTAATAAAGAAATATCCAATGTCTGTTTAAATTAAGAAATTAAATTAGTATTCATAGTGTAATGAAATGTAACGTTTAAAACAGGAGTGAATGTGGGTCTATACATATTCTCGACCATTTTAAATGCTCTTAAAATCTGGCACTTCAAACATATCGTCCCAAATATATAACGATTCACTTTCTACTCTTGTTATGAAATATAAAATTACAGTTTCCTATTTAAACTATTCTACACAAAAGGATCATACCACACAGTTTTGTAAATTATGCTAAATGAAATTTAAAATACCCAAATGCATCCCATGATGGAATCATTAACATTTTGCTAAACCTTATCATAAATTTATATATTTAATTACAGTGTATTTTATTTTATTTTTTTATATTTTAACTATTCTACACAAAAGGATCATACCATACAGTTTTGTAAATTATGCTAAATCAAATTTAAAATACCGAAATGCGTCCCATGTTGCAATCGTTAATATTTTGCTAAACCTTATCATACAATTAAATATTTATTCACAGACAAAAGTGTATTTGTTTATTTGAAATATTGCTCAATCTCATTTTGAAACAATAAATTAAAATTGTTATTCTTTATTGTCAAAAATAAACATAAGAAATAGACGAGATATGTTGCAAAGTCACAATGGATGTACACTTTAATCTTGGTTCTTTGAAATGCATCTCTTTGTGCTTGATTCTATCGACATTCCCTTTGTCATCAAAAAATATAAAAATAGATTTGGATATAATATTTATTTTATGTTTACAAAAAATATAATTTGAAAACCGCTAAACTTGCAAGATCGTGAAAATAAATGAAACTTAGTTTTAGTCTATTCATTTGAGGAATTTTGTTCAGGAAAAAATCACTTTTTATAATTGTATTACTTCTAGCATTTTAGGGTAATTGAATCACAAAAACGTAGTGTATATTTTCAACTCTTTAGTGACTCATCTGTTGAAGTTATTACTCACTTTAAGCACAAACTCTAACCATTTCTTAAAATGTAAAATTTTCCTGCGTAAACAAATCTAATAACATACCTTATCATTGTGTTTAGTGGTCCCAATATAAAGTCCTAGTCCTGTTGAAATGGTTTACCACATTTTAAAGACAACCCGCACTACCCTTAGACACCGTGTGCTCTGTTTGCCACCGGGACACTGACTAGGGTATGATGAGGTCTGTGGGGGGGGGGGGTGGAGGAGAGGTAACCGCACCACCCACCCCCAGTCAGCTGATTATCAAGGTCAATTTTAACGTCAAGCAGATAAAACGAATTTATTAAAATATCAACTTTTACATAGTAAACAATACATTACAATTTATAAATTTATTTTACTAATAAATGAAAATATTGTGTTCTTTCATGTTTAGTAGGACTGGGAATTTTATTAATATTAAATACCTTCCGCTTTACAGAAACTTGAGCTTGCGTATAATGTAAGCTTTCTTCTGACATTGGAAAAAACCAATTACTAAAATCATGGAGCTTATTTTTTTACAGCTTTTATAAATATTATTATTTTATTTTATTGGTTTAATTTTTGAATCTTCAAAAGAAGCAAGCAAAACATTACATTGTCTGGGCTTCTTTTACTGGTATGTATTTACGAACCTATAAAATAAGACTAAAAATCGCGCCAAACATCCTACACTCATCTCCATTTTGGATGGTCACCATTTCATTGAAAAGTATTAAAGTATTAAACGAAACGACAGATTTATTACTTTTCAAAAGCACTCAGTCACACAATTTCTTTTTTTTTTCAACAACACAGTTTTCAAGCATTTCAGAGATGTAGACGAACATAAAAATACTCATTAGTTTGTTCGTATGTATTACTGATTTCATGTAGGGAAATTCACTCAACTTCAAGATTTGTATTAATGCCATAGACTGATTATGGGTCAGAAATATTATTTTTCAACCATGTCACCTACTCAAATGTATAACACTAGACACAATAAAATACAAAACCAATAAAAATAAGAACTTCAATTCAAACATTATTTTCATTGAGATTTGGCTGTGCGAGGTATTGTCAGTTTCTTTACGAAAAATATCATCATAAATTAACAATACAAGGTCATCAACAACCGGCTTTGGCATTTACAAGAAACACAACAACAAACGCAAATGTTACTAAGCACTCCGGCGAACAGATTAATCTTGGGAACAACTTTGACAGCGATCATTACAGTGATAGATTAGTCAGATTGTGTACTGAAACTTGTCTAGGGAATATAATATCACAACAGAGATTTTACGAGCATATTGTGGAAACATAATGTAATGAGGTCCCCTTAAGGTGCATGTTTAGTTTTGCCGTTTTGTTTATACTTGGATTAGTAAAGCTAGTTAGTAGATGATAGGATCGATTAAATTTTCTTGAAAATGTGAAACTTTGTTAGTAAATGATTTGTTATTAATCTTTTTTATTACTCTGTTAACAAAAATATTTTATACAGGGTGTCCATAAAAAACGTTTCAAGACTTTGGGAAATGAATCCCCATACTAAAAGGAAGAAAAAAGTTAATGGAAAGGTATGTCCAATAAAGCATATTTACCCAGATATCCGCCATTTTGTTTTTTATACAAACATATTTTTTTCTGTGAAGGTTTTTATTTGATGATTATGAAATTTGGTACACATGTTAACATACACAAGACCTATAATAGAAAAAACAATAAAGTGGTTCCGATCGTAAATTTCGAAATGGCGGCCGTTTGAATCTTTCTAACTTAAATAACTCAAAAACGGCTAATTCTATAAAAAAAATGTCAAGAATACTTTTGTTAGCATTTTTAATTTATCAACCAATACCAAGATCAAAAAGATTGGACAAAAGATAACTTAAATATAACGTTTTTTGTGTAGTTAGTCGGGGAACCACTTATTTTTGCCTTATTTTTACACAAAAAACTTTATTTTTCAGTTACCTTTTGTCTGATCTTTTTGATCTTGGTATTGTTTGATAGGAAATTAAAAATACTAAAAAAAGTAATCTTGACATTTTTTCATAGAATTAGCCGTTTTTTAGTTATTTAAGTTAGAAAATTTCAAACGGCCGCCATTTAGAAATTTACAATCGGAACCACTTTATTATTTTTTCTATTATAGGTCTTGTGTATGTTAACATGTTTTTATAAATTTCATAATTATCAAATACAAAACTTCAAAGATAAAAATATTTGTGTATAAAAAACAAAATTGCGGATATCTGGGTAAATATGCATTTTTGGACATACCTTTCCATAAACGTTTTTCTTCCTTTTAGTATGGGGATTCATTTCCCAAAGTCCTGAAACGTTTTTTATGGACACCCTGTATACATGCATTCACGAATATTATTTGACATAGAGCTAAGCATTACGAAAATCGTCGTTTTCCATTCTCTCAAAAAAAATTATTTTGCATGTTCTAAAAATTAATTTTTCTGTACCAAACAAACCTTAACATATCGTAAACAAATGCATTTTCCATTCAATTCAACAAGAGCACTCGCATGTATTCTTTTATTACAGAAAATACATATCTGACATTAAATAACTTGTAATATAGCAATATAAAACTTGAAAGAGGATCACTAGACAGTTGAAAAATTTCATACTGTTTTATTAATCAAACCAAAGAAGAATGTTGTGATTATTCGTATCGCGATCAACGTATCGTTCACCATTCCTTCACAAAGGGGAGCGAGTTGGTCTAGTGGTTAGAGCGTGGGACTTCGGTCCGTGAGGTCGCGGGTTCAAATCCCGCAAGATCACCAATGGATTTCATCTTAGCGGTAATGCCGCAACCCTAGACCTATGGGTTGCGGCATTACCGCTAAGATGAAATGAGGTAATGTGAAAAACAGTCCCGGGCTCGTGCCTAGAATCCTAGTACATACAAAAAAAACTCCTTCACAAAGATTCCATTTTGGGACTATAATATGGTTGTTTCTGCATTAAGCCTCCCCTCGCTCGTCGACCAACATATTATCTTGCTCCGAAAAGTGTCAATTTCGGAACTGGTAGTGAAATATACTGTATCAAATCTATGGATTAATTGTGTCTAGTAACATATAATTATCTTTACGCATTTTGGGATAAAGGATTGCGTAATTTAAATTTTGTCATATATTTAAAATTTCAACGAAATTTAGTAATGCGCAACCTTTTAAAGTTAACGTGTATATTTATGGTGGTACGTTAAATGTGACGGCTACTTTAGTTTAATGTGCAATCATTTATTCATAGCCTCATCTAGCAGTTCTATCTAGTAATCTGTCAATTGTGTTGCTGACCCTTTGACTGATCTAACTTATAGTAATTTGTATCGCTTAAAAAACTCTTATCCAGAATCAAGAGATTGAGATTTAAGTCACACCCTGCTAACAATAATCTTAAGAACACATTGTTTTATTTATAAACAGAAGATCTATTACATTCTTTATTGTTGTAACTGTTGTGAAATAAATACTACGTCAAATGCTTTTACCCTTACCGCTTTGACAGTCTATTCAATATTATTTGAAATATACCAATTATTACAGTGTATATATTAATTTAATCTAAACGTCACTAAAATTAGGAAAAATATTGTATGTCAATGGACTAGTAGGACAAAGTAATTTTTTTCACATATTTTGATACAATTATCGGCAAAGACAAGGGTGAGCTGTGTTATTAGCCATACCAATAACTTTTACCCAAATATATCAAATACTACATAAACATTTTACCGTCTAGTACCAATGTTTCAAAGGGAATGTTAAATTGAATCGAATCACGAGAGAAGAACTTATATTGGTCTTATAGTGACTTAAGAAACTACCCTGACCTGGTTATAAATTGTAACCTGATTAGGGAAAGTATACAACACGTAGGAATCAACATGTTCAAAATATTGTAAATTTACATGGTATTAATGTAGTTTTTCATAACTGGATTATACCAACATATTATTTTGTTCTAGAGGTCGTTCAGTGGTCGAAAACTCGACCAAAAATATGTAATGTACAGACCTCTCAATTTTCACCCTACGCCGTAAATAAATTGTGTGATTGAAATTTCTTCCAATTGTTTTGATTTTCTGTTTACATTTCGTTGTTATTTCACCCCATAACAAAACATAAGCAACCCATAAGGTCCATGTTAATTTTTAAAAACTTAATTTCATTTTTTGTGCTTATTTTTGAGCCTATTTTAATTTATGAAGGGATTTTGCACATCTACAGGAAAATATCTTTCCAACAGTATGCGTAGATTTTGCCTGCGGTGCACACGAGCTGAGACAAAAGGATTTAACAAACATGCTTGCCTATTAATATATAGATGAGTTTTTCATCGAACGGAAAGTTTTTCAGCTATGAGGTAATCATTAAATTACACAGAAAAGGGTATTGATTTCTTTTTTATCTCGGAAACTATTTTTGAATGATATTTAAGTGTACGATTTGCACCCGGGCCCCTTCGTACTGTTTGTTGAAATAAAAACATGAGATTGAAACACTTTGAGATAAATCTAGTTTGACTTGAAGGCAAATCGTCAAGGGGCAGTTACTGCAGATGTTGTCACTACTCGTACACGTTGCAGACTCAAAATGTGCTTTCTATTACTCTTGACCCTTGTTTTTGAATCATTATATCATACCACTACAATAAATGTTTGATAAGGCTTTAGAAAAATATCTATAGATTCAAAAATTGTAACGGACAATTGTTTAATAAATCCATAAAAATTAGGATTATTCCTTTATCCAGCCCATATTTACGTTGGCACTATTTTACAGAATAAAAGTACGACATTGCAAAATTTTTTTTTAAATATTGTGTTCTAGAATTGTTTTAGCTAAGTAATATTAATATTCAAAGGTAATATTAAGGAATACATACTGGAAATGGCCATATACGAAAGTTTTAAGACTCTTTTTACCATTTAGGGATATTCCTTTTTGGTATATTTGATTTATAGGCTATAATTATTATAGGCTTATAAATTCCCTAAATGAGTATTCCTTTATTGAACCATATTGAACATCACAAGGTGGTATTGAGAAGTTAGAGGACTATTATATACAAACTACTTGAAAGGTGTTATGGAATGTCTACTCATTGGAGTAGTAGTCACATAATGCAATTATTGATAGTATATTTAATTCTTATTAATTTACTTAAGCAGTGTGAAACCAATAAGCAAGTCTATAATTAATAACTACATATAGAACAACCTAATACTTTCATGTATGCAGTGTATTTATATATTTTCAAAATGGTTTTGATACCGATTGATTACGAAGAGTTCTAAAGTCATTGACTACATTTTAGAACCAGCCAACGTAAAGTTATCAGTGAAACTATCAAATATAAGACGTAAATATTTGTTATACTATTGCTCTTTAAGAAATTATACAAAATAAAACTAATCAGTTCAGTGTAAAACTGATTTTATTGCGTGGTTTGGTCAAAACACAGCATTTAATCAGGAAAGTTGAAACATATAAACTCCACCCATTGGTAGTAAATCACAAGGTTTTTTGTCGGCTCAACGGATTTATCCAATCAGAAGTTCTTGTCTGAAGTGCGAATGTTTGTTTACGTGTCTAACAACGTAATAAATCGGAAAGTAATAACAAAAACCTTACGTGTAATAACAGAAAGTAATAACACACCTACATAAGTAACAGAATTAATAACAGCGTTTGGTTTGTTTGGAAAATAGCTTTATCAAAAATAAAAGAAAAATAGCTTTAAACCAACTTTATTGTGAACATTTATATGTTTCGCCTAACAAATTTATTCTTTGGCTTTTACTGAAGGTAGTTCTTTAAAGATAGTTTTCTTACCCAAAAGATACCTATTTATATCTACTTTATAAATAGGGGGACTTATAGCTAAACATTAGTTTCAATCCATTGGGTTATCGCATAATAAAAAAATAAACCTTAGTAAAAAGTGGGTTTCCGGATGTCTTAGACAACCCCAATAAAGTTACAATGGTCCAATAACCAGCAGTTCCCTTATATAAGTCAAGAAACCTTTCGAACCTGATAATCAGACTTAATAAATTAATATACATGTGTATCATTTTAAATGTTACCTAAAAGATTACCAACGAATTATTTGAAGAGGTTTTTTTTTACTGTTTTTGCACCCTATGGGCGAAAAAAGCTATCATGATTTATTGGATGGTTAAGATTTAGGCACTTACAAGCTAGCTACCTATATTAACCTCTTCTATAGAAGAAAAAATACGATACTTTTAGACATTAAGTAATACATTTTAACTATGTTGGCAAACTTGTCATCAGTAAATATATTTGGATATTTACCATGCACATAACAGGCTTAAATTACTATTAACAGCATACAGATCCATTATAGCCATCTAACCCTGCAATTACGTACATCCTACAAATATTGCATTTAGTATTCACAAAAATATTAACTTTGCTCTACCAGCTGTTCAAGATTTCCCCAGAGTCGTGCGTTACTGGTATGCCATTTCTAGTCAAATCATTGTCTTTCAAAATTACAAAGCCACTTACATAGTTAACAGAATAAAAAGTGGATGCCAAATGTTTTAGTGATAATATTCTCAGATTTCAATCCATGTTAGTGTTTTTACATTGTTTAAATACTATCTTGCAGCAGGTATTTGTAAATATATTCAGGAGTATTTAATAACAGCTATGATATATATCATAGTTTTACTTACTACCATTATTTTAAGAAAATTCTGTATATCAGTGTTTGTTAATAGACAAACGTACATGAAATCAACAATTGTAACGATGTTTATTTTGAATATTGTAGTTTGTTACTAGCAATAGCAACATGATGCAAATATTACAAGCTATTCACGTTACTATAAAAAAAAAAAAAAAACAAATGATACAATACAATTTACATTATTAAAACGATAAGTAGTTTGTGTTCAATAACACACTATTTTCAAACATAATTTCAACAAACAAATTGCTTACTGTATGTTCAATAAGGGTTGTGTTTCCATGCAGATTGTTTGCAAAACTGCAAATAATTTCATCCATTGCTACAACAATCACATTGTTAATTGGAATTCGTGTATCAGATGTAATGGAGGCTTAAACGTTGCAGACTGCAATATGAAATGACTAATTTAACTTCTACTAAAACTTGGAAGTAAAACGTAATTCAGTTGATTTATTGAGTAATTTTCTCCCTACTCTCAACTGTTGGAACGATTTTTTCGATGTCTTTGACAGAAGGTGCAACGTTCTTTATTATTTTAATTTTTTTAAATAAATTAAGAAGGATGTATTATTTATATTTCAGAAAAATGTTCCATATTAAGTGTTAAATTTGTGCATACAATATCTACAGTTCTTAATCCCTTGCTGTTGTTTGGATGTTTTGCACATGTTTACATAGTTCCCAAGCTTTTTTATGAAACAAATCTCTAATTAATATGCAATTTGTTAGAATTAAACTAGTAATAATGGCAAAATTTATGTTAATTATAATGAAATATATTTTGTAAAACTAAAACGTAGTCTGTATCTTATGGTTTTTAGGGGCATTTTGATTGGTTTGAATTAAATTACTAACGACAAGAAATCAAAACCATAAGTGTTATTATTTGTGGTAAAAAAATCTTCCATCGAAAAATCTTGTCTTATTTAAAACGAAAGACTCCACATTTGTACGACTGTAATTGCGTTTCAATACCTTAAGCAAACGCTTTTAGGGGAGAATGGACTAATAATTTTACTCGTTTATCTAATTTAAAGTAGTTGAGGTAAAATTATTGCTTGGATTTTAAAAGGTGATTTTTTTACCTTCATCATCAATCTGTTTTTACATTAAGAAATATTTTTAAGTGATTTTATAATTAAAAAAAAAAAAAATGTACAATGGAAATAGATATATTTTTGCTTATATCGAACAACGAAAATAATTTTTATTGAGTTTTCGGAAATATAAACTTCTAAAGGACATAAACAACTACTATATACTGAAACTGGGATTTGTCTGTATTATTTTATGTTCGTATTTAAGGAAGGTATGTATTAATATATAGATTAGGGAAGTTCGTAATACATTTTTTTCTTATTTACAATACTTTTATTATTGAATAATTTATACCACATAAACACTAAAGAAACTGTAACAACAATTTATAGTTGACGGAGTTTTTTTAAATATTTCATAAACCCAACATTAAAACAAGACTACAAACGATTTCCAGACACATTCCCCATCACAAAGAAACTGAAATACACTTAATTGTGTTTGCTTTAAAACAAAAGAGATTTTACCTTACAAAAAGTAAACAGCTTCAAAAATGTTGTTAACGTTTTCAACCAAGCACATTTGTTTTATAACTATGTATTAAATTGCACAAAACCTACGTATGTAAAATATGACTCCCTATACAATTTATTGTTAATATAAAAACATGAAATACCAACGAAAATTGTAAACCGTCAAAAGGTACATCGCAAAAGGCCATCGGAATTACCAGTAATTAGACTTTTAAACCTTCCAACCACCAAACGGTAAAAATAAAAATTAAATTGTTCACGTTATCCTATTTGGCGGGAAAATTGGATTTGCAACAAACGACAGCGAGCCTTGTATCGCAGTGAGGGATTGTGTGTCGCTAACAGAGTCGATTCAATGTTTATATTCTAATGCGCTTTGCATGGTATTGTGAGATAGTGTGCTGAGGAATAGTTCCTTATATAGATTAAATTATTTGTATATATGATTTGTCACCGTGTGGACGTCCGCATTAATGAGTACTATGGCCATCAGCAGTATTATCCTCATAATTGTATAGTTCGTAAATTACAAGTCATAAATGTGGTTCGGATTCCACTTCAAACTATAGGTCAATTAGTTACCATTAGCTGTATGGGTTATTCATTAACAGTCCTGTCTAAGCATAGACAAATAGAATATATAGACCAACAGCAGTGCTATTTGTCTAAGGAATATGTCGGACTTAGTAACAAGACTACAAAATCGCACCACTCATCCTACTCTCATCTCCATTCATACATGGTTTATAATACCTTCATTAGTATGGGTGCCATTTTATAAAAAAGTATTCATAAGAAAGAAAGTAACCGAACTCACCAAATATTGTATTCAATTCCATAATATTTTGTTTATATCACAAGGAAGCCTTAGTGTAACAATTGAAATGTGCACTTTCCTGTCAGTTTATGCCAAACCTATAAACTATACACGCATAAATCTACGTTGCAATGAACTCACTCCTTGCATAAATCATTCATACATTTTGAAATGATGAAATTCATGTAGAAAGCTATGTAAAACCACATAACATACTTTGATAACCATGTCATAATCTAATCTAATCCGTTACATATTTAATTATACGTTTAAACATACACTACATACTCCTATAATATACATTAGGATTAAATACATAAGATTAAAGTTTGCCAAAAGGGATTGGTGATACATATTTCATGTCCTTGCCATTCTAATTTAAAAACAAGTTAATTTTTCATTTGACAAGGAAAAGTTCAGCGGGTGCGGCAGAAGCGGATGATGCATGGGTCGCTGTCATTTTTCTTTGTTATGAGCCACGGTAGGACACCATCTTCTTTTGTCTTCACAAGCCTACACACTATCTGACCTAATTTTTGAAATTGTATTTGTTTTTTTTATGTTTTACTAAGATGCCTGTGACCAATAGTGAGGGTTATTGACTACAATGGTAGATGTACTAATTTACTATGCTATTATACTGTATAATGGTAGTTTACTAATACAACGTTAGGATATAGTAAAAACATATTTTTTGGCTTTCTGTAATATTTTAATTACCGGAATAAAATTTTAATAATGTATTATGATAATTAGTATATAGATTTTAACATTTTAAATTATTTTTATTGAATTGTTCAAAATTTTCCCATACTTAACCTTAAAAAGATAGTGTAATAATGCTGCTGATTTTTTTCATTGAATTGAGGGAAATTGTCGGGTTGTAAATTTCAACTCTTAACGGTTGCCACTGAACAAAATATGGATTTTTGCAATCAGCTGGTTTGTCACATTAAATTGGTTTTAAACCTAACGCCACATAAACATCCTTCATTTAAAGGGGTAACTGTCATGATTGTAATTTAAAAGTAGTTTACTTTCATTAACAAAACACAGTATTAGGTTAGTGTGCGTTGATTATGGCCAAATATTAAAATCATGTTGATATACTGAGGCAATATGATTTGAAAACATATAACTCATAAAACATCAAACATTTGAGGTACAGTTTACCTGACAAAAACAATGGCTCTTTCAGTCGCGGTCAAATGACTCGCAAAATCGGAATCGTAATTAGTGAAAAACTAATTTAGAGATATCACAGTAAATAATACCAGAGTCTCAGTAAATATTTACGTAGGGTACTAACATAGATAATATAACTCTATTTAAAGCAACAGGTATGTAATAAACGTATCCATAATATAGCAAGTATTTTTCTTTACTCTGAGTGTGTTAGTCTTGGAATAAATTACATCATTATGGATTTAAGGCTGTTGTTGTAAGGTGACATTTTCTGCGTAAGTTTGTATTGAAAATTTGTATTGGCAAATCAACTTTTCACTTATATTGTCAAATAAATTATCACGCCTTTACTTTAACCACTGTTTAGAATACAAAATCAAATATCTGTTTTATGTATCTGGTAATTTCCCTTCTAAAAACAAAATGCAATCATTAATTTAAAACAGGAGAAGTTTTAACATTGCTTTGATATTGATTTATTTCTACTATTTAGTGTCTGCTTTCATGGCAAGTAATTAAGGGGTGATGTCGAACCTCACGATGAAATCAAATTACGTAGAACTAAAGTGTCCCGACATATCGCCCGAGCAGTTATATGGGTCACCAGCGAAGGTGTGAGATTTTATTGGACATTTCATCAGTCAAAATAACAATAATGGAACTTGTTTATTGCAATACATTTCTCGGCTGAGTGCTTTGGATTGGAATATTAATTAGTGTAATTATTATAATTAAATATATTAATATAAAAAATAAACCATAGAGCCCTTTTTAAAATTATTTTCAATAACTAACGCATTTTGATTCTTAGGGCATGGTCACCATGATTATATTAGTATGGTCATCATAGGTGTCCATGACCTAAGATTCTAAATGCATTAGACACTAAAATAATTTAAAAAAAACCACTTTGGTTTATTTTTCTATTATAATATTAATTAAAGTAGCAATATATATAAACAATATTCAATATCAATAAAATAAGTAACATTGTTGCATTTTTACTGGAATTAAATACTCACACATTCCCGGTGGCATCGTAAGAGTTTATTGTGAGTATAAATATTAGGCATTTGTTATAAAGTTGGTGCGTTAAAACATAAATGTTATTTAAAAGTTGTTGAAAGATTTTTTTTAGAAAAGGGCTATTGCCTTTAAAATCCTTAATATGTAAATTATATCAAGTTAATTAACTAGAACAAGGTGTATATATTTTGGTCATAATTAGAAGGTCGCCCGTTCTATTCTGAGAAAATAAAAAAGCTTTTAGATCTAGACCGCTTTTCTAGAGCTTTTTTCTAGACTGGGCCTATTTATCATTGATCATAAATGGCTTTTAATAAATGATCCCGACTAATTAAACACCTGGTCTTTGTCACTGTCAAAGATTCACAGATCATCTCACTCCATTCTACTCTACTCTCACCTCGTCATATTCAGCTTAACCTTCGCTCCCAAGTGTGTCTCTCTGCCTCAAAAACTGATGGATAATAACTGGTAAATTGTCATACCATAAATATTGATCCTACCATTGCATACTCACAAATCAAAATAACAGCATAACAAGTTAAATACACATACGAAGAAAATCACTTTTTGCTACAGTCAAAGTGGCCTTCCCTGCACTGATCATAGCACAGAAAGTTGATAATTGCTGCATCTACTTACTTTTGTCGCGCAGTTTATTTTGCCACACACCAGTATACCAACCGGTACTTACGTATTAAACGGAGGCCACATTTTGTCAGCGCGCTGCGGCGGTTATGTTAGGTTGGGTTATCGTAAATATTATGTGTGTAGGACTTTCCTCGCTTCGTTATGAATCGATACCAGACGAGTTATACTTTCTATTATGATAACCCAACCTAACATAACCGCCGCAGCGCGCTGACAAAATGTGGCCTCCGTTTAATACGTAAGTACCTACCAACCATACAACACAAAAACAGCGTGCATTTATTAGGCACATAAACGTGTACGTTTGAAAATAAGTTGGCAACACTTAAAGATACTACGAATACGATCAGCTGGTGCAGCGTTTCCCATTTTGTTAAATGTTTGGATCCTTTAACCTATCCTAAAACGTGTTATACAGTGTTTGAAAAACGAATTATTTATATTCTTTTTAGTAATTGTAGGAAAACTATAATGTGTAACGCGAGTGTAAGCTGTCTTTGCTGCAAACGAGAGAAATGTCTACGCACGAGCCGTAGGCGAGTGTGGAAAGTTTCTCGAGTGCCACTTCGCCCACTAGTTACACTAGTAACTATTTTCTACTGTTATAGAAAAAGGATGTCATTCGCTAGTTTGCGAAACAACAGATTTCTTAGCGTGTTACTTTGCTCACTTTCCTAGCAATTTTCTTTGATCGGTTGTCATCTGGATTAAGTAAAAGTTGTAAACAAAGTATAATTCAAACTTTGTCTGCTACTTTCCTTGTTTCGGATGACCACTGAACCAAGCAACGTTTTTGTTTGGTAAATTTCAATTTAATAACAATTCAGTAAACAAGCTGTATGTACATGAAACCAATTCTTGTACAAAATATATTATAAATAAATATAAACCCAACGTTTTGGTTTAAAAGCTATGTAAAAGTTAATTCATGAAGGTGCTTATAAAGTATGTAATTTGAGAGTATATTTAGTTTGTCGATTTGTGAGGTTATCAATGATATAATTTAGATCCCATCAATAGTGCAGCAAGACCACAAAACTCCCTACATCAACGCTATAAATACATTAATTGAGTACCTATATAATTTTTATTTTGTATAGAATACCGAAACAAAATGTGCGACTCGGGTTCAAAGTGTCTTTTTGAAACCCAAAAAAAATTGACGCAATGTCAACTTTTTTTCTCTGGGTTAAAAAGTGTCACTTTGCTCAACAGGTGAACAAATAACTCTTTTTACTAAAATATTTTGATGCACTAACATATACTGTTTAAATCCCGCTATTCAATAAATACTTACAACGTACGTATTCGGTCGGTAGGGACATCGTTGTACCAACCTGAAAAATAATCAAAAGATTCGATTAAACAATTTTTGTATTTACAGATTTAAGTTATAAGCAAGGATGGACAACAAGAAATGTTATTATTTTAAATACATTTTAAAGATGTACTAAAAAACTTCAGCACGTAATCAATGAAGTAAAATTTCAAATAGTGTTTTTTATAAAGTCGGTTTCCTAGCGGAAGATGACTTTGACTACAATTAATTATAATATAAATCCGAGACCAGTTAAGGAATGGTTCTACCACGATTTACCGTGATTTCCTTCCTGATAAAGAAAGATCATCATTTGGCTTTGCTTTAAATTTCCTTCCTTCCTCTGAAGTGTAACGTTTTATACAACAAAATTGTATATTGGCAAGAAATGTAACTACGATGAAATAGTTAATCTGTTTCATTTTTAGGAACTGAACATTGTTTATAGTTCCATAGTTACATAGTAGTTACATAGTAACATAGTTCCTACAAACCCCGTTTTTTTACTAAACATTTTGAAAATATTGCCACAGAACATTGTGCATACCAATTTTTTACAAATAGTACAAATACACTTATGTTGTTGATACACATTACATAAACAGGATTTACAGTTGTTTTCTTCGTGTTAAAGTAAAAACATATTTTTGCGTCAATTTAAAATTTTCTTCACTCCTAAATATAATATTTTATTCAAATAATTTTGTACATCGGTAAAATAATTTAAAGAATTCATTTCATAGTAAATTAAGATAACTTATTTAATCCTTCACATTGCGAAATTCCCTGGTGCTTATAACCTTTCTGACAAAATTGTTCAATTTCGATTAGGGTTACCCTCAAAAGTATTATAATTTTGTAACAGAGCTCAATATACAATATTTTTAAATACCCAGTTGTAAAAATTAGTTCTTATGATGGTTGGGCGTTTGTAATCTTCCTCAAAAAGATGAAGCGATTAACCAACTAAAAGAGAAAACTTAGTTCCACATCAAGTTGGCTGTTACTGAAAAGTTAGGTTCCTAACCTAGGTCGTTACTTTCTTTGCACAAGAAAATAATATGATATATTTTATATCTAGCTTAATCCTTGTTCCCTAGGAAAGAATAACATGTCAAAGGGTAGCAGGAATCTAGAACTATTGATTTAAGTGTGTAAATACCGGGTGTCCCATAATGGTCCCCCCCTGGTTAGTTTTTGAACGGCATATATTCAAACGACATAAAAGTAACGAGCTACACGTCACTAGAGTAATGTAATGTACTATTTGGGGGTATATTAACGTTCACCCCCCCCCCCATAAGGGTTGCTGGGGGTAACTTGAAATGTTTGAATAGCAATCACTATCAAGTAGCACATAATTCTAAAGGCCATTTGTTTGAAAGAATATCGGCGAAAACCAGAGGTCCCTATCTCAACCCATGACAAAATGGTCTTTTTTCATCAGCCTGAGAGAGCCCATGTAAAAATACAGTATATACACAAATACTCCTAATTAGCGTTTTAATGGGTTGTACTAGGGAAACTAAACTCATTATTATTGAAACGAGAAAGTGTAAAACCTACTTTTACCAGCTGATCTAAACGTTTCCGATGATCTTTTTGACGGTGTTTGTTTTGGCTCTAGTCAGACTCAGCCTAAATATAGTTAAATATAATGCAATACAGTTTGTAAACCTATTTCCTCTCCATTAACAAAATTCTCAGCCATCGTGTACGTCTTTATGTCCTTATTGAGCCTTGATGCAAATTGATGATGAACTGTATTTTTCACTCATTTTAGAACTGAAAAGGGTCATGCCAACGTATCCTTCTCGGGCTTTGGTTGAGCTACGAGCTAGTAAGCCAACCATAACGTAACCTAACTTGACTTATGTCAGTTGAGTTCACTGTTCAAATCATTAACTTTACAAGACATGACTTGATGATAAAGGTTGCTGATTAAACACCACCTTGTTATTGTACACCACATCTTAATATAATCAAATATAAGTTTAAAAATTGAAATAATTAAAATGACATTTAGCACAGTGCTATACATCTGGCCATTTAAAACGTTAAGTATATATAATAAAACATAAATTGAAAATAATACTATTAGTTTTCACTGGATAATTTAGTCTCATGTTAGATATAAATGTGATGGATTAATATTTTATAGCAAACATACAAGGAGTATATTAAAACAGTTGTATGTAGGCTAATTAGAAACAGCTCTTAAGAATAACAGCATTCTTAGTTTATGTAATTTTAATAACTTCTTCATTGAAGTGATCCTTATTCATGGCTCTCACGGGAGTGCAGTTTGCCCAAACTATATCTCTGGGAGTTTACTCACTGCAAGTTTGACCGTTAAAAATATAACTTATTCTTGTAAACTATGTCAAGCACTTTTTCCTCCTAAAGCAAAGCAAATATTAGTGATACTCTTAGATTATTTGGGGTGTTCAGATCAAGCTATAATGCGTTACGCATGTTAACTGTTAATTTCCTGGTAGTGAGACAGTTATAAAATGCTTGTGTGTATTTCACATTAAACCCACAGTAAGGTCAAAATAACCGTAATATTTAGTCGGTTTATACTTTTATATTGCATCGACGCGGTTTTTTGTTGAACCGTTCTGCGACAAAAAATATTTAATTTTAAGACAGAGAGAAGTGAAAACCATTTGTTGGAAACGCAACATAATTCAAAGGAAATAAAGGTAGTTCGTTGCTGTTCAGTGGCCGGGCAGAAAATCAATCAAGAACTCAGCTTAAAAAGCCTTAGTTCTTGAGCTACCTCAGCGATTTCTCATACGAAGACAAAAGTGAAGACCTCCTTTAGGTTGGGGCTAATGCGTAAATTGAAGTCTCAAGCTAGCTGCTCTAGTGATGATTTAGTTGGAAGGTTTACATCAAGATGCATACGTTGTGACAAAGATTGAGTTAAGAACTGTTACGTATCAATAATACGTAATTGTTGATAGTTGATAATACACGATTGAGAAATCGTGTATTAATTCCACGACATTTTCAAATACTTTTAATGTTACGTACTTGCGATGCTGAATAAATTTATAGGTAAAGCTTGGGGATCTTTATACAGTACTTGTGGATGAAACTAAGGAAATCCCCTATTTAAAATTTGTCCATTACGTTTCATAAGAATCATTATGTTATTTAATGCGGGTCTAAGAGTAATAAATTGGATTATTTTGCCTTTAAAGAGCGGACCAAAGACTGATTCAGCAAATAGAGTAAGTATACCCTATCGCAATGGCACTGTTTGAATACAAGTTTTACAATTAAACTGGATTAAATACTAGTTAATCTTAGTATTTGTATCTTAGTATCTTAGTAGTATCTTAGTATAACAAATGTTAGTAAGCATGTATATAATTGAGTTAAATCATATAAACTATATTAAAATATCGATCTCAAAATATTCCGTTTACAATTACACACGACAAAATAAACCAATCAACTATCGTCGTTTACCTGAAAGATAGTTAATTTAATTCAATCTTAGATATTGCCAGGCACTCTCATGGAATCAATTTAATGCATCCTTAATTAATGCATGTGTTTCAGGATAAAGGTATTAAAAAAGTTGTATATGTGGTTTGGTCCAAACAAATTAAATGAGAAAAGTTGAAACACATAAACTTTACCATTGGTCGTATATCAATAATATTTTCCATCGGCTCAACACGTCTTCCAATCAGGAGTTATTGTCTGAAGGACGGACGGTTGTTTACACGTTTCTGACAACATAATAAATCAGAAAACAACAAACACCTTCCACTTTAACATGTTGAGTGATTGCTTTAAACGAACTTAGGCTGTAAGCAAAACAGTTTTATTAGTTGTGTAATTTCGTAAATAATGTTATAGTAAAGTTTTTCAAATCTAGAGTATTCCTATAGGAAGGGTGACACAACCCTCATTAAGTGTATTTTACATATATTAAGTACAATCCATGAGACATTTGTAAAGTTGAACTAATAATGTTTATATAACAGCTCTAAGACTGATTTATAAGGTCTGGTAATTAAAAATAAACTATTAAAGATACTGTAGAATGATAAAGGTTTTCAGCATTTTTAAATGGTGTTTTATGGAGGTGGCGCTGTTGACATAAAATAATCGACAAATGAAAATTAACAAACACGAACTTAGTAACATGTGGACCAGTTACCAAACAAGCTGCTTAACATCGTTTGTTCTAAAAAGGTAGTTTTTATAGAATACATTGATTCTGTATTACTTTTCTACAAATTACAGAATATTAAGACAAATCTCGAACATTTTATGAAAAAAGGGGACAATATTAAATTACTTAGTGGTAAGAATGGCAGAGTTTTTAAGATGGTTAAATAATAGTAGTTTCTAGAAAACAATAAATCATTGAAAACATGCAATTTTTTTTAATAACGACCACATAAGGTTAGGTTAGGCTAGTTACCGAACATTTCTGAAAGTTAATTTATTTTTAATGACAAACTAACCTAACCTAACCTGGTGTGGAGGCTTTAACAGAAAACCTGGTGTGGCCAGTATAACTCAAAGGTAACAAATAAATTGTGCATATTCTAGAATAAAGTAATGTTAGTAGTCTACTGTAAGCATGGACATTTTTTGTGAGTTTGGTGAAAGTAACATAATTTGTATAAAGCGTAAAATAAATATTTTAGTTTTTAACATGACTAGTAAAATTTGCTATTTAATTTTATGCCGATTAAAAATTGTATTTCTGTCACTGTCATGAAATCTATTGTTTCATGCACCATTGTTTTTTTTAAGGAATTTTCTAACGATAATTACATTTTTACATCATTCAAACCATTATGAAAGAATACTTTTTTTATAAAGGATTAAAAGGAATGTATAGATGTGCAAACTGTTTTTGTCAAAGGTATACGCATATACGCTTAAAAAAAACTCGTCATTTGAATTGCGTAAATCTCTAGTAAATGATTTTTTTTTAATACCGCTTTGACCGTATTGATAACGACCAATGGTTGGATAAATCTATCGCGATTTAAGTTTTAGCTGTAAACCCTTTCTACAAACAAAATCTTTTCTCTTGATGTTCAGTAATGGTTTTCCAAGAAAGAGTGTTTGGCTTTTCTCCTACTCTTCACATGCTGTGATGTAGAAAGGGTTGTTTATATATGTGTCCTTTAGCACGAAAACTCGAGCAAAAATGATATAAACGTGTAAATCTACATTTATTCGAACGAGTTCGCAAACCAGCAAGATCGGACTTTTGGAATTTTCTTTCCAAATTATTTTGTAGGGCTCATAAAATAAATAATTTAGTATATTGAAGTGTTGTTGTATGCCTAACGGTAACTGAGAACATTCCAAAAAAGTGTAAATTTTAAATTATATGTTATTCTTATGAAGAATAAATAAACCATTATAGCTTGCTTGTCAATCGACATAATGTAATTTGGAAAATATCTTTACTTCATACTAAGCTTTCAACATTTAACACACCTTATTGCCTTCCCCGTAGCAGAAAACCTAACTACTCTTTATAATTAATATTTAGATAGCAAATAAATCTGACAATTTTAAGGGAATAATTTTGTGGAATTCCAGCAGTAGATTGAAATTCACTTTGTCTGCAGGTTTGCTGCAGCAGGATATTTGATTTATTCTTAAGGGAAGAAAAACATAATAATCAACAATATTCGCAATTAATATTATGTGCAATTTTAATTGATCACGAAGCTTTCTTTTACAATTCTCTTTTATTGGTAAAACTGGAACTGTTTTCTCCTTTTAAAGGCTTTTCTCATCTTTGTGGTAGTCGGATATTTGCTGCTACATAGCTATAAGAAAATAATGTAGTTATTCCTTTGCAATAAACTTGTAAAATGACTCTGACGAAAATTGTGTATGGAACCAATGTTGAATTTTGAGGTACAGGTACTTTGGTGTTATACCGACCACAACAAATAATTAACCTAACCTAAGGGAGGACTATGTTTTAAGATATGTTAGGAAGATTTTGTTTTTTAAACTAATTAAAATCCTATTTACTTATATTATTTATTAGTAAGTCGATTTATCGGTGTTGTCGGTATAGTACCACACTACCACTCTATGATTGCCTAAAAAACTACCAAAACACAGATATGCTAGACTCTTATTACCACGCAACTCACGTAAATCCGATAAATATTGAATTTCGTCCACATTGAAATAATAACTTAGCTCTTGTAGCTTTCAAGATTTCCCCTGGGGGTTGGTAATGCTGCAGCTGTCATTTATTGTAGCAAACCCTTTCCGTTTTTGTTGCATTGCATCATAAAGAATGCAACAAACAATATTTAGTACATGTTTTAAATTTCTGGTATTAAAATCCTTAAAGATTTTTATGAGCATTTTAATTTGCACCTTTTGTCATTTAAAATTGAGTGTACAGGTGTGTTATTTACACCTGTAAATCAGAATCTTTTAAATTCCTGTTTTCTATGAACAATATTATCTTTATGACTCAGATTTGAGGTGATTGTATTCATAAATCTTTGTTAAACACGGGGAATGTTAAATTATTCTAGTAAGTCCTCCTTTGACTTCAGCCTTACATATTCTAAGAACTCACACAAATTGCAAGTAATACACGTGTCCATAATAAACTACCATGTTTTATTGTGTACATTCAGCATTTCTTGTATGGAAACAAATCTTTGTAAAATTATTTTTTTTGGCATGGTAAGTTATAAAAAAAATACATTAAGGTTTATCGACATAAATAAAATAGCCAAACCGAGGAAACTCTTATGTAACAAAATTAATATAGACAAACTATTGTTTTAAATCTTTGGTTTACACGCAAGAAGTTTATGGACCAAAACATTATACCTGTTGATACAACAAATAAATCGTTATAGCAGTGCGAACATAAGATGTAATTAGGTTTAAGTAGATTGTAGATTGCAATGCGAAATGGCCAATTTAACTTCTACTTCCTAGAACTTGGAAGCAAAACGTAATTTAGTTGATTTACTGAGTAATTTCCTTCCCACTTTGAACCATTGGAATGATTTTCTCGTTCCTTTTGACAGTATGTAAAACTATTTAAAAAGTGCATAAAGTAGGGTAAACGAAAAACAATTTAGTGCCGTTTTCTATTAATAACTTTTTTATTGCTACGGATATTCCTATGCGCATTTTTTTAGGTTTGCAGTATATGTTTAAGTTTTAATATAAAAGTATAGCATTGTTTTTGTTTTAAACTTAAAACGAAGGGTGCTGGACGTCCTTTGGTTTACATTTAAAACTGTTCAGTAAAATTCATTTCAACTGCTAAAACCATGTGTTGTGAAAGATACATTAAGCTATCGATAAAAATTTTCAACCCATAAATTAAATTCAAACCGATATATTTTTATTTATGTTCAAATATCATGTAAGGATTACGTTTTAACCGTTTGAGAGGATTACATATTTCCTATTTTACACATTTCTTCAAAATTGTTTAGTAAATGATTTTATTAATGTTGTGCTTTCTTCAGCATAAGATAGATAGATAGGAATTACATATTCAATTGCTATTTTGGTACGATAAGGGTGAATTTAAACTAAATATTTAAAAATTAACGCCCAACCAAGTGCACGTGTTATTCCAATAACATTGTTTTATACTCAGTGTGTAGCCAACTATTACCAGAAAGTCTTTATTCATGAAAATACGTCAAATGTATAAATATGTTTTTCTTCCCATCTTCCCAATCCAGATGTAAAAGTGAACTGCCATTTCAATGATTACTCCATCGTCGGGCGTGTAAGTGGTACACTAAACACATTCAAAACGAATCGTGTTTATGTGAAATGTACAAGCAATGCTTTATTTTTTTCTGAGTTTTATTCTTCCACACTCAGAATATGCAATCTTCAATATTTCTGACTTTTCTTAACAACAGTTAATAAGTAACCATGTAGTAATAAGGTTTATTCCACTTTAATCTAAACACAATTCAAAATTGTCATTGACTTAATTTATGTAGTTTAGAATCAAAACGTTTCACTAATGTTTGATAATTAATCCATTTTCTCCCCCAAAAATAAACCAAGGGTTTAAACGTCACACTTTTCAGTCACATACCAGCATCACAGGGTAAATTAAATTTAATTAAATTCCTCAGGTGAGTTCTCTTTAACACGCTACATGTTGAGAGGTTTCACGTTACAAAGGGGTCAGTTGTACCAACATTGCCAACTTAGTATGCCAAACTGAAAGTTTTATAATTGTTTATTAGGCTATTATAAATTAATACCTAGTAAACTTATAGTCCTTCATATAAAATATAGTTATTAAATCTACATATTTTAAATTTATGTATTCATTAAATTCCAATAAAAATCTTTTTCACCACAATACGATGTTTTAGCCGTTTTACAAACGGTAATTGGAGGCTGAAAGCTACGTATTGCAGTCCATGCCAGTCGTCATCGTCGTTTGGGGACCATGAAATCCGAGCAGGTTTTTGTGGCCCTAGGGCCGAAAATCAGCTGTTCGCTTATTAGCTTGAAACATTAATCCTATAATCGCGTGTACGGACAAATCTTCATTTTCGAAAGAAAATTTTAAATTTGTTTGTATATAATGGGGTATTTGGCCACGAGAAATCGATTGGAGTTGGTTACAAGGCTGATAAAAATCCAGTTTTCACCCTACAGCCCTTTAAAGTGTCCATGTTTTAGTCAATACCTTTTTGTAGGTGCATTTAATAAAACAGCCCATTCAGGTAAAATTTTGTTTGCATCACCTAACATTTTTACACATTGATTACCGTACATAATACATATTTTTTATTTTTCTAAATAACTTATCTAATAAATTGAATGTTTAATTAAATTTGAGCAAAGCTTGGTCTCCTGGTACTGTATACTTAATAAACAAGCTGTATCCATATGCATTGCAATAGACTTGTTTTATTGTCACCGCTGCATAGCAACTATTTATTACTATCCACATAACCTTAAAGTTGGTCCAAAAGGGTTTTTCAGCTCTTGATCGTTTTAATTTTTCGACTTAAAATTTATCTGGAGCCGGAAACCCCTTATTTTCGGCCCTAGGAACAAAATATACAATTAACCACAGAAATACAAATTGTTAAATGTTAACCAGGACTGCATGGACATTTCCTAACCACATGACAAAAAATATAAGCCTGGTAGTCCAATTTTTCACGTGATAGTATTTGGCGAGAAAATTGGATTCGCAACAATCGACAGCGAGGCTTGTATCTCAGTGAGGGATTGTGTGTCGTTAACAGAGCGGATTCAATGTTTATATTCTAATGCGATTTGCATGCCATTGTGAGAAATACATGCCTGTGGGGTGGATTTTGAATTATACTATTGACTTCATTTAACAATATTACCTAGTTTCCCGAATTTCGTTTTAACCATATGTACATTTTTTGTAAAATTTTAATTCAATGTATTTCATGGTCGAGTCAAATGGTTTATTTTTTTTTTAGTTTTCTTTGTGGTACTATTTTTTTCTCAAATACCACCATCTTGATAATGAGCTTTATGATAATTCATTATAGTTAAGTTGGTTTTGGTAGTCCCACTGTAAGATAATGGCAATGGACCTATTAATATACAATATATCTTGAATATCTATAAAGAAAACATCCAAATACATCTAGCTATCTAGTATTGTTCATTCAAATGAAATTTATATACAATTTCTAATCACTTAATTGTCTATTACGTTCCCTTTATTTGATCGCTTGGTAATCAAAAGATCAATAGTTCAATCTTGATAAAAGTGGAAGCTTGTTGATTGTCCAAAACTGGGCTCAGCTGTTCTTGAACATTGGGTAAAAAAAAAAAAAATGGTCCTGAATGATAATACAGCTAGTCTTAGTCAGTAATAAAATTACACAATTCATATGCATACACTTAGCGCCACCATCTTTATTGGCAAACCAATGGAAACATGCCATATGCATACTATTGTATAAAAGTACTTTTTTAAGAAGATTTTATGTTTTTTAGGGTAGCAGAGTAGCTATATTGCCTTTTCCTTATATTCTATAAGGTATATTTTTAAAAATAAATAAACGATACAAATTGACAGGGTAAAGTTAGTTTAATTTTTTTAGTTTCGACATTCTAAGAGATATGTAGGCATTAAATTTATTCAACATGTATGATTAAGTATGTGGGGATCCGTTTAGATGACAGAACAGTATTCAAATCTTCGAGTATTTCAATATGTTTGGTCATCACTGGATGGTGTTTTGCTGTGATACGAATGGCAGGTATCATGTGCGACTCTTTACATTCATCTTTACATAATATTTTTTAATTATTACATCGTAGTATATTTAACGATATTTTATAACATGTTCCTAACATATTTTGATAAACATTTAGAATCTCGTAATATTTTCATTCAAACTTAACAACTTTAGGTACTCAAAACATAAATACTTGAACGACTAATGCAGAAATGTAATAGTTTCCAATAGCCATATTGGGTCATACACGTAACCTATTTATCAAATTCATGACAGTTTTTGAAGGAGATAGATACAAAATAACAAAACTCCATTGTAAAATACCACCTGAGATTGTAGACTCTTCTATCTGGCGCGAGAAAATTACGTTTGAAGCCTGCAAAAGAACATCGTGTTCGCATCGCTAGGGAGCATTGTTTGGTGTAACAATGGAACTACTTGCTCTAGATGTTCACAACGAAAATTTTGTTTAAACCTTACTTGAAAAATGGGAAATTATAACAAATAGGATGCGTCTTATCACTATACCCATCGGAGGAAAGCTTAAGACTACAAGAACAGGTGACTTCAATCAATTAGAAAATGCAGGTTTAGAGCGGATTTTTTCTAGTTTTTTTATGATTCGAATGACAAAACTCTGTGGAAAATTGAATGTCGTGCAAGTGCTTTAGGGTTTGGTGCTTGCGTTTTCATCGGGTAAGGCCTCTATCAAATTTGGTTACTAGGAAAACTGCCATTGTGTGAGGATCTGGAGCCGAAAACGTAGCTGTATACGGCAGATAAATTTGGCAAATAGGAAACCTTGCTAAAAAATTCGAGATGTTTATATTCTTAGAACATTTTTGGTTGTGTTGACACCAGTACGGATATTTTACAATGAAGGTAATCTTGGAAGAACAGAGTTTTGTGGTTGTGCCGGGAATCGACCCCGTCCCTCCCGTGCCGAAGTCTGGGACACTAACCACTAGCAACACACCGTAGAATAACCATTTAGTCAAAACAATTTCAATACCTTTACTATTCTGGTTACATTTACTTATGGAGCAATATATATCTTTTATGATTATTTACATATTTTTGGAGCCAAATATAACTTCACCAGCGTCAAGTTTTGTTAAAATTTACTAAACCCGAACAAAATTAATTGGTTTAAGTAATTTGTGTCTTAGAATACAATAATAATATTATTTAACTAAGAAAAACAGTAAAGATTTTGTAATAAGTGTAGTTAGCATTTTAAATTTTACCTTTATTAATGTGTATAATTCTCCGGCGTGCTCATTTTAAAACAATTTAAGTATTTCTTCTTCAGCTTTAGGTCTATCATATTTGTAATTGAATTACATATATAATCTAAAGTAAAGGTTGTCCCTTGGTTGAAAACTCGACCAAATATATATCTTGTGCAAACTGTGATTGGAATTTCTTCTATTTGTTTCGATTTTCTGTTTGTATTTCGTCACAAGCATGTCAACCCGTAAGGTACATGCTAATTTTTTAAAAGTTTAAAATTTATTTGTTGTGCCTATTTTTGAGCCTGTTTTAATTTATAAATGGATTCTGCACATCTATAGGCAAATAAATTTCTAAAAGTATGCGAAGATGTTCCCTGCGGTGCACTTGAGCTGAGAAAAAAAGGTTTTAAATAAACATACTTGCCAATTAATATATATGGAGCCCATGAATACGCTAACTACACGACAAATTAATTGTCATACAAAACCGTTACAATTGAAATTGCTATTTTTACACTTTGAAATTGACACGACTATTACAAATTGAGAAATATTTTACATTAGAGTATTTATAACAGAACAAATTGAATACTGAGTTTTAAAATGAAGGAATGCAATATTTATGGGCAGAATCGTCAATAACAGAGTCTTGTGATTGTCAATCACTTGTGATTTCAGTCGATGTTTTGAATGATTGATAATTTGAAAGCCAAACGGGTCATTTTTCAATCTGAAAAGAATACAGTTTTGATTTATCCCTTAAAATATCAAAGCTATAGATTATGATTTTTTTTATTTCCTACTCTTTTTTGGCAAGTTAGAGTCTAAAAATTTACTTTCCTTGCGTGAATTCACAATGAATTTCGGAAAATACTCTCTCATATTAATAGAATAGGCTACTAATTCTCAGTTTTATTTTTTAATCCTTAAGATAATTTTACTCTTATTTTTCAGAAATTTCCAAATAAAATATTACAAACAATGAATTTTTGTCAAATTAATTTCCAAACTGAGTACAGTAGAACATACAATACAATTAATTGATGTAAACTAGAAGAATTGTAAAATCATTTAAAACGAAACTAGTTATATGGATAATAAAGCTCATAAGAGAGAACATTAACCATTTGAGTGTGTTGTGCACTAAAGTGGTAATACCATTTCAGCTCACACCCTGCTGGAAGTAATTTGTTCTTATGAGAAAATGCTGCTACATAAAACAAGGGACTCAGGGTAATAAGATTCAAGCGAAGAAGCATTGTGGTAAAAAAAAATCACTGATCAAAATAAAATGTAGGTTTTAAGATTTTTATTATTTTTGTTCGTATAATGTTTTGACATGTTCAAAACAGATTTAATAAATGAAATTTTTTATCAGATAAATCAATAGTTTGTTTGAAATATAAGTAGAGAATGTATTGAATTATTCTTTTCAACCTAAATTCAAACCTATCTGGAAATAATCTTTTTTTTACATTAGAAATACAAAAAAAATACTAAAAGTCAAAGGTAAAAATATTTAGACAGTTCAAAGAACGTAAAACATAATCTGAAAATACCTTGTTTATGTTTGGAGTGAAATCCTCACAACCTTACGTGGGTGAAAGTCACTACACCGGGGGAATTACACCCTCACTACCACATAAACGTTCTGGTATTAAAATCCACAAATCAAGGTTCAACACTCCCCCTTAGTCATCAATGCAAGTCAAAGTTGAGCCACAATAGCCACCTGTAAATGCTCAGTATGCCAGCGGGCCACGGACTGGGGGTTGTTGGGGTCTGGGGTAGGAAATATGAGACGCGCGCAACCTCGCTCCCTCTGTCAGCTGTTCAGATCAGGTGAATGGAAATTGTAAAGTAAGCATTCGATAACTCGTAGTATACATGCGTTTTGATCTCGTAAAAAATGACTTCGTATTGGTATTACTATTTTATTCTGGAACGTTCACAAACAATGATAAAAATTTATGAGAAAACAACTTGTTGGTAGCTTCTGAAAATATAATAATAAATAACAGTTCTTGAATCAATACGAAGACTACAAATGTATTTTCACCACCCTATGATGTTATTAGCTGTTTCACAAACGTTAATTAGAGGCTCAAAGTTACGTTTTGCTGGCCATGCAAAATGTCATCGTCATTTGGGGACCAAGCAGGGTTTTACATCCCTAGGGCTGCAAAATGAGCTGCCCGCTTGCATATTAGATACGCAAACGGTATCCGTATTGCAATAGAATTGTTTTATTTTTACCGTTGCCTGGCAACTGTTCATTCTTATTTTTGCTGATTACTGAAATTACTTCTTCACTAAGTTGCGTTGACTATCATTGTGCATTAATTATTACTAGTGGTCGTCCTGTGGTCGAAACTCGACCAAAAAATATTAATGTACAGACTTCTCTATTTTCTCCCCACACTGTAAATAAAACATGTGATTGGAATTTCTTCCCTTTGTTTTGATTTTCTGTTTACATTTTGTTGTTATTTCGTCACCATCATGGCAACCCATATGGTCCATGTTAATTTTTTGAAGTTTTCAAATTCATTTTTTGTGCTTATTTGTTAGCCTATTTTAATTTTTAAAGGCATTCTGCACATCTACAGTAAAATATCTTTCCAACAGTATGCGTAGATGTTCCCTGCGATGCACACGAGCTGAGAAAAAAGGTTTTAAAGAAACATGCTTGCCTATTAATATATAGATAGATTGTGCAAAGTAGTAGTGTGGTAAAAAATAGTGTTCGTACCACGGACCAAAAATGGTTTTGCAGCTCTCGATCGTTATAAGTTCTCGACTTCGTCTTGAACTTAAAAAATATCTCGAGCCGGCAAACCCTCATTTTTGGCCCTCGGTACGAAATATTCTACTGCAGTTTTTGTTTGGATATCGGAAAAAGCATTGACTATTGGATATTCAAAGGTAAAAGATTAGTAAAATTTTTAGGGAAAGCGAATTTGTAGATGGACCTTTGAACGACGAACCATTTTATAGTTTATTCTGGCGTTAAAAATAATAATTTTATGAGATACTTTTGATAAATTTAAATGAAGTTTCCAATCTACTCCTTAAAGCCGGTGTCCTTTGCGCTGCAGTGGAACACGGAGAGCGGCGGAGACTGGAATTCGATCCTCTCATGTCTTAGCAATTTAATGGTACAGTTAAGTTACTACTGTTTTCCAAAAGCGTAGCGGACCGCTCTTGGACAAGCGGAAAATCACTTCTCTGTACTTCACTCTCCACGTTCCACTTTTTGCTTCCGCAACTAGGAAGACCTAGATAATATTAGCGCACCACCCTTGGGCGAGCGGAAAACCGCTTCTCTGCACTTCACTCTCCACGTTTCGCACTTTGCTTCAGTGACTAGAAGGGCCCAGATAATAAATATTAATAGGCCCCTAATACTCAAATGATGGGGTTCACAGAAGACTTTTAAAGTAGGCCTATCATTTACCCAAAATTCTAGACAAATTACTAGAGCTCGTAGCAATAGTTCTTGCTGACTGTGATTATTGCTGAGATATTTTTGAAACTACGCTTAGCAAATATTAACAAGATCTTGAAGGGTTTAGACATATAGTTTGTAATAATATATTTCCATCCTCTTAATTTGTATTTAATTAAAAATAATAAACATTTAAACTTATACAATTGAATAATTGATAACGTTTAGAACACATACCTTTAAAATTAAGTAAAATGTTTCGGTAATACTTAATTATGGTAAAAGATTATTCAGTTAAAATATTCCACAAAACAATCACAATCCATAAATAAATATGTTTAAACTTCTATTGACATACTTCAAATAAATATACACAACTGGTCAAAGCATAATCTTGCCTTTACAGCGTAGTTCCCAGTTTCATGTTGATGCCAGCACTGCCAACCTGTCAAATTAACTATCTCAATGTTTGGTGTTGTTGTATTGGCAAAACGTCAGTCAAACTTTGCTCGGTAATATATTTGGCATTGGCTTAAAGTGATCAGGGGAATATAACAGCAATGCCTCAGGATATATTGGGATTGATTATTTCCCTTAGCAATGATGTAAAACAAATAACTCCTATCCTAATTATCTATCACAAAACAGAAGATATTGGAAATTTAAACAAAGAAATCATGTTGTGTTTGATTGAGTCTTAATAAATTTAATTAAAATATAAAAACCACAGCAGAAGTTTTGTCCAATGTTCCTTGCATATACTTCCTAAAAATTATTTTGTATTTTTAGACGTTAAAATAAATAATATTTAAAAACCTTATTGAGGGTTCTGAAAAGTGTCCATTTTGGACTGTACACGAACTTCGATTTATTTACGAGGCATAAATACGTGTCCCTGATCAAAAGGTCTGGAATTGTTTTGTTTGGTTTGTTTTTTTGTAGCTTAGCGGATCAAAACATGTTTTTTGTGCTTCTGAAAGGATCAATAATTAAAACTTCTAAAATAGTTTTAATTTTAAACATTATGTGGATAAAAATGCTCAGAATTAACTCTTAAATAACATAAAATCACCATCGCCAAGTTTATTTGTTTTTTAAACCTATAATTTATCATCATCGCTAACTAGAATCATGCCAATCATGACTAAAAAACGTCATAGCGTTTTTGAAAATAGCCACGAGACGAGAAGCCTTGATAATCTTGAAAGGCCTATTAATTTTGAAAAAAATTATGATGGTAAATAAGATAGCTTGACATTTTAATTTGCTAAATTATACATACAGTGTGATAAAAGTTCGTCATATGGAAAATTATCAAAACTTGACCTTATCGTCACTTTTTTTTTTAGAGTTTGGCGGCCTCTTTTAACCTTGCATTTGCCCGTCCACATAGACTAAGCGCCCGTGCGTGGATCGTTAACAGCAAAGCAAGGAGTGAGCCGGTACAGTACAAAGGTGAACTGTACTGATAAAATGTTATCGGCAGTGACCAGTATCCGAACCCACGACACTACTGCCTTGGGCCCGAAGTCCGCGACGTTACCGACTGAGCCACCGACTCACAAAAATTTGATCTATATTGGGTAGGTTTTTTTCTTATAAGTGTTTTATCCTTCCTTAATATCAACACACCCATTATACAGTGTGTAAATTAAGTATCGAAACAAATCCGTATTTTTAAAACCAAAATAGAAAGATATATTCTGTTTGTGGCATTGATTGTTAACAAATGTTCCGCAATTTTTTACATAAAAAAAATTGGTTAACTCCCCTAACAGAGTAGCGGGTGGGGGGTTGACTATTTTTTTCAAATAGCAGCCCCTATTGAGTGACCCCTACCTTTGAAGGGTTTGTAAAAAGAAACGCAATGACGTAGACCCGAAGTGGATATCTCACTCCTAGCCAAAACGGCGGGTATTGGTGTTTTTCACATAGGCCTGATTTAAATTTTGGAATGTGAAAATTTGATTTATGTGAAAAAGCGCCCATTTTGGAATACCCACCATTTTGGATAAGGGTGTCACTCAAAATGAGGGGTCACTCATCGCTCATCACTTACCACCTTTGTTGTATAACTACAGTCTTGTGAGTAACAGTATAAGCGTAAATATATGTTTCAAGTGTTATAAGACGTTTCTTTTATTTATGTCCAGTAAAAAAATTGCGATACCTTTATTAACAATAAATGCCACAATCTGAATATTTTTATCCATTTCAGTTTACCAAAATAAAGATTTGTTTCGATACTCAATTTACACACTGTATAATACTAATTTGATCAATATTTAAAAGAGGAGTCTACATTTTGTTTCATGAAAATAATGCTTGAAACCAAGTTGATGACAAATTGATGGTTGTGATGGATTGCACAATAATGGACATGGAACTCAATTATTCTGTAAGAGCTATAACTTGTTGTGTAATTGTAGTTTTTCTTTTATGTCATAACATAAAAAAGAATATTGATATTAGTTTCTGTGCAAGCCTGAATAACCAAGAATACTAGTAAACATTCTACAGAAATATGGTGTCAATGTACACTGCTTTTAAGCTACTTACTACGATGCCGGTGCAATGTATATTTTAACACATGTTTTGTAAGATCATTAAAAAAACTTAATAGGGTTTTTACTATATATTAACATAGATACAACATTAACCAAGGCATTTAACTCCAGGCCGCGGCCTGGTAGAATTGGCAACGTCGCAAGTGGTGTTGTCGAGCGTAAGACATCCCATAAGTAAAAAAATGACAGACAGGTGACACCAGCTCATTAATTCGCGTAAACTTGAATACGAAATTGAAAACCAAAGTAATATAAATTTATATTGAAAATCTATTTATGTATAGGAACTTGGGGCAAGAGTGCGCACTTAAAAGTTTAACCCCCCAACAAATAGGTTAAATGATTAACAATTGAAACAAAACTAAAGGTGAACAATTGCGCAAAGTAAATATTTCCACTTTGCGTACTCTACCCTGTGCGCACTCTTGCCCCGAGTTACTCCACATTAAAAATGGAGTCAATATTGTCATGGCCCAATATCCAGGCTTTCGTATTCTTAAAAAGTACACAAACACCATTAGCTGCCTCCAAACAAAACAACTGTAACAACACTACTTACGTTGTTGCCACTTCGAAGGCCGCGGCATGGAATTAAAGGTGACCGTGTATTAACACTAGCCGCTGTACCCGTGCTTCGCAACGGGAAGATAAATCAGTTTCATAATCATTGGCATCGATTTAGAATAAATAATCTATGATAAAGTTTTAGATTAAACAATTCTACCACATGATTGTTTAAAATGTATTTAATTTCTTTGGATCAGCTGTATGAAATTGTGAAATTAACATTTGACAGTTTTTCTTTACATTGAAATGTTAAAGCAAAGATTAACATAATGAGTCTTCTCATACTGCCATGGAGACCAATCAATATTTACTTTCGACAAACAACTCTCTAAACTTTGGAAACCACGGGGTGAAGCCCGAGGGGAACTCAAGGAAGTGAATAGGCGTATGACGTTCCTAGTTATATGGACCATGTGTGTGGTTAAATTTGGTTTAGTATGTTAGTCGTGACAGCCACCCAGATAGAGAGAGACAGACACTACCTCAATTTTATAATAGTATAGATTTCTATGAATACAAAACAAAATTTGTATTTTTGAAGCACTAAACTATAGAAAACTATCTGGTTGGTTCCATTTGAAATATTATTGACAAAAGCACAAGAAGAATGAATGCTGGGAATGTGACGGATGAGTGAAGCCCGATTGCCCAAACAATTTGATACGTCCAAACAACAAAGGAATTGGGCAATGCTGTGATATCGTTCATATTTATTACAAATCAAAGCTTGTACATATTTATTGCACTGTTTGAAATCGCTTCTTAAGCATCGAATGGAAAATATGAAAATGCCCTAAAGTAGGGCATATAATAATTATCATTTTAGGTATTTTACGTAATTGCAAATTTATATCTTAAAATGTCGTGTACCTATTTGACTGTAAGCTCGTTGCCTGATTGATAAAATAATTCAATACAATTTATTCATATTACCGATTTCTCAGTTAGTTTTGATTCCTACACTTAAGACATAAAATTTTTTATAAGGGAAAGGTTGACATAAAACTAGTTTATTCTAACACTCTCAGGTCAAATATGGTGACAAATATTTGATAAATTGTAGAAAATTCAATTTAAGATTTATTTTGAAATGCGGGAGTGAATTTTAAGAGAGGGAGTGAATAATAAGTCTAGACTCAAAAATACACTAACGATACATGTTTTTTGGAAACCCTGTTTAATACATAAAATAAATGTATGCCTAATTTGTATTCGTTACCAAACCTTTAGATTTTATTGACGTTTTCAAACGTTAGAAACCATTTAAACCTGAAGTGGAAACGCTCTTAACTTGATTTAGCAAAGCAATATCCTCCTTACCTTTATAAGCCAATGGTAGAGCAGCTTTATAAGGTGATTAGTTCGAATCAATCTTTCAATACCTTTAGACGATAGATCTGAGATATTTTCCAGAAAAGTTATTTGTAAAATGTTTTAAGAACTATATTTAACTTTAATAAAGCCATACGCGTAAGTTACGAACTCAAATGTATAAGGTTGTGCACAGTAATTTTATTATAGTCTTTGTATTCCTTTATTCAGAATTGAAAACAAAAATGCTAATGCTATGTAAGTGGTTTCCTTTGTAGATACAAAATTGTCTGCTTTGATTACGTATAGTTTTGCAATTTTTTTTTTATAAAAATGTAATATACATGTATAATAATAAAATTTGGTTTAAAAATATAAAAATGATAGAATATTTCACTATTATATTATTGACGACAGTTTGTAGCCTAGAAATTCAGAGTGAAAACACATTACGTTTCTTGCAGTGTAATCTTACGGGATAAAATAATTAATTTGCTAACATTTGGCATATATTTAAATATTTGAGAATTCTATTAAATTTTGAAATTAATTTTTGGGAAAAAAATATTTTTACGCTTTCTAGGGCAAAAAAATCTAATATTAATTGAAGAATTGATTTTATACTAGGCAAGGATACATGTGTTTTATCAAGAAACTGTTTTGATAAAAAATTATAAAATTACAAAGTTAATTGTTACAACATTTAATCTGGTAACCATAAACTTGCTTAGTTTGTAGGCTCACTTGAATGAGAACTTTTATATAATGCGTATAAAATAATGTATATATAGGTATAGGTATAGCCAGTGATGAAGTCATGGTCTTTTTAAGTAGGTAGTCAAATGCCTTTGGGTTTTTAGGTAGATAAAAAAGTGAAATATTCATTAGTGTTTAAGAAACTTAATTATCTATGTATATGAAATGGTAACTCAGTATTTCCCATGGCTTTAAAATTCAGTCAGTTTCAATAACACACATTTTTATACTATGCAGAGGATGTAAATCCAAAAGTATAAAAAGTTTCACGTTCATTTATTGGACATGAGTAAACCCGTGGCCAAATAAGAAGCGATACAGGACGGGAGGCAATTTCATAATTTATAATTTGGCTTCTGTGATTTTATAGCAAAATGATAGAACACACACAATACCTGAAGGGCAGAAAATAGTTTTAATTATAGACGTCAATTTGTATGATAATAAACTAAACTAAAATTATTTCAATTCATGTTTGATGTATTTAGACGTACGTCTTGTATGTGTATTTTTGTAACCTTCGACCACTCTAAACAAACGTTTTGGAACCAAAAAGAGGTTTTGGTGACCACGCAATAGACCTAAATTTACCTTAACGTTTTGTATTTGAATATATTTCATTTTTAATATTCGTAGTCTGGTATTTAGCTTTACTTCATCTCATGGAATTATCACCAAAGCCAGCAAGGGCCAAGCATGTACATATGACAAGTATTGGAAATTTTCCGCCGGAAGCTTGTCAAAGCGACGTCAGCTCAGAGTTTCATCCAAATATATTTGGCGGGCATTTGGTGCAATATAACTGAAATTCTACTGATATTGTTTTTTTCATCATCCAAATGTTCAGAAGTCCACAAAACTCACATTCCTGTAAATCTGGCGTGCGTATCGTTTAAGTATAAGCACATTTATCCAATACATAAGCACCTTTTTACTTCTAATAAAAAGGTTTTATGCCATTCGTTGTTTCTTAGTTGCTTACTTATATGGTAGCTTCAAACGAAACAGTTAAAGTATTTTTGCAAAAAACATTTCATTACTAATTAACAGGATATAATCAGGACTGCTCAAAAGACTAATTATAGTAAAACTGAGTAAAGAAAATTGCTTTGGATAAATTTATATAATATATATATATAACTCATGTGAACTGTTGAATTTATAAGCATCTATGTTAGTTTAATTTGAAATATAAAAAAATACGTGATTTGTGCAAATCTTTATAAAATGGTCCTTTATAAATTTGTAAATTAGTATTAAATCACTATCATTGACTATACACGTAGCACGTAGAGGTGTATGGGCAATGCCATTATGTACGCGGCACGGACAGACGTTTTTTCATGACATCGTTATATAGTTCCCGAATTTAATGTTTTATATAAATCGTCCGTCAGCCTGTGTCTTGTTTATTTATTTAAATGTTTAATGTCTTTGTGTGTTCAAACTCGACATGCTCCCGAGAATGACATCAAGAACCTGAAGATGAGGTTATAACCTCGAAACCGGTAGCTGGTCACTACACAATTTTAGTCCACAAATAGAATCAGGTATTTTATACTATTTTAATATTTTCTTCTTGCCTGTTATTTTTTGTCTGCATTGCCTGTTGTTTTATTGCCTGTTATTTACTGTCTGTTAGTTTATTTCGCGTTATTTTCTTGTGTCACATTTACATAACTTTATTGGAGTACCATTTTGTATTTATATTTAATTGCTTTAAAATAATGTTATTGTAAATTAGGCCATCTTGTATTTTGCATGATGATTATTGAAAAGATTTTGTAACCGTGGGAAATACTTAAATAAACAATCAAAACTAGGAATTTAATATGTATACTGTAATTTAAACACATCTATTTCCCAATTCAGTTTCACAAAATGGTTTCTACTTTATTTGAGGTGAAATAGCACAATAAACAAAATATAAACATCAGACCTCTTCTCTGAGTGATTGTTAGAACCAGCAGCCCATTTATCTGTATTACATTGGCGGCCTAGGGGGGGGGATGTACATGTCGGTCATCAGTCAGTACGGGGCTCTCGGGAGAACCTTGCTAAACATCCTAGTGGGGGGGGGGGGGTAAACCCCGTGACATAAAATATTAGTTAAGACAACGATCACGTAAAGATAGTGTTATAATAACAAGTAGAAATAAAACTTCTACAAGCTGCGTACACCACTTTACCTACGACAGTTTTTTAATTACTAACAATCACAGCTCAAAACTTATAAGAGAGGTTATGTTTTAGCATTGACTATACCTACAGGTACCTATATATACAGGTACCTATATACAGTGTGTAAATTAAGTCTGGCACACATTTTTTATCTTTTTTCTATAGTAGATAGAAGAAATCAATTTGCGGGACTGATTAATAACAAATGTTAGGCACTTTTTACAAATTTTGAAAATAAAAATTCCCTTAAGGGCAAGGGAGGGTAGGGGGTAACTAAAAATTTTCAAATGACAACCCCCATCTTGTGACCCCTCATTTTAAAGGTCATTGAAAGACAAATCCAAAGATGTGTCTGAAAAAAATTTTTTTGCACCCTATCCAAGATGGCGGTTTAAAATGTACTTAGGGTTGAACGGGTAAATTAGGTATGGCGCACATTTCTTATCTTTTTTACTCTTTGTAGATAGAAGGAATTAATTTGCGGGATTGAGTAAAACAAATGTTTGGCGCTTTTTCATAATTTTCAAAAAAATTCCCCTTAAGGGTAAGGTGGGGGGGGGGGGGGGGTAACTAAAAATTTTCAAATGACAACACTCATCTTGAGACCCCTCATTTTAAAGGTATTTGGAAGACAAATTTAACGATGTGTCTGAAAATTTTGTTTTTGCATCCTGTCTAATATGGCGGCTTAAAATGTACTTAGGGTTGAACGGGTGAATTAAGTCTGAAACACATTAAAATTTTTTCAGACACATAGTTAAATTTGTCTTCCAAATACCTTTAAAATGAGGGGTCACAAGATGGGGGTTGTCATTTGAAAATTTTTGGTTACCCCCCACCCCCACTTTACCCTTAAAGGGATTTTTTTCAAAATTATGCCAAAAATTGCCAAACATTTGTTCTTACTCAGTCCCGCAAATTAATTCTTTCTAATCTACAAAGAGTAAAAAAAATAAGAAATGTGTGCCATACCTAATTTACCCGTTCAACCCTAAGTACATTTAAAATCGCCATCTTAGATAGGGTGCAAAAAAAATTTTCAGACACATCTTTGGATTTGTCTTCCAATGACCTTTAAAATGAGGGGTCACAAGATGGGGGTTGTCATTTGAAAATTTTTAGTTACCCCCTACATCCCCTTGCCCTTAAGGGAGTTTTTATTTTCAAAATTTGTAAAATGTGCCTAACATTTGTTATCAATCAGTCCCGCAAATTGATTCCTTCTATCTACTATAGAAACAAAGATAAAAAATGTGTGCCAGACTTAATTTACACACTGTATACCTATAGGTATATATAGTCAATGGTTTTAGTTTAATACCTCTCATTGCCACTAACAGTGATGCAATGAATCGTTGTACCATACACTAATTGCACCAGTCATTAACAATTAAATTGGCCTGAACAGCTGATTAGTTAAAGTTCAAATAATTACAATATTACAACTTCATTCTCAATCATTGAACCTCATTTGTCCGCTACCCGTGTTGTTATGAGTAAAACTATGCTGTTATGAAAGTAAACTATGGTGTTATGTAAAACTTTTCAATTCTAAGAATCAAACTGAAAATGTTACTTTAAAAAACGGTCGTAGGTAAATTAAGTAAACAATGCTATTAAGTGAATCTTTTCAACTCTAAGAACTGAACTAAAACGGCAAGTAAAAAACCGGTCGCAGGTAAATATTAATTTTCACATAAAAATATTATGCTACATATGTATTTTGGCCTATACACTTTTTAGTCTGCCTACCCAAAGTGGAGGTGGTGGGGGTAGACGTAAAGCCACGTAGACAAAAATATTATTTCCCACTTTAAACAATTAATAAATATTTGTCAAATAATCTGCTACATTCATTGTTACTCCTAAGCTTATTGACACATTAGCTATAAGCTATAACCTTTATAACACTAATGAATAATATACATTCAGTACATTCATTAAAATTGTTTTTCTTTTTGGAAATATGTAACTCATAACATTGTTATTTACCTTGATAACACTATTTAACTTACATACCTATCCAACCAAGCGAATAATATTTTATTTAATTAAATTTAAATTTTTTTAATACAAAAAATTTATAACTGGCCAGGCCCTTAAAAATGTTTCTTAGAAGTACACTATTTTTATATGCTTAATCTTTCTGCAACAGTCTACAACTCACAACGCCGGGCTAATTAAATTGGTACCGTATCTAAAACTACCGTTGTGGTTTCAATAGTAATTAATTTAGAAAAGTTTTTAATGACAAGTTACCGATTGACATATTGTTACTGTGAAAGTGATATAAAACCTCAATACCATACTAACGTAAAGATATGCTTAGAGGCCTTCCTGCGAACATTATAGATTTAAATATAGTCAAAAACATCTTGGTTTAAACGATTTAATATTTTTGAAGCCAACAATAACATCTGAAGAGAGTTAGTGAGACGTGTGTAGCCCTTTATAGAGACCAAATCAGACAGAATGTTATCGACAATGGAAAATCATCGCATTCTATTTTAACGATAAGAGTATAATGAGGTATAAAGCCGTTTATTGTGTTTTTAGTTATCAAATGTAAATTGAACGCAAGTTTACCAATCATTTCGTTATAATTATGACGTAACTATTTTAAATTCGTCGATTTTTAGACACGACTCGTATATTCTCTTTTCTAATAATTTTCAACAACTAAATTCTAATTTATATTTATTTTAAATTCTAAAATATTATATGTATATAAGTATTATCTACTAAGTAGTTTATTTATGAAGGAAGAATAAATATAACGAAGGTAAAATATCAAAAGACGGCCTAAATCCAGTTCAACCTGAACTGACACATTATTGTAAAACATTTCAGTTTGAAGCGACAGAAATAATTACTCTCAAACATGAAAAATAATCAACATTTCTCTCTTTAAAATCTTCGATATTGTAATTTACCTCGCCAACATGTCTTCAATCTGAATGGAATATCACTCAAATTCTGTTAATTCTTTAGTTTGACTCTCTTATGGTTTCATTCGTGATTAAATGGTAGGTATTAACTTATGTACAGAAATCATAATGTGTTTAACTGTAATATTCATTTGAGTCTTTCCATTCCATAACTCCTTTACCGACATTTATTTTTATATTGAGATATTGGCACCACTGGATTTGTTGGGAAAATGTGTATTGACTTTTAACATTAAATTTTTTCAAAACTCACTTTTCTATTTCTAATTTAATGTAGAAAGTCAGGTATATTTACAAAACTAACTTATATCAAGGCTCTTGTTGTTCCATAATTCACTTATTACAACCAGCCGATCAAAATGATTCACGACGTTCACCTGAATTAGTAGCCTTTCTAAAACTCTCTATTTCCATCTGGTCAATAACGTTGCTTCAAATTGTCAAGTGACTCCTACTGTAAGAGAATGTCATGACAAAACTCACTCCTTACACATTTTGAAGCTCAATTTCAGGCAAACAGCTGATCGGAAATAGAAAATAAATATTTCAAGAGATTGCAGAGGTAATTTGACACCAACGTAACCCCCTAACAACTTAAAAACATGATAACTAGTAGTACGCTTATTCTGCACGTAACAGGATGAGTGAACATGAGCGCAATAATGAAAGAGTTTACCCACACCTAGCACACTTACCGGTGTCACTGGTGTACACAATAATGTTATTTGTATGGGAAAATCAACCCATGAGTCGGGGCAAATAATGGTGAGTCGATGACTCAAGTCGGTAGCGTCACGCGAACTTCGGGCCCAAGGCAGCGATGTCGTGAGTTCGGATCCTGGTCACTGCCACTAAATTTTATCAGTACAGTTCACCTTTGTACTGTACCGGCTCACCAATTGCTTTGCTGTAAACGATCCGCGCACGGGCGAGGTTAAAAGAGGCTGGACCAACCTCTTAAAAAACCAAATCTCAGTCAACAACAATCCTAACTACTCGTCCATCAATTAACCAAAGTCATTGGTAATATACGTAACGTATTTCCTGTTTCCCTCTCTTCTCATAGCATTTTATTATTGCAGATACGTTAATATAACTGTCACAAAGAGTTCCCACACTCTGGACTGTTCACCTTGACTACTTCCTTTACCACTTCCTACGTCGTGGACCTGTTTCCCTCTCTTCTCGTAGCATTTTATTATTGCAGATACATTAATCTAACTGTCACAAAGGGTGCCCACACTCCGGACTCCTCGCCTCGACTACTCCCTTCACCACTTCCTACGTCGTGGACCTTTTTCCCTCCCTTCCCATAGCATTTTTAGAATTGCAGATACTGTACATTATTCTAATTATCACAAAGGGTTTCTACACTCCGGAATCCTCGCCTCAACTATTTCCTTCACCACTTCCTACGTCGTAGACCTGTTTCCCTCCCTTCCTATAGCATTTTAGAATTTCAAATAGATTAATTTAACTTTCACAAAGGGTTCCCACACTCCGGACTGTTCACCTTGACTACATCCTTCACCACTTCCTACGTCGTGGACCTATTTCCCTCCCTTCCTACAGCATTTTAGAATTTCAAATAGATTAATTTAACTTTCACAAAGGGTTCCCACACTCCGGACTGCTCACCTTGACTACATCCTTCACGGCTTCCTACGTCGTGGACCTGTTTCCCTCCCTTCCCATAGCATTTTAGAATTGCAGTTACATTAATCTAACTATCACAAAGGGTTTTTACACTCCAGAATGCTCGCCTCGACTACTTCCATTACCACTTCCTACGTCGTGGACCTGTTTCCCTCCCTTCCTATAGCATTTTAGTATTGCAGGTATATTAATCTAACTGTCAAAAGGGTTTCTACACTCCGGACTGCTCGCCTCGACTACTTCCATTACCACTTCCTACATCGTGGACCTGTTTCCCTCCCTTCCTATAGCATTTTAGTATTGCAGGTATATTAATCTAACTGTCACAAAGGGTTTCTACACTCCGGACTTCTCGCCTTGACTACTTCCTTTACCGCTTCCTACGTCGTGGACCTGTTTCCCTCCCTTCCTATAGCATTTCATTATGGCAGATATATTAATCTAACTGCCACAAAGGGTTCCCACACCCCGGAATGCTCGCCTTGACTACTTCCTTCACTACTTCCTAAGTGTCGTGAACCTGTTTCCCTCCCTTCCCATAGCATTTTTAGAATTGCAGATACATTATTCTAATTGTCACAAAGGCTTCCGACACTCCGGACTGCTCACATTGACTACTTCCTTCACCACTTCCTACGTCAGGGACCTGTTTCCCTCCCTTCCTATAGCATTTTAGTATTGCAGGTATATTAATCTAACTGTCACAAAGGGTTTCTACTCTCCGGACTGCTCGCCTTGACTACTTCCTTCACCACTTCCTACGTCCTGGACCTGTTTCCCTCCCTTCCTATAGCATTTTAGTATTGCAGGTATATTAATCTAACTGTCACAAAGGGTTTCTACACTCCGGACTGCTCGCCTTGACTACTTCCATCACCGCTTCCTACGTCATGGACCTGTTTCCCTCCCTTCCCATTGCATTTTAGAATTGCAGTTACACTAATCTAACTGCCACAAAGGGTTTCTACTTTCCATAGCATTTAAGTATTACAGATACGTTAATTTAACAGTCATAAAGGGTTTCCGTACTCCTTTCTTTTCACTGCTCACCTTTCCGTTTTATTTACTACTCTCTACGTCGGGGACCTGTTCCCCCCCCCTTCACATAGCATTTTAGTATAAAAATATACCAACGTTTTTGAATATTTAATATTTAATGCCAACATTAAATTGAATAATGTATAAAGCTGCTTTGTTCTAAATACATACATACCTATATACTTTGAATTAAAAGGCGAAATTTTAATACTGAACATAAACGGTATATAACTGCCGACTAATATTGTTAAGTTCAATTTATTATTATGAAAGTTGTGAGATTTAATTAGCTTAAATAACATTATTCTGAAAGCTGTGAAATTATAATGATATATATTCATAGACGCCAAACTGTTTACTCCATGAATGAAAGAGCTTAGAATAAAAGTCGTTCTCTCTGTCTTAAGTAGACAACAAAATTGTTGGTCGCAAAACGTAAACAAATAAAAAGAAGAAGAAGGTAGCTCCTAATGTTATTCTTATGGGACGAATTTAAAAATGGTTTTTGAAGTATTTTATAATTACCACTGAGCGGAATCGTCTAGAATTTTAATGGCGTCTTTACACTGGTGTCATAACTATTTGTGCAAAATTTGAACGCTATAAGTGCAACGGTTCTTGAGTTTTAGGTGCGAACACACACACACACACACACACATACTCCAGCGGACAACTTTTCTCCGACTCCGCTATACACGATACATAGATTCGTTCACTTCGTTCACTCATCTATTACAATCAAGAAACTTTTTATTTACCGGTATGTAAAGTTGTTTATTGGAATGGAACGCATCATTATTTGTAGAGCAATTTTTAATTGAAGTGAACTTGTAAACATAAACCTAGCAAAAAGATAAACAACAGTAAGACAATTAATTAATAGTTATATGGTTAAAATATAAAAACAGCAAAACACATGACAGTCATTGATAACGATTGCTTTGATAAGAATCAAGCCATACCACACTACCTAGCGGCAATGTCCACAGGTTTCCAGACGAGTTCAAGATACGTCCACCAGAATGAGCGCATGTTAACTATTGATTGCAATCATAAATTTTTTGTTTTTGGATTTATAGATTGAAACTAAAATTGTACTAAAATTAATACGCCAATGTTCAGTTTGGTTAGTTATCAAAACGTACTAATTTTGTTGATAGTGCAAAATGCTCGTGTAAAGTGTATGAATATAACATACACTTCATGGTACATACATTTACTGTCCATGGTGCTTTACAAAATTTCTTAATAATAATAGAACGATAAATGTCTGAAAATTGGTTGACAGTATGATATGTAGTATTGTGTTTAAAGCTAAATCGATCAAATATTTTTACAGGTTTATATAAATAGTAGTTACGGATAGTGCTCAATTATTAATGCCATCGTATGACATAGTCACTTTAAATATTTTTTAAATTATATATACTGTCGAATTCGTTGTAAAAACGTATTGAAATTACATAATAACATGGGCCATAAATAGTATGGATTAATTATTATAAAATAATCCAATAAATGTATAAAAAAACTATTATTTTCTTTAAAAAGACATGCTTAAATGAAAACATGAAAATGAAGATAGCTTGAATGAAATAATTACAAAACTTGAGGCTTGGATATGTTTTATCTGTTATTAATTTCTAAAACATAAAATATTAGTGCCAACAAAAATTATCTTCGCCCTAAAAAGATGTGTGCACATGGTTTTCAAGCTTTAATAGTACATAAACAATATTTGATATAATATACGTTGACTTATACACAATTTATCACACCGTAGGACGCTTGTCTTTAGCCATGAACCATTTCACACAACGCCAAAATCCCGAGATTTGAACTAGTGTATCTAAGTTTTTGGCACACCCTGTATTGGAAAAAGGTTAAACATATTTTTTTCGCTATTCCTTATGGTTAGTTTAGCGGGAAATAATTTTATTTCATCCTTGTACGTTAAGCCGTTTTCCGTAATCAATTTGAGAGACCTTATGTGGGACACTCTGTATTTCCATATCTTTTACCATATTACAATTAATTTGTATTATTATTGGGCATGCTAAGTAAAAAGTTATTGTTTTATATTTTTATATCGATCATCAATATAGTGATTCAATGTAGTGTACTTTGGATAAGGTAAAACCAATTTTTTTTGTCCCAGGATTTTTTTTTTTGTGCTAGGCACGAGCCTGGGATAGTTTTTCACATTACTTCAGGCTAGACCTTGGGGTTGCGGCATTATCACTTATCCATTGGTGACTTGGCGGGGATCGAGCCCGGGACCTCAGGGTTCAATTCCCGCCAAGTCACCAATATGAGACCTAGAACTGTTAAGTATAGTATCTGGAGTAATAAGGTATTCTTATTACCAACTATTGGAAGTTTAAATTTTTTTTATTAACCTGTTTTATGTACACATGTCCAATACTTTATTCAATTTAATTTTATTTAATATTAAAGGGGTCGTAATTAATGGTATTTTTCTTCCGTAATCTGCTTCGTAATTTACTTTTGGCTAACTACATACTCTAAATTTTTAAAGAGCATAATGATAAAAATAATGATAATGAAAATAATGATGATGAGGAGAATAATGATTTAAAAATCTTTTTTAACTTTTTTATAAATGCTAATAAGCCTACATGTAAACATTTTTAAGTAGCCCATAGCTATTTTTATGTTACACAACATAGTGTGGCAAGTTAATTCCAAGTTTGTCAAGTTTACACCTACTATGTGGAAGATGTATCTAATTATATTTGTAAATAATCTATAAATAATAGATTTAATGGGAAATGTGTGCTATTAGTGTAATCTATGTTTCAAAACATGCGCTATTGTTAGTATTGGCAACTTAGGAATACATTTAATCATGTATATACAAAATAATATTTCTAACTGCAAAGCAACGATTGATAAAATTTATTGATTTTAAAAACAGCATGAATGCTTATCCGATTGTTAAATATTAATTTGAGGAGTGTTTTCTTTCTAATTGGGTTCACTGATGTCTACCAAATATTTTTTCTCTTATTGGAAACTCAAAATTCTGTTGAATATTTGTTCAAAAATTATTATAAACAATTTTATGTTTTTGTTGATAAACAAATGTGAATAAAAAGTTTAAATATTTAAAACGTAAGCCAACAAGAGAACGAATTCTGTTCAGTAAAGGCCGTTTTGTAGCAGGACTACAGTAGTTATTTATATGCAAAGTAGGGTAAGGCCTAGAGCAAGAAGAGACTGGCTGACCTAGATCTAGTCCTGATATACGGACACATAATGGTGCATGCATAGTGTACTAGGCTATATCACAATTGTATGATTATGCATCTAAAGCTGTATCACTGGCTATGATTATTGTATTCTTCATACTTAAACAAAAAATGGTTCTTGAAAATTTAAAGTTTTGTGATAAAATTTTTAATAGAACTAAGAAGCACTTTATGGAATTTATGTGAATGCACTTTATATGAATGTAATTGACCTAAAATGCATCAAATTAGTTAAATATAATTTATTTTTAGCTAGGGTCTAATTAAGAACAGACTGACGGTTTTGAAACCATTATCAACAGACAGTGAAGTTATTGTTCATTTATACAAACCAACTCTAAAGCTCCTTCTCTTTAATTGTATTTGTCTAATTACTAGGTTAAAAGGTTAACATGTAATAAAATGTTAGACGTCACTCCATTTTTAAGTAGCAGAGGTACGCTTTTTGTAAGGTACTGGGTGTCCCAGAAAGGAATGCACTTTTAAAACTAACAAAACAGAAAAATGGCTTTATTTACAGCAATGTTTCCAAGAATACATGTTTGTACACTTCAGGGAAATTACTTGTGACAGATTACATCTTCCCAATGTAGACCTCTACGGTGCCGGCACTCCGCCAAACGAAACCTTACATCTGCGAGGACTCGACAGCAGAGTTCTGGTGAGATGGCTTCAGTTTCCTCACGAATGTTTTGCTTTAGATGATTGAGGGTAGCAGGAGCGTTGTTGTACACCCGACTGTTTAGATACAACCACAAAAAAATCTAGTGGAGTTAGGTGTGGGCTTCTTGAAGGAGAGCTATTGTCACTAAATCTGGAAATGACTTTCCCACGAAACAGCTTCCTTATTGAAGTCATGGAGTCTCATGCTGTATACCCATGCTGTATTTTTAATGCCTGTACTAATTGAGTTTTGTACGGGTGAAACTTCAAATCTTGTTTCAAAATGCGGTGAATACTGGTTCGGGTATACTCGAAGCAGCAGCGTGTTTTCTTACTGATCGATGTGGATTATCCTCTACAGCATCTCGAACACGCCCGATATTTTGTTCAGATCGCGCTTCTCTATGGCAACCGATAGGACTAGGTTTCATAGTTCATCCTGTAGCTTCACATTTGTCCACCCAACATTTAATTATAAGGTCTATTATTGTTCACTGATGGCATTTCGTTTGAGATCTTGAAGTCTGTATTGAGCGTGGAAGTGTCGTAATGAAAGCGTGTGGTAATAGTCGCGTACACGGAAAGCACGCTGCTTGCCGGCAAAGCCATCCATGGCAAATGACTTTCCACGGGCATGGCTATAAAACCCTGATAAGCTCATTTTCTTATCTTTCTTGGACATTCGGCTTTCCCCAAAATAAAAGTGCAATCCTTTCTGGGACACCCAGTAGTTTGGCAGAAAAGTACAAAACATTTGGTTCTTCAACTTATTATTCGTACCAAATTTATTGCTAGGTAAACTCGTTATAAAAACTTCCCAAAATTAAAATTATTACCATAAAATAAAAAACGTCAATACCATAAATACTTCTCAGTGTAATGTTTGAAGAATCCAGCCAGTGCTGCTCCTCAACGGACGTCGCTAGAACTACATGTGCTGGTGTGAACATTTGTCGCCAGACGGCGCCTCTAACACGTTTAAATTGAATTGTTTTATTATCAATTCAATGCGTACATTTAAGGAACCAAAATCTGGGTTCCTCAGTACAATTTAAGCTGAAATTCTGCGATTCTTGAATATAAGTAGGGGAAAAATATAATCGTTGACTACAAATATAAGCCATTTTAAAACGGAAAATTCAAAAAAGGTTTTTTTGTCCCTATTAGCCACTTTATTCGTCTGTTATTATAATATGAAAAAATGTATAAGCACAATATCGTCAAATGACACTATGATTACACATGCTGCGTTGTTTTTTTCTATACGATAAAGATATTATTATGTTTGAATTCGTGTACATTTAGAATTTTTCTCTTATGCTTAAGGATATTTAGAAAATGTTTACGTGTAAGGATACATTTGATTTATCTTGTTTATTCATCATTTTATAGCTTTTATTAATTTGAAATTCAGTATAACGCTGTCTTTTATTCCTACAACTTTAGTGACATTTTGAGAAAGGTATTTGCACAAGTCAATAAAAAATTATACGGCCTGTAACTTGGGCTTATGTACCACCAAAAGCTTCACTCTTTTATGCAGAAGTCGGGTATATAATTTAAAATATTTGAAAATTAGGTAAATGAGATTAATGAAATATTTGCTTAATCTTAATGTCACCATATGTCAAAATTTAACGGATACCCATTGTTTCAAATTCCATCAGCCTTAAACTAAAATGAAATCTAGATACATGTTGACAATAAAGACTTCGGAAACATCTTTAGGCTTGGGATCGAAGTAGCGCAAAGTTATTCAATTTAAACTTGCGTGCTTTGGGTAACCTAGTAGACGTGCGCCCGTTCATCCTTGTAAGACCCCATTCAAACTAGTTTATTAAATAAAAAGTCTTTGCCATAACATTTGGGTGTAGGTCGGAATGGAATTGTATGTAACTTAACGCAAAAAAACAGAAACGATTTAAGTTAATACAGTATAGTGAAGTTCAATTAACTTAGTTTTTAATCTATAGTTAACACAGCTTTACCAGAGTGCTGGCAAACATTGTTCCTGCTCGTGTGATGGATTCACATGATTTTAATCTGTTTTAAGAAAAAGGATAAATATTTCGTTCATATCTCAACCAAAAATACTTTTTATTATATAAAAGAACTTGTTGACACAAGTTTAGTATTTCGGTTTCTTCCGAAAAAGCAGAAACTATGGAATCAGTCTTAAAGTAATGTAATAGAAAAGGCAGAGGAATACGTGACCGCGTTAAACAAGGCTTAGTAAAATAGAGATTAATGTCACAACAGGAGAGTTAAGTGGATGTAATGCAAAAGAACAACGTTAACTCTCTAAAAACATGCACTTAAAACTAGGGTTACCCCTTAATGTTAATATACTACGCTAACCTAATAAATGTTTAAACGAGTAAAAATTGAAACTTTTTGTCATCCAAAAAGATTATTTTCTTTATTAAAACGGTAGAACAACAGTTTTTCGTTTAAAATCGGAATCGCCATTTTAAAAGTGGTCATCAATGTTAAATTTTCTCTTAGATTTGAGTACATTTTTCCGATTAATATTCGTCTATCAAATAACATGCTTTAACCCTTATTTTTTTCATAGTCATGGATTGACATGCTCTCCTTAGTTTTAATTTAGTATTACATATTTGCTGTATTTATTGTATATTTTCCAAATGAAATACTCAATATACACAGTTAAAGCATAAAATATAATTTACAACACATCGAAAATGAGTACAGTAATTAAAATATTGAACCAAAATTGGACTACGGAATAGAGTTTTGTAAATGGATTCAAATGATTATTCACGATTATGCACAACTATGAACAAAACAAAAGATTTCAGTCAAATGCTGGTATTAAGGACATAGATGGATATGCATGTAAATCACACAAGCAGAAAGGCTGTTTGGATAACTTAGCTCCTGATATAGCACGCATCTCGAATTTATGGCTTTACCTTGTTTTAGATTGCTTTGTTATGGTTATTTGTTACAGCACTACATCAACAGTTAAAATACAATTTATTTCTCCCGTTACGTATTATAAGTGGGTAAGTGTAAAGTTAAATGGCACTAAATTTGAAAAAAAGTCATGCCCTGACAAACATAAGTCGATCACCTTGTATACATAAGTAAATTATTGTTAGTCTTAACTATTTTAATAGGCCCTACTATACTTAGTTCACAACATGTATGCGGTTTTGTAAGGAAGAAGTCTATTTTCTCCACATGACCCTTACCTTTACAATAATACCTCAACAGTTTATTAAGCAACATACATTAAATACAAAAAGAAAACGGAGGGACCCATCGATGGATATATCGATGGAGGGACCTTCCCTCAAACCACCTAAATATTGTAAACGAAGTATAATAATATTTAACAAAAATAATTTTAAACGCGAAACACTACTTGTAAAACACTTTGAATTTTAATGGATATTGAATGAGACAAACCTCGACAGAAAATATCCATCAACTCTAATGTTATTACTGTCAATAAGTTTGTGGTTGTAGTTTTTGCTGTTCATTGTATATAGTTGAAGTTTGTGGTTTTGGTTGATGTTTCCACAGCTCCCAATTTCACCGCAGACTTATATTTTTACTAATGGGAGATTGGTTTGTGTACCTCCATAGTTGCTTTTTACTAGATCGTACAGACTGCAATAAAGTGTTTGTTTATTTATTTATTCACCTACATTAGTATTTGTTTCTACATTAGTAGGATTTACTGTCATTTTTCGAGTTTATTTTTAATATGTATTTTGAGGTTACAATCTAAACAACTATTACTTCGTTAAGCTGATGTTCCAATTTCAGTTATGACAAACACAACACTTGAAAACCTTAAGCCAAATACTTATCTTGAAGAAACCAATCAAGCTCTTGGCATGGGCAGACCCCAGCATAGGATTTACTGAGAGGAGCTGGCAACCTACTAGTTCCATGTGATTATCTGTCAGTCGAACTCTATTACTTCAGTATATCATTGTTGAAAACGCCGGTACAGGACCAATCTGATGACAGCAAGAATGTTTTAAAAAGTAAGATAAAATAATAGGTAAATAGTAGCAATATCCGAAGTTGCCTGGATCAAACTAATCATACTAATATTATAAATGTGTAAGTTTGTGTGTGCAGATGGATAATGTAATTAGAACTGGATAAATAGTTAATTGAGGTTAGAAAAACTAAACTATTTATGTTTATTTTGTAGAGTTATACAAAATGAATGATGCTTAATGGCAAATATGTCCGTGCATTACCTATAATTTAAGACCAAAATTTTGAAAATTTGTAGGGTAGAACCGACTCGGAAAAGAAAAACCAAAATTTGTTAATGCATAGATTAGAATAATAAATTTTTACCCTTTAAAGTAAAAATTATAAAAAATATTAGAATTACAAACAAATTCATTTAAATTTGATTGATGGAGTGCACGTGTATATGGACTAATAATAGTTAATATGTTGAGATAATAAACCTGTAGCTAAATAATGCAAACTCTGGAGATGTGAAAAATGATTTGGGGAAAGTTGTAAAAAGTTCACAAATGGTTTCGGTAAAATTGTTTCAACACTGAGTTTTGGTAACATAAATGTCGTAAAAACTATGAATTTGTTCAATCCATAATAGGAAGCTTGGAAAACACCCATTGCATTTAAATTAGTTAAATTTTATTTTATTTGAACTATTTTGATTATATAGCTTAGTAAGCTTAATGCAATCTATTAACGCTGCTCTATTAGTTAATAATTCATTTTATTAAGTCAATATAATAATAGTTGGTTTATTGACAATTACAAAAATTGAGGCAGAGAAGATATTTTATATATTTTACTTGTAGCTTTTGCAATAAAAGGATGAAACCAAGTCCACTGAGGCTGCTAGGGTTATGGTAATATTCAACGATGTGGGACGCGACATAAAAGCATCAGCTTTGACCTTTTACTGTATGCAGTTAGGGAAATCATACAAAATTACCGTATCGACTTTACTTCCAACCATTTCACTGTTAAGGGGTCTGCTATTGTATATAAAATTAAGGTGGAAGAATATATTTTTAATTTATGTTACTTTGAAATGCTAATTTTAAATCTATTTAAAACACATTGTACCTATTAAGAAAAACATATTTAAATATAAATAATACCTACTCAAAACTCCCAATTAGAAAATAATCCTATAAATATATGTAAAACGTATAGTACGAATCTTTTATGAGTACGAATCGATAAATCTTGAGACGATAGGGAAGATTCGTTTTCACATTATCTGACGAAGAAATAAATATACGGGGTGAATCAGACCACCCGTGCACATACTTAAACGGAATATACAGGGATCTGTAAACTTTTGTTGATCCTAAATCACCCAGAAACCCACAAAAAGTTACATTTTCAAATTACAACCCACCCAAAAATACCTTAAATTATTCCTTAAAATAACTGGTTTTATTCAAACATCTAAAGCTCAAAAACTGTAAGAGACGTTCTAGCAAAGATTTGAAAGAACTTTATGGGGAGGAATTACACTTTATACAAGAAATTTTAAAAGGTTTTTCGAAAACCGCACTCCTTCCTTCAAAAACGCCCTACTTCAAAAGCTTGTAAAATTTTCGACGTGTTTTAATTTTTCTACTTTTTTAGACATATTTGTTCTTTTAATGATCCCAATATTGAAAAGAATGTGCCTAAAGTGACATTTTAAAATTGTTAAACAAAACAAAAAATTTTAATCGCAGATTTCAATAAACATAGTTGTTTTTTACACTTGTTGGGCCAAACCGTTGTGCACAGGTGGTCCGATTAACCCTGTACGAGTGGGAGGTAATCAATAGTTTAAGTATAAGTCTCGTCACCAACATAATAAAGATATACAAAATTATTTAATTTAATGCATGTTATTGAGGGTGGTAGGTTCAATATCAACAATTTAGAGATATAGTAGTTCTTATAACTGTTTTAAGATGTAACGCAATACAAAGATTAATAAAAAATAATGTAAAAGAAATACTACCTTAATATTATAATATTTCCTTGATAGAAATAAAAAAAGTAATTTAACTGACCAATGAATACAATTTATTCATAGATAAGACGAACGTATCAAATGAATACAAATAATTCTGTACGTTCAGAATATTAAGCTCGTCTGCTACAACGATGTTTGTTGACTTCGTTAAACTTTATTGAATTAGTGATTAATCTGATAAAAGTTTTATTTTATTCCACCCTTCGTTAAAACATATCTTTTCAAAACTTACACACATAATATTCAATATTATACGTAGTAGTGTTATACCTTTTTGGTAACGTATATAGAAGAATGGTGCAAGTACTAAACAGTACTTTACTATGATACAGTGATGGAAGAATATGTGAAATAATGTGACTACACTATACGGTTTGAAGTTTGCAAAAATCTACTCAACAATAAAATTGGATCTTGGAAACATTTAAGAAAAATGCTTTTTTTATATTTAGACGCTTACAACTAATACTTATGAATATCGTAGCAGTAATAATCTTTGCAACATATTTTTTATGTGTCTCGTGATGCTTACGGAATAGGCATTGCAAATGAGACTCGGGTGGGAGAAAGCCAAATATTACGTCTAAAAGAGGTGACCAATATGTATGAGACACGTTCAAGTTAATCTATTCACCGGTTTCATCATTGAATTGCCTGGTCAGTTGAAAGGGCTTTTAACGTCAATGTGGGCGGAAATGTGGTTTTAACTTTAAACTTACCTCAGCCACTCATCAGTCGTTGCAATAATGTCTTGTAATGTGAACAGAAAACTTTCAATTAGATTTTTTTTACCGTTTGCTAAAATTTGTTTAGTAGCTGTTAAGTATTTGTTTTGGAACATCTAGTAATAAATTGTTGATTTAATATTTATTAAAATACACAAGTTTGATTACAGAATATGCAAAAGATAGACATTGATTTCGGTGTTAAGTTCTAGTTAGACAATATTCAAATACCCCCGCCTCAGAAAACCTGCATACTAATCGAATTTCCATTTACCTGATTGAATTTACTCTAAAATATCTCCTTAAAATATCACATTTATTCCCTATTTAAATAGCATTAGTTTATCTTGCACTAGATTTATCAGCTTATACAATAAAATAACATATCTCACGGTTAAACTTATATTAATATTATTTTGTCAACTTCATGACGATCTCTTTATGGGACTTTACTAACAGCTTTGACTACTAATACAGTATCCAATAGTCAATGCTAATAGACAAGATTTTGAGTAAAATTTTAATTTAAAAGATCTTTACTTATTCATACGCAATTCATATACGATTCATACGTTATTCATATGCAATTTTAAAAGGTTAGCTTTACGCTCAAACTCAATATGTCCGTGCAATAAAAATATATTGGGGTAAAACAACAAGTGAACCATTGAACTTGTGATACGTGGTTCAGAGAGTGATTTTTATATAGCTTTGACATTGTTTTCTCTATTTGTATAAGTGATTGGTAGCAACAATGTTTATCTGGGTTCAATGACCTTATAGTTATAACCTTTGTAGTTTTTAATGTGATAGGTTAAAGCAATGCTCTCTACAATATACATTTTTAATGCAGATATTTTTGAAATGTTTTTACAAGTGCAAACAAAAAGTAGGCAGAACAAAATAAAATCTTCCTTTGCAGGAGATTAGCTATGAAATATGATATTTTATGGGAACACCTTTATTTTTGCCTCAATTATTAAAATTAACCAAAAGCTAATTAAACTCTGATGTGACCATAGTTTATAGATACTGTATCTGAAAAATCCTTATTATTATCAAATCCTACCTACCTTAAAAGTCAGTTTATTATAAATACGGATAATGTTGCCCTAACTACTTCTTCGTTAACCAAGACATGTTAATTTGGTCACTATTATAAAAAGGAGTAACAATACCCAGGGTAGAGTTATATCTGATAGACTTTTTTTTTAATTACAGGTTCCCCCACTAACTTTGGTGTTGCCGAAGTCAGTATCGGTTACAAGCCAGTCAATTTATTTCACAACCCATCAAAAACATTGTTTCTAAGCTAGAACTCAAACTCTAATTAAAAATTCCAATCATTGACAAACTACAGAAACCTTAACACTTTAAAAACAACATACCTTCGTACTTAGGGAGTAATAGATAATTTGTCTGCTACAGTTTTAAAATATTTTTTTTTTCAAAAGTTAATGTTTTAATATATTAATTTACTATGTTAATAAAATAATGAAACATTTAGTTTCAGTCAAACCTATTATTTCTTAGTTTAAAAAATTATAATTCTATTATAAATTATTTTAAATGCGTTAAAAATAATGAATACATAAATCTTTTATGATATTTTTTAGACTAATTGTACATTTAGAAGAAATATTTGTTTTTTTTATATAAAATGCATTTTTTTACTAGCGAAATCCACATCTTAACCATGAAACCGATAAATGTGCCTTTAAAATATGTAAAAGATTAAAATATACATCTTGTAAAGGAGACACGATCTGACAAGTAAAGCGGCTGCTTAAGGAAAGTGTTGCTATCTAAGGTATTTGTGCGGAGGTGTCGCTGTCTTGAGGTAGTTTATATAAACAGAATTTTCTCGTCTTTCAAACGTTTCACAAAACTATAAATCGAAGCCAAAGTATGATTGATATATAATTTTTCACATAGGAAAGTTTATGAACATAATGATAGAATATAATTAAGCTAGAAAATATTTAATGATATACAATATTTAGTATAAAGAAAAAATGCAATATATAATATTTTAGTTTTTTTTATATTGTAAAAAAATGCTCATTCCTATTTTGTGCCAAAAACAAAAACAACATTTTACAAAAAATAAAAAATTCATTCTACATTTTATATTGTTATAGTCATTTTAACTGCCAATAAAACGTACAACCCTCAAATCAACAGATTTTTTAAACTGTGTATGCTATACTCCTTCAACTTCTAAACAAAATAGTCTAACCCCTGTTCCTGTAACAATTAAAGCATTCAAGTTTAAAACAGTGAAATGTCTGTAAATCCTTGTACCCAGGTACCAAACAAGTCCTCGTCAAGTAAGGATCTTGAGGAGGATTAACAGTTTGGAGTCTCTCTCATTAATCAGTTTCAAGTAATTGCTTTTCCAGACTGACTCTGACGTGGCGGTGTATTTTCTCATATTTGTCATAGACTAGAAGAAGGTATTACAAACTGTATGTCCAAGGTATTCGTCTTGGTTTTAAATAAATAAATAAAAAAGGTCTTTATTCAGAAAGCGTTTTTCAGATAAAATAATTCTGCTTTTCAAAACAACTCTTGTCCTTATTAATAAACTGTTTCTCAAAACAAACTATTAAACAATATATAAACAATTTATGATACGATGTAAAACAATCCATACCAACAATCTAACTAGTGTACATTTTTTTGTATAAACAATTTGGTTCAAAACAATTATTATTTGTGGTATCATTACATTCCTCACTGGCCTTATCTAATAGGTAATTCAAATCAAAATTATAATTTAGAAATTTAATACTAAATAAATCATCTATAACTTTTCAATATCTATTAACAAGCTAAATTGTACGAAAACTCTTGGAACTGTCATTTGAAGGTGTATTTACATGTTAAAAGCATGAGACTGGTCTCGGTTTAATTTATTCATCACATTCATCAGAGGTTGTCTGGGCAGTTAAAAGGGCTTTTAGTGTATAAAGTGAGTTGGTTGGTATTTGGTTTAACCTCCGTTGACTGAGTTAGAAATATGTTTTAACCTCATTAATAATAAGTGAAATGTTCTCAGATGAGTTGTCAGAAACCAATACGCATTTTAATGAAAAGTAAACTTAAATTACATTGATAAACAAATGTCTTTGAGTTGTCATATGACCACAGGTGGGGAAATATTACTTAATATTTATAACTAAAATCACTTCTTGCTAGTAAACCAACAGTGGCAGTTCTTAGTGTGATATGTTTTGCTTAATCATCTGATTTAGCAAATAAATAAATTAAATACCCGTTACTGGTCTCTCAAAATGTGCATTTTTGAGCTTCTTAATCAAAGTTATGTAATCACCAAAGTTTTAGCTTATATGCGTACAGTGGCTACTAGAAAATGAGAAGGTATGGGTTTCTTATTGTTTAAAGGGTTATTTATCATTCAAAAATGTTGTTCAAATGACAAAGCAATTATTACTTTAATTACTATTACAATTATAATATACACTGTAGGATCAGAAATTCTCTTTGTGGTTTTGTAATTGTTTTCATGGGAGTTTATGAAGGTTAACGGCCATCCTGGCTTTGCCCGCCACATTGTTAGTTTTGTTGATTTCAAACAGTCACTGAAGTTTTTTACTAAAAAAATTTTTTTTCCAAATACCAAAGTGATTGTAATTTAAATATCTAGTGCACTATGGGATTAAAAATAGATTTTCTTCATGATTTTGTAATTGTTTTATGAGCTTTAACATTTAGGCTTTAAGGACTCTTGATTGTCACTGAATTGTTGACAATTATTTATTATCTCTAAAAGGAGGAAATCATCAGCAACAGTTTGAGATCACATATTCCACCCCAGTGATTTTAGCTTATGTTTTATTTTGCAACATTGTTCCGCTGTTTAGGAGATTTCACTGGTTAAGAGGGTTTAGTAGGGGGATAACGATTTATTTTAGTACGTACATTGAACCATATTATTTAACACTGTATAATAGTCAAAATATAACATTAATTTAGTTTGTATTTAAAGCTGTAACAATACGATTTCAAATAATAATAATAATAATAATAATAGCTTAGTGAACGACCAAAAAATAATGGCAAAAATTTAAAAAAATTTGGCTATAAATAAATTTTTCGAACAATCTCATATTATATGAGGTTTCTGTCTTACACAAATCACGAGTAATTTTATTGAAAATATTGCTACATAGTTTGGTGAAGGCTCGTTCTAATTCAATGTTTAAAATTTAATGTTGAACTCAATAATTAAATTTATGGTTCTTCAACACTCTTGAATAAGCTAAAACAATTTTAATCTTAGCGGTGTCCGATCAGTGAGTCATTGTTTTCTTATAAGCTGCCTTGATGTAATACGTCTTTTTCTCAACATTTTTTCTATAAAGCTAATTGTTTATAAGTTAAAGCCGAAGAAAATGGCTTCTGGTGTACATTCGGCATTAGTTAGCTCCTAAACGAGCAAGTTTAGAGCAAACATGCGAAGAGTAATTAAAGTCTTAGAATTGCATCTAAATCATATAGTACTGTAATACATCATAAAATACACAGTTTTACAAATTCAAAGTTTGCTGTCATTTTTGAAATAATGGGATCAATATTTAAGTATTTTATGGACTTTTTGGAAAGGAGATGCAGTTTGAAGACTTATTTACTTTTTGCATTTTCGCTCTAAATTTACTTAGGAGCTACATGTTGCAAAATGTACACCGGAAGCCATTGTTTTACCAAACCGTAACTCGTAAACAAGTGGCTTCATGGAAAGAATTTCAAGAATAAAACAGTTTTTAAATTGTATGTTATAAAATATAGGTTGTTCTATTATAAATTTCAAAGTTGGCAGCCATGTTGGATAATAGTGGTTGAATTTTTAAAAACTAAATTCATATTTTTTACTGCTACAAGAAAATAAAGGAATGTCCCCCAATTAAAGTTTTCTCTAATTATTACAGTTTCCGATATCCCAATGGTGTCCTAATTGACTTCATCGACCTATATATATTTTTAAATGGCTAACATAAGTTTTCTCCCCAAAAATGTCTGTTGGCAGCCTAGAGACATTTTAAGACTACAATCAACACCAAAGGAAAAATTGATAAAATGAATTCATAACAATATAATAAGTACAGCTCCATAACAAAATTAAACATACGTTGTGCATGTACACAGAAAGATAATTTTACCGAGTCTCGCCCTCGTAATACAAAGAAGTTTTAAAGATTTTAGAATATATTTCGGGAAAGTAAGATGATTAAAATGTGAATGGAAACCTTTGAAACGTCTTAAGAGCATTACAACTTGTAATTCCTTAGTGGAAGTGACTCGCAGAAAGTGACGTTCACTCGGTTCACTGAGTCATGCTTGATTTTCTATGATGAAAGGTCATGATTCACATAGCATTTTTTTTTTTACAAAAATACGCTTTATGAAGTCGATTAGTTTTATTAAATCAAATATTAATTTTGCAAATATTTATCCTTGTTAGTCATACTTTCATATTTTACTCGTGAATTCTACGTTGGTATGCGGTACTGATATGGTGGTTACAGTTGGATTTTCTATACTGAAGGCAAGAGTTTAACTCCAACGATCACAAAAGTGTTTTAGCTTCGTAATACTAAGTTTCCTGATTGTTCAAAGTACCATTAAACTTCAGCAACCCTTAAATTTAAAATAAAAACCCAACTTTGGAGAAGACCTTTCTCTAAATTACCTAAACGACAATCTATTGAAAGATTAAATTTTATTGAATTTTATTGTTAGCCTAGTTAAGCTATTTTTATTTATCCGTGTAGCTTGCTTGCATATAATTATAATAGTAGAGAACGCAAAAATGTTTTTAGTAACTATTGTAAGCAACTCAGGGTTTATTCTGGAAGTACCAAGTAAAAATAACAATGACAAAATATGAAAATTTTTAGTTATCAAGAATTCACTTATCTTACATTAATTTTTGTTTTGTTTACTGGGCTTTGTTTGGACAATCATAGATAAAACATACAAAATTAATACAGTCATGGCTGAGTTGTTTGGTCGAGAATAAAGATTTACTTGTTCAAATATTTATTGGAGTTTTCTCAAGACGGAGTCTGCCTGGCAAGGTAACTGAGATGGATGTGAAGCAAGGGATTAACCTATGTCGTAGGATTACAGCGCTTGCCTAACCCAGCCAGGATATATCGATGTATCGGCTAAGACTGAAATATTATTTTTGTGTTAGCTAATAATTAGCTTCCATAAAAGATGGCTGAAAAGTAAAATGCACCCCCTTTTAACTGTTTAACTATTGGAGATATTTGAAATTAGTTTTTGGAATAGTTTCAGCATAGATAAAATGAGTATAGGCAGTCTACTTCTTTTAATCTATGGTTTTAGGTAAGAGGGGCTACAATAATTATGGTTATTTTTTAAGCTCGCCCTTAGGGTTTGTGGGGGGTAGCTCATTATATTAAATGGAACGTATAGTTGACTTTGGTATTATTTTTAAGGTGCTGACGAAACTAAACAATTAATTATCATAAAGAAAATAAAATCGGACCACTAATTACAAAATTACACCTCAAAATACATCACCCTAAAACGGATGGATATAACTAATAATGATTTTTTAAATACTACTATACAATGCTGTTTAAGTCAGAATTTTAAAAGTAATGTTTGGTTGCATTTTGTTTCTAGTATTCCAATTTTTATTTTCTCTGTGCCAATTGCTAACTCTTGTCAACCTCTGTAAAAAATATTATCAAAAAATATCTAAACTATGTACAAAAAAGTTAGTAAAAAATGTTTACTAACCATCACCATTGTAGCCTCTCATATCTAAAAAGGTTACCACGGACCGATTTTAAATGTCTTCAGTTGTTATAAAGTTACGGGAGAGGTGCAAGTTACTTTTCAACCACCTTGTATTTCAGGAGAAAATTCCCATAAAAATGCTTAACCTACTATAATTATCCTTATATAACTTTTTTTACTAATTTGTATTAACGACACATTTGTATATATAATTGATTTTACCGTTGAGAATTTACATTATTGTCACTAGTCCTCCCACTTCCCAACTAGTAAAAGGCTGAAATTCGGCATACATATTATTTTGGTAAAAAATAGGAAGTTACATAGTTTTCATAGTATTTATTACAATGTATTAAATTGATTTTAACTTTTATTTATGATTTTTTGACCATGGTTGTCTAGTTTTGATATTATTGGAAAAGGTAATTGTAATGTTACAGTCCATGCTTAGCTGTTAAGTGTGTCTCACCACAAGGTTTCAATAAATATGATAACCGTTTAAGATGATGTTAGATTAATGTAGTCTGTGGATGATCCTAGTAAATATTTGTGTTTTAGTTATGAATGTTTTGTTTATATACAACCGTTATTATAGTAGTTTTTGTGGAAAGTGATAGGGGGAATAGCCATTTGTTTGTATAGATAAACAGTTGGTAAGTTTTTTTTCTCCAGATATTAGTGTTATTTCCCAAACTGAGCTCGGTTTAATCATATAATTCCATATGATAAATCATATAATTTATTCATATAATTTGGTTTAATTTAAGACATAATTTCGAGATGATCTTAACTGTTAAAAAATATCTTTGCAGAAAATGTTTAAACTGAAGGAACCAATTAAGCTCTTGGCAGGTACAGGCTCCAGCATATAAGATTTATTGTAAGGTAGGAGTTCGGAGTTTTACGTTATAAGTTATACCACGAATGTATTATATCCAATACTATCCTACATTATTACTTCATGGTATTACAGTGCAATATCTTAGATATTTAAACAACCGACATGGGGTATTACAAGAAAAAAAAAACTCTTGATTAGGTTAATTACAACTAAGCTTATGCCTCGAGCTAGATCTGGTAGTAAAAAATTATATTTGCTCCTCCCCTTATAAATATTTGTAGTGCAGTATAATTATACAGGGTGATGAACTCTAGGAGGCCACCATTGGGATATCGGAAACGGTAAGAATTAGAGAAAACTTTAAATGGGGGACATTCCTTTATTTTTTGTGGCAGCTAAGAATATGATTTTAATTTTTCGAAATTAGCCGCCATTTTCCAAAATGGCAGCCAACTTTGAAATTTCTTATAGAACACCCTATATTTTATCATGTTTTCGGACTAAACAGGCAATTTAAAAACTTGTTTATTTTTGACATTTTTTCGATAAACCCATTTCGTTTAGGAGTTACAGCCTATGGAAAAATGACTTCCGGTGTACATTTTACATCATGTAGCTCCTAAACAAGTAGGTTTATAGCGAAAATACGAGTAGTAAATAAGTCAAAGAAGTCCTAATATTGCATCCGCATTCCATAAAGACCATAAAATACACAGTTTTCCACTTTTCAAGTTGGCCACCATTTTGGAAAATGGCCGCCATTTTTGAAATAATAAAATTAATAGTTTTAACGAATTTTAATACCCTGTATAATAAGTATAATTTTCGAGTTGGTTTTTTAAACTGACGTCTGTATGTGTGTGTGTACAGAGCTACAGACTACACCAGTGGTCTGATTTTGATGGCATTTGGTATGCGTGTATAAACCCGTGGTATCAATAGGGCTTATCTTTTGCTAGACATTTTGATTTAGTGGTGGTTTTCTCTTAAGCATAAAATAACGGAAAATAGGATTGACAAACTATTTTTTTTATAATTTAGTAAGTTATGGCCCCTTTAACTCTAAAAAGGTGTTGTACCGATTTTGTTGTAAAAAGGCAACAAATCAATACAGGGTAACGCGAAAAACAGTCAGCTGGTTTAAACAATAGATCAGTATAGACCAGAATGCACCACGCACTAAAGCAGGAGAGGGGATAAGGTCTAGCCGGATGGTCATTTGCTTCCAGCAGAGCCAGTTCCTATCCAAATCTCATCGTAACTAGTTCGGTAAAATTGTTTTTCGTTCGTGGAAATTAAATTCATCTCGCGGCGTTTGGTCGGGCAATCTTAAATTTCCTTAAAGTCGTACAGCCTATATCCCTAAGGGATATAATTGCCCCGCGATTGGAAATTAGAATCAGTGTCATTGTCAAAAAGTGAAAAAGTTCGTTACCGGCCAACGCAGTTCCGCCATTTGAAAATTACACGTTCGTTTCACGAGTTCAATTGATCGCGTCTTGTAGAATACCGGCTAGTTACATTTCCCAATCCCTTCCCCTTTATTTGTGTTATATTTGTGGACGTCCAAACTGTAAGTAATTTGTGTTATTTATTTGTTAATTTAAGATTTCAGTGAGTCGCACTTTTGTAAATTTTTCCTGTCTTGTTTTGTTATTTCATGTAGAATAAGCACATGTTCACAGGTTCACTGATTTTCATATCCATTCATATTGTAGCAATCCGCTTTATTAATTAGACTGTAACAACCCTATAGTATTAAGAATAAATAGGTAAAAATGTTTTTATAGGGCAATTCAGAGTTATTTAATAAGATTTTTATAGTGTTGAAATTTTTACACAGAGTCATTGTTAATTTTCATTGTTGAGCAAATGGTACAATTATCTTAAAGAGTGTCACAGTCAGTATCTTTTGGGGGAAATAAATTATTATCAGAGAAGGGAGCAGGTAGCTGGTTCGATTGATACGGAAGTGTTGTTGGAAGTTGTGCCAGTTTGAACATAGATGAACCACCAAAGTGCCAAATTAGCTATAAAATAATAAAGCAACATTCTGATAAACATTACTACGATTGAATACAATATTGTTCAATCAGTTGGACTACGAGACGACCTTCGTTTTTAATCGTTGGCCAACGAAAGGATTTGCTTGGTACAGGTCATCTCAACCATTAGATTAAATACCACTCTTCCATTGATACTTTCGAGATCGGTGTGAAACCGCACCATACCTCCCCTTTGATAAATCCATTCAATAGTTTCAATAAATTTCCAACTGATTGTGTATCTCTAGGTCATTTTTACTTGAAAGAACACAACAACGACTGTAATCTGAAATAAGTGTATTATTAAATTCTGTGCAATAAATTCAAATTGTTACTCAATTCTAGTTCTCAATAACCTTGGTATTTTAGCATATGCAATAGTATTTAATTGATAAACAAAAGGTAATTCAGTAAATCATAAGCCACTACAAAAGATTCACCTTTTAAGTGCAACACTAGTCACTAGTGTAGTAGTGAGCAAGTAAATTCAGTGTAGAATTAAGACTGGTAAATTGATCTCATGAAAGGTATTACTTTTTTGGAAGAACTACAAACAGTGCCAGGGGCGTCCCCTAAGGACCTTTGGGGAATATTCATATTTTGCAGGGCCCACACATATTTTTCAATAACATCAAGCTTCCACTGCCAAAAAGCTCTGTCTGATATTTTTATTTTCTAGAGTTCTTCCAACCCAGGGGCAACCAACATTTGTAAAGAATTCATTTGAGAGCATTGCAATGAGCAAATATATTTAAATATAACATTTAAATATATGAGAGTCTAAGTCAGAGTTTCTTTTCTTTTTTTCTTTACAAATAAATGATATCATCGCGTGATCTCTTGGTACTGTTTGTGTCTGTGCGATTCACTGAAATTGTTTAGATTATAAGAAATTCTATTGTTATTGCCATCGTCATTGTGTATTGTGCTGTAATTAATTGTCAATTGGTTTTTGTCATCGTGGAATATTCATTTTGTTAAAGTCAGATATATCACCGTAAATCGAATTATTTTCCTAGCGAAAAAAATGCACCGACAATTTGGGCCTGGGTATAACACAACTGCAAATGATCGACGCGACCGTATGTCAAGGAGAAATTTAGGGGAATTAATCGATTTAAATGCAACGATCAACCATAACAATGAAATAGTTCCACCAAATGACAATGGAGCTAATCTAGGTAGACAAAATTCCGATTGTCGTTTACCGATCGTGAACGATGACGAACCGTCGCCAAGTAGACAAAATTCCGATTGTCGTTTACCGATCGTAATCGATGACGAACCATCGCCAATTAGACAAAATTCTAATAGTTGTTTAATGGATCTAAACAACCACGAATTGACTGAAATACTATCAAGTACGTCGAATATAAATCAAAACAACAGTCATGCCAATAGCTCATCGTATGTGGATATTCAACCTTCGAACGAGTGTGTGAGAGAGAGAGAGATAGCGAATGCACAACAACGCGCGTCATTTCCTGTAGCGACTGGTTCTCTGTCTACTGTTGCCCCGGCCAGTGCCACTGTACAGTCGCAACACACCCTCACTGACCATACCCAACACCCACACCCACACACTCGACCTCTCACATACACTCACCATGACACACACGTACACGCTCACGCATACAATGTCAGTCAATCACTTTCCAAAACTGATCAAATCGTGGTAATTGAATTAATTAATAAATTGAACATAGTCGACGGCACAGATGAACTTGAATTAATTTCATTTCTCAAAAACATCAAACCAATATTTGATATTTCTCCGAATTGTCATACAGAGATCATTAAACTTATTATCCCTAAGGTCAAAGGTCAAATGTTCCAATTGTTCTTAGAAGCAGTATCAAGTAACGCACGCTGGAATGTCTTACACGACGAGATATTACACAGATTTATTCCGTCAATTAGGCGACGAGAGATTGCATCGTTTGAGTTAGATCGACCACAACAACCGAATGAAACTTTTTCAGAATACGTCGATCACATCATATCTATCGCATTCGCTTTAAAATCGTCAATGTCAGAAGGCGAGGTGATTGAGATTGCTTTGACAAAATGTAATCCAACTGTTCGAAGTCATTTTTCGTTCGGTCAAATGCCGCAAAGCTTATTCGAGCTAAAATCATTCGCAAATAGAATCACTAGTTCAATGCGTGCCGAAGAGAGATATTTTGGTAATGCAAATCGACGCCCTTTGATTAATTCGTCGCCTAGGGTTGTAAACCAAACTCGTCATAATCCAACTACGTCGTCAAACGATCTACGTAATAGACCCAGGGAAAGGATCGTAAAATGTTATCGTTGTCAAGGTGAAGGTCATATCGCTAGGAACTGTAGGGTTTCTTTAAACTAGATTCCGACGTTGTCAAGGGCACACAACGTCGAACTGTAAAGTTATCGCCCAACAAAAGCATGCAAGCAACAGATGTATCCGCGAAACTGCCGCTGATTAAGGTATTGTTTGGAAACAATATAGATTGCCTATCGCTGATAGACACTGGCAGTAGTAGGTCATTGATTAGTAAAACACTTTTTAATAAGTTGAAAAGTGCGAATTTGATCAAACAGTCAAGTAAAATTAATCAGTCAGTAGAGGTCGCGAACCGTCAGAAGATAACTGTACGGATGGAGGTCAAAGTTCATTTTAAGATAGATAATCTGTCATGGGACTACAATTTCTGGGTAGTTAATCAACTTCCGTTACAGTTAATCTTGGGGTACGATTTTATGAAGTTTGCGCGAATGTCCGTGAATTTAGGTGATTCAACAGCGGAGTTTAAGTTTAGGGAGAGTATTAAATCATATTGTTTGATAGGAGAAGGAGAGATCCCAACTTGTGATAAACCCGATCTGGGTGACTCACCGCTCACGGAGGTCGAACGAAATAGCTTCGAAAACCTGCTTCGACAGTTTAGCGACGTTGTCACAGACAGAATCGGCTTAGCAAAGACTGAGCCTTACAAAATTCGTTTTAGTAAGGATATTGTGCCATTCCGACAAAGACCTTACCACGTCCAGCCAGATAAGATGGTAATAATGAGAAATACTGTGCAACAATTACTAGATGAAGGGGTAATAGAAAAAAGTGTTTCAGAGTTCAGTTCTAGCGCCTTCCTAAGACCAAAAAAGGAACCCGGGAAATTTAGATTGGTAGTCAATTATAAAGAATTAAATAAGTTTATTGAAATGGACAGTTTCCCACAACCAGAAGTAGATAAAGTTTTTCCTTATTTTAAAGATGCTCGTTATTTCACTACACTTGATTTGAACAATAGCTATTACCAATGCCTATTACACCCTGATAGTAGGAAATACGCCGCTTTCAATGTAGGATATGCCTTATATCAGCCTCGTACTTGTCCCCAAGGAATAAAAATCGGCAGCCAGGTGTTAGGACGCATAGTCGACGAAATGCTAGGAGACTTAAAATTTAAATGTGTAATAAACTTTGTCGACGACCTCTGCATTTATAGCGCAAACCCACAGGACCATTACAATGACTTGAAAATGGTTTTGGAACGTCTAAGAGCCGCCGGACTTACGATCAAACCCAGCAAAGTCACCTTGGCAAAGAGGGGCATGCGTTTCCTGTCACACATAGTAAAGGATGGTAAACTGTATGTGGACGATACTAAAGCTGAGGTTATTAGTAATTTTCCTCGACCACGCAATTTAAAGGGTGTACAACGATTTATCGGCATGGCTGCTTTTTATGCCAAGTTCATACCTAATTTCTCCGAAATCAGTAGACCATTGAACTACTTGAAAAAGAAAGGCGTAAGATTCAGGTGGGGTCCCGATCAACAATCTAGTTTCGACAAAATAAAGCAAACATTGTCCTCGCCCGTCGTACTTCATTTGCCAGACTGGTCGAAAAAATTTATTGTGTCGTGTGACGCAAGTGAAAACGCCGTAGGAATTGTCTTGGAACAGGAAATTAACGGCAATAATGTTCCAATTGCTTTTGCCAGCAAAACGTTCTCAGGTGCTCAATTGAAATACAGCATGTATTTGAAGGAATTTGCCGCTGTATTGTACGGCCTAGAAAAATTCAAAGATTACCTTACTGATAACCCATTCATCCTCAAAACAGATTGTATGGCTGTAACATATGTTATGGGTTCGGACAAGACTACTGGTATGTTAGCGCGTTGGAAGCTACGATTTTCACAATTTCCATGCGAAAAAATCGAGCATTGTAGGGGCACACAAAACATAGTAAGCGACGCTCTAAGCCGGATGTTTGAAGTCAATGAACCACAACAGACTAAAACCCCAGCGCCACAAAGCGACGTTGGCCCCGACCGAGTCAAAGTCAACAAACAAAAGCAGACTAAAACTCCCACATCACAAAATGATGTTGTCCCCGAACAAGTTTTCTTTCTACAACACTTCCCTGAAACTTTTGAGTCACTGAGTTCGAAACAACGCGAAGATCCACAGCTCCTCAATATTATAAATAACATCGAAGATGGAATCGACGTACCAAATTATTTTATAAAAAAGGGTATACTACGTTATCAAAAAACCCCCAGAAATCCGTCTAAAATCGTCGTTCCGACTCAAATGAGGAAAATGCTAATGAAATATTTTCACGACATTTCAATATCCGCTCACTTGGGAATAAAAAAGACTATCGGGCGAATCACACGCGAATTCACTTGGGAGAAAATCTTCGACGAGGTTAAGCAATTTGTCAGGTCATGTAGCCTTTGTCAGCTGTCTAAACCAGCTCAAGCGCTAAATATTGGCCTGATGAATTCTAAACCTCCCGAAAGATGCTTTGAGAGGCTGCACATCGATACCTTTGGACCATTAATACGAACCGCAAATGGAAATATGTATGCATTAGTGTGTGTTGATACATTTTCGAAGTTCAGTTGGATTATTCCATTAAAAAAGGCGAATTCCAAAACAATCATTGCTGCGCTAAAAGAAAAAATTTTCACCCAACATGGCTTCCCAGAAATAATTGTATCTGACAACGCATCCATTTTTAAGTCTGAAATGTTTAAAAGTTTTCTATTCAGCTTAGGAATAAAACACATCAATACTTCTGTAGCTAGGCCAAACTCAAATCAGTCAGAAAGAGTAAATCGAAACCTGAAAATAGCGTTAAAAATATTCCATTCGCAAACACAAAAACGCTGGGATGAAAATATCGCATATTTAAACATGGGTTTAAATTCAGCCGTCCATGAAACAACCAAAGCGACGCCTGCGCGAATTTTCTTAGGACGAGAAATTAATCATCCATTGCAATTACAGTGGGACATCGATCAGGAAAACGATACCGACGTTACAGAGGATTGTATCGCAAAAATCATGGATAATATTAAATCAGCCCATCGCAAAAGTAGCGCCAGATATAATAAAAATAGGAATCCATCGCCGTTCAAAGAAAACGATTTGGTATTATATAAAAGGTACATACCAAGTAATAAAGCCAACGAAGTATCGCACAAGTTGACTCAAACATGGAAAGGTCCATACGTCGTAACCAATGTGTTAAGTCCAGTAAATGTCAGAATTGAATTAGTCGAGGATCCCAGTATAAATCGAGTAGTTCATGTATGCCAATTGAAAAAATATTACCAGCGGTAGGCGAATCGTATCGTATTGTTTTGTATGTGTTTAAATGTTTAAATGTGGTAACGTAAAAAAATTGTAATTGTAAAAAAAAAATATTGTTGTGAAATGGTAATAGTGAGTGATTTCCCTGACAGTGAAAAAATCAATGATGTGCAACGGTGTAAGTGTGCTGGGTGACTCGCAGGCCAGACGGATGTGCGAAACATGGACTATGGACGACCCCAGTGTCAACATCGACACCAGTGGGACTCGAGGCGGATGGACAACTACAAACCTATTATCATCCCTAAAATCCATAATGCCACATCTCCGTAAAACATGCTTTCTAATCATTTCTATCAACGACATATTTAAACGAGTCCCCCCAAATCATATCAAATCAAATATCAAAACCATCACAAAACTCATTAAAGCCAGCAGCAGAAATATCATCATTTCAACCCTCCCCCCCACCCTCAACAATAATCCTCAACATCAAACTCAAATCAAAGAAATCAATATTTTCATTCAATCCTTACACAATCCGCCCAGAGTAAGAATTTTACAATTCCACAAGCTATTCCACCCTTTAAATAGTACACGGACGAAGAAATATTATAAACGTAGATATCCTAATGGAAAAAGGGACATTGTTCACCTGTCACGAGAAAGTTATCGCCTGCTTATCGCATCACTGACAACACTGCTATCGGACCATTGTTGAGCGCTGGCCCACCCCTCCCCGCTGCGCCGCTGACTCACCACTACAATGGACTACTACGCTGCCGACCAACAACAATGTACGAGCCCAGCTGTTCACCACTTCTGACAACACACTCTGCGGGTGGTCACCTTGGTGATACACCAAAATGTTATTCTGTGCGCGGGATGCCTTTGTGTGTTCAATGAGGGAAATGATCAGTTGGTGTCCTTGTTACAAAATAGATCATTGTTATAGTTTAGTGTTATCGTTACCATAATTTGGATTATTGTTGTCGTTATTGTTGATTGTAAATTGTAATTGTGTTCATGTGTATCGTCGTGGTCCACCGGCTAGACCAAAAATGCTCCGAGGTAGTACGATAGGTTGGACTGTCCTAGGCCGATCACGGATCATTTTTTTCTGCTAGGGGGCATTTTGTACCGATTTTGTTGTAAAAAGGCAACAAATCAATACAGGGTAACGCGAAGAACAGTCAGCTGGTTTAAACAATAGATCAGTATAGACCAGAATGCACCACGCACTAAAGCAGGAGAGGGGATAAGGTCTAGCCGGATGGTCATTTGCTTCCAGCAGAGCCAGTTCCTATCCAAATCTCATCGTAACTAGTTCGGTAAAATTGTTTTTCGTTCGTGGAAATTAAATTCATCTCGCGGCGTTTGGTCGGGCAATCTTAAATTTCCTTAAAGTCGTACAGCCTATATCCCTAAGGGATATAATTGCCCCGCGATTGGAAATTAGAATCAGTGTCATTGTCAAAAAGTGAAAAAGTTCGTTACCGGCCAACGCAGTTCCGCCATTTGAAAATTACACGTTCGTTTCACGAGTTCAATTGATCGCGTCTTGTAGAATACCGGCTAGTTACATTTCCCAATCCCTTCCCCTTTATTTGTGTTATATTTGTGGACGTCCAAACTGTAAGTAATTTGTGTTATTTATTTGTTAATTTAAGATTTCAGTGAGTCGCACTTTTGTAAATTTTTCCTGTCTTGTTTTGTTATTTCATGTAGAATAAGCACATGTTCACAGGTTCACTGATTTTCATATCCATTCATATTGTAGCAATCCGCTTTATTAATTAGACTGTAACAACCCTATAGTATTAAGAATAAATAGGTAAAAATGTTTTTATAGGGCAATTCAGAGTTATTTAATAAGATTTTTATAGTGTTGAAATTTTTACACAGAGTCATTGTTAATTTTCATTGTTGAGCAAATGGTACAATTATCTTAAAGAGTGTCACAGTCAGTATCTTTTGGGGGAAATAAATTATTATCAGAGAAGGGAGCAGGTAGCTGGTTCGATTGATACGGAAGTGTTGTTGGAAGTTGTGCCAGTTTGAACATAGATGAACCACCAAAGTGCCAAATTAGCTATAAAATAATAAAGCAACATTCTGATAAACATTACTACGATTGAATACAATATTGTTCAATCAGTTGGACTGCGAGACGACCTTCGTTTTTAATCGTTGGCCAACGAAAGGATTTGCTTGGTACAGGTCATCTCAACCATTAGATTAAATACCACTCTTCCATTGATACTTTCGAGATCGGTGTGAAACCGCACCATACCTCCCCTTTGATAAATCCATTCAATAGTTTCAATAAATTTCCAACTGATTGTGTATCTCTAGGTCATTTTTACTTGAAAGAACACAACAACGACTGTAATCTGAAATAAGTGTATTATTAAATTCTGTGCAATAAATTCAAATTGTTACTCAATTCTAGTTCTCAATAACCTTGGTATTTTAGCATATGCAATAGTATTTAATTGATAAACAAAAGGTAATTCAGTAAATCATAAGCCACTACAAAAGATTCACCTTTTAAGTGCAACACTAGTCACTAGTGTAGTAGTGAGCAAGTAAATTCAGTGTAGAATTAAGACTGGTAAATTGATCTCATGAAAGGTATTACTTTTTTGGAAGAACTACAAACAGTGCCAGGGGCGTCCCCTAAGGACCTTTGGGGAATATTCATATTTTGCAGGGCCCACACATATTTTTCAATAACATCAAGCTTCCACTGCCAAAAAGCTCTGTCTGATATTTTTATTTTCTAGAGTTCTTCCAACCCAGGGGCAACCAACATTTGTAAAGAATTCATTTGAGAGCATTGCAATGAGCAAATATATTTAAATATAACATTTAAATATATGAGAGTCTAAGTCAGAGTTTCTTTTCTTTTTTTCTTTACAGTGTGCAGCCCACATTGCTGTAAAGATCAAAAGTCAAATGCTATTGTGACTTTGGTACTTACGTATTAAACGGAGGCCACATTTTGTCAGCGCGCTGCGGCGGTTATGTTAGGTTGGGTTATCATAATAGAAAGTATAACTCGTCTGGTATCGATTCATAACGAAGCGAGGAAAGTCCTACACACATAATATTTACGATAACCCAACCTAACATAACCGCCGCAGCGCGCTGACAAAATGTGGCCTCCGTTTAATACGTAAGTACCGTGACTTTTGTGATTTTCCTCATATAATATCATAGTTATTCTCACTTCTTGCCCATGAGGGTTGTTGATAAGCTATGAAAAGTCCGATTGCTCATACTGTTTATTATTCTAATTAATATTCCCAAAAAAATAGGAGGGATATTACCGCTTTACAAGATTTAAAAATAATTTGGATTTGGACGCAAGGATTTTGTAAAACATATGCAAGAAACACAATGTAAAAAACGGGCGGATTAAAATCTATAGATAACCGGATTCATTCAAGCCACAAAAAACTATGAATTGAATCTTTCATTCGTAAGTAAATTATAAATTGAATAATCTTTGTCATTGATTGATTAATTCACTAATTTATCCCTGTGTTTTATCCATAAAATATAAATTAATTAAATTAATTAATGATTAAATGATTAAATTAATTAGTTTACCTGACAATTAATATACATTTTACCAATGAAAAAATAGAATTGTTAGCATACGAACCTAGCAATCTTTACTCGTATATTTCAGGTTGAAGATGACAAACCTACGTAACTGTGCAAGAAGTCTAAAACTATACTATATTTAGGCATTGGGTAGTGCAGATATTTAACATATTGTACACGTAGCTTTTGCAATAAAAGGATGAAAACAAATCCACAGAGGCGGCTGCAAGGGTTATGGAAATATTCTACGATATGGGATGCAACATAAAAGCTCCTATTGCTCTAACACTAAAGAGCTCCCTTACAGCTAAACTTTAGAAAATCGCAATGGTATGGCATGGCAATGGTACATTATATTTTGTTAAAAATAAAATGGTAAAAACTCTTTTCTCAATCGCATTTCAAAATTATCATTATTTTAGGTAACATTGTATCTGAACAAAAACCAAATCCTTGTCCTAGAATAGCTTGAGCAAGCTCTAACTGCATGATTTGAATTGAAAGAGATAATGTAGACAACAATAATTTTGAATTTTTTGAAAAGAATCTTATTAAAATTTGTAAAACGTAAAGGAAGGAAGAGCATTGCAAATATTTGCTATATTTTTAGACAAAGTCGAGGATCCCATAGCTTCATCCAATGAAGAAAACTTATTCAGCGTAATTAAATCCACGTTAGGTTCAAGCTACATCACAAAATTATTGAAAAACAACACAAGACAGTTGAATGATTAATATAAAAATAATGATTAAATGATTAATGATGATGATGATGATGATTAAATGATGGTTAATGGTTAATGGTTGGGGTATTATAAGCCAAAGGCTGTAGGTTAGAGTTAAAATATTTTGACATTCATATTGCAATGAATTGTAAGATACATTATGAACACAAACAAACTTAATAAATTAAAACATAATTGAAATAATGCTTTGTTTTGTGTGCTTATCACAATAGACATTACCTAAAAAGATCAACTCACACTAGTAAATAACGTCATTTTATAAACCGTAGGACGAGTCGAAGGTATCGAGTAAATTTAAATAATCCTTTACGCTCAGAAGATTAAGCTCGTCTGCCACAACAAAGTCTGTTGACTTTGTCGAACTTTATTGATTTTACGAATCAGTCTGTTAAAAGTTTTATTTTATTTTGAAATATTTATATGCGATAGCTAATTTAATGCTAGTGTTGCAGATTTTTTTAAGTAGACGTAAGGTTATAGGTAATACATCACTTTAATGTATAGACAGAGGAAGTACATTAAAAAATACTTTCAGGGAAAGAATTTAATTTTTTAGATTTACTTCAGTGTTGTTTTTATTGTTTGTAAGTTCATATTTTTGGCCAAAATTTGGACCATAGCACAAGTAAATGCTGTTGGATGGAACATAATATTAATTTCTGCGATAGTCATATAGACGAATGCCGTTATTCTTATAGAAATTTCTCTTCTGCGCAGGCATGTGCAAAACAATAACTAAGGATGGAAGAAGAATGGGTGGGGTTTCATGTTGAAGCAAGCTTCTGTTTGTTTTGAAAACTACGTTTTATGGAGGTTAAGATCACGAGGAATTCGTCTTATAGAGGTCGCATTCGTCTTGAAGAGGTTTTGTGCTAAGAATATGTTTTTGTAGAGGTTAATTAGTTCTAACCCATGTTTCAAACGAATTCGTCTTATGGATGTTTTTGACCTAATTACTACGTTAGAGGTGTTTTTAGCATTGATCTTCATGAAAGTTTCAAGGGGATTGAAAAAAATCGTCGTATCGAGGAATTCGTTTTACCGTGGTTCGTCCAACAGTATTTAAAACGATATGATGTTTACAAATAGGATTTGAAATTAAACGTGGCATAAATCAGGGGTGGCAAAGCCAAATACTACTTCCAAAAGGAGTGGTTTTTACTCAATATGTATGAGACACGTTCATGTCAAATGTTCACCAGTCTTATCATTGAATTGCCTGGTCAGTTGAAAGGGCTTTAAACGTCAAAGTGGTTAGGTGGAAACATGGTTTTGACTTTCAACTTTACTCGATCCCTCACATTTCGTTGCGATAATTGCTTATAACATAAACGATAAAACCTTCAACTTTGACTTTCCTTGTGGAACATATTTGAAATAGTGAGTACTTGTAACATGTATTTGCAAATGAAACATCTGCCGAGTGGTAATGCTTAGATTTAATGTTTAATGTTGAATAAATTACACAAATTTGTCAAGAGTGCAGAATAAATACATTGACTTTAAATACTGCTTGTACTATTATCAACCTGTTACTATTGTATGATCAAAAACCTGTTTGTGATCGAACAACTGTTGAGTGATCGAAAAACTGATGTGTGATCGAAACCTGTTGTGGGATTTATACCATGTCCAGTGAGTAAACCGAGTTCGACAACATTATTTTTGCCAATTTGTTAAAAATAGTTTTTCAGTTTATTTAATAACAAGAAGAATTTTTTATTTAAAATCTACTCAATTATCTAAGTACACCGGACAATACATATCCACACGTTTTCTTTAGCAAACTCTTAAAAGGAAAAATAAATAATTAGTAGTTTAAATCTTTGGAAAGGGTATGTGAATTGTACTTGTAAGTTACAATTAGGGGTTTGATTAGAGTTTTCACTTCGACAAATCTTCCCCAGTTAAATGTCAACTTTTAAATCTTTAAACTTAAACGTTAACTTTTAGTGACGTCTAGCCTTTTACTATCTATGGTTGGCTTAAGTTTTCATTTGTTTCTTATAAAACTAATGTTGATATAGTAGCTTAAAAATTATTAATGATGAAGAGATTTTTGATATTACGAAAAACTAATTACAATTTAGAATACTCTTTACAACCTACCTATACGTAGAAGCAAGAAGATAAGTTATTGATGGTAATTTGATGGAAATTCGATTTTTTGATCAAACTGGAAAATGTGTTTTGTGCGTTTATATCATGAACGGAAGTCTTATCCAACATGTAAGGAAATTACAGGTAGTTTTTATACTGGAAAAGTTAAATTAACAGGTTGAGTTGCTCCAGGACTTAGTAAGGTGTAAGCCCTTTTTAATTGGTAATTATCAAAATTGTTTCCAAGAACAGAAAACCCACATTTCGGCCCAAACTATTTAAAAAGAACAGAAGCTTAAACAATAATGATGCAATTATAAACTACACATACTCTTACCAAAACCTTTGATTTTCATACAATCCCACATTTTAAGAATTAGTAATACTATTAGACCATGGAAATGTATCTAATCAATTTAACAACCAAAAGTTTTACTCACTGAACTACTAATACTACGGTAAGTTATACTACAATGATGGCTTTGTTAAACACTATATTTTAATTATGATACTGTTATAAAATTGTATAACAATACGCAGTGTATTTGTATTTACAAAATAATCTTAAATAAAAAGGTTCCTCAAAAAACATTGTCCTCTCTTACGGTTTTTTTGTCCTAGGATGTACATTCATAATTTTTTCAGGCGTTCATAATTTAAATATAGCTATTAAAATACAGTATATATGAAATTAATTGAACTAAAATAGCACATCTCTAAGGTTTAAAACATTTAACAGTCTGTAAATCCTTGTACTCAGGTACCAAACAGGTCCTTGGCAACTAAATATCTTAAGAAGGATTTACAACTTGGCGTCTCTCTCATTCATCAGTTCCAAGTAATTGCTTTTCTTTACGAAGCAATGTAGTTTTGTGTCTTATCTATTATTGGTTAAAAGAGATGTTACGAGTTTTATTTATAATCACATTTGGGACTAACTTTGTTTTGGACTAATGTTTCTTTTCTTAGGTTATATTTATTATCGAAGGTTCCACCACTTTAACTTTGTATTCAAACATACTGTAGTAGAGTTTTATACTAGTATTTTAACTACACTTTTGTACTATTTTGATAAAGCTACGTTTGTTTGATCCTTAGGTTTCAGTTATGAAGAGAAGCTCCGAGTTTTTTTTTTCATGTATCTTAGAATTATATTTATAAAGAATCTTTAAATTCAGTTTAAAATGCCGGATAAGAATGATGTTTACCTCTTTGTAGTTCTACTTACAGTGCGAATGTTTGTTGAATATCGAATTATTGTAATCTTACTCAATTCTACAAGCAAATATATTGCAAGCTATTTCTAACATGTTCATTTTAATCGTAGATTATTTGATTTTATTTCAGAAATTGTTTTCATATAGATTTAGAAGTAGCTATGATTCTTTGACGGCCATTAACCCACTGTTATGATATTTATTTAATTTTATTACACAAGGATTGTTTATTATTTCAAAAAGCACTTGGTTTATTAGTTTATAAATAACCAATTGATTAAATAAATGTTGTTAACAGAAGAGTTGCATTTAGGTTTTTGGTTATGTTTCAAATTTATTATTAGTGGAGAAGACCCGATCACATAGATAAAGTGGATTTTAGAGAGAGAGTTGCTATCTAAGCTAACTGTAACGAGGTGACGAATCTTGAGGTAGTTTAGAATTTATATTATAATGGCATTTCTGGGGTTACAGTCGTTTTTTTTAAAATGTCGTTTAGGCTGTATTATTTATTCATAAAAAATGCAATGAAGTAAATATTCGTTAAAATCATTTAAAACATGTGTATATATATGACATATATAAAATTAATATTTTAGTACGATTATCATCCCAATTGTATTGGCCCTATTAAAAGGCATATATTATGATTAGGAAATATCGTTGAAGGAAGTCTAACATATCCATATCGATAAGCAAGTAAAAAAAAAACCTATGGAACTGTTATACTAAGCTGCATTCATTTAAATATTAAAAGCAGGAGATTGGTTTAGGTTTATTTATTCATCACATCCAGGGAAGTGCATGGACAGTTAAAAGGGGTTTTGGCGTACAGAGTTCGTTGGTATTTAGTATAACCCTCGTTAACAGGGTTAGGCTACATTTCTTTTTCAAATCTATCAATTATTAATCACATTTTAAAATTCTAAATTCTAAAGTTGAGCAAGTTCAATAGTTTGAGAATAAAAATGTAGCATTCAATTAAAAAAAATATCTTTAATAGTTATACTGTATAATTTATTAATACTAGTTTATCTGCCTGTGCTTCGCTACGTCGTGAGAATGCCGAATAATATTTTACGCCACACTACACTATTTTGACGAACTTTCCATGCAAGGATTTAGTCCAGAAAACAGCTGTTTGCCGCCAGCTTATTCAAATGGGGTTTCATTGCGTAATACTGTTCTGCAATGAGTTTTACCGGACACCAATCAGCTGATTATACTGTATTTTCGTGGCAATTAGTGGTTATAAACAAAAACATAACCTCTCTTAGAGGTTATGACTAGTGATTTTTATTCCTTTAGTTGGTGGTAATATATAAGGATTTGAACGGATTTAGTAGTATGGCGTAAACTATCGTACGTAACTCGTCCAAAATGTGTGTACCGGACTCGTATGGTAATCCCGTACTCGACTTCGTCTCGCACGGGAACGACCACACTCGTCCGGTAAACACTTATTTTCAGGACTAGTAACGTAATATACTATTACCTACGACCGTTTTTTAAAGTAGCCATTTCAGTCCAGTTCTTAGAATTGAAAAGTTTCACTTTACAGCTGTTTACTTTCATATCCGCATAGTTTCATTTCATATCCGCATAGTTTTCTCATATCCACACAGGTAACGGACCAATGAGGTTCAAGTATTGAGAGAAAAGAATTAAAATTGTAATGCTTCGAACGTCAACTAATCAGCTGATCAGTTGACCAATTTAATTGTTGATCCGACTTGTTCATGTTGATACTCGCGTATTCTTAATTAAGTTGGTGGAAGTCCAAAAATAAATGAAATATTTGCCGAATTGTACCTGATACAATATTATTTATGGTAAGAATGCTGCTAGCAATGTAATATTTAACGAAGTTTAACAAACACGTAATTACAGGAAATCAGCTGATTATACAACAAGTCGTTGCATCACTTTCAGTGGCAATGACAATACACGAAAACATAACCCCTCTAAAAAGTTATCAGTAGTTATTGTTAGTAATTAAATCCAGATTGATAGTAATTAAAAAACGGTCGTAGGTAAAGTAGTGTACGCAACTCGCGTTAATAGTCTTTACGGCACTCGTAGAAGTTTTTAAGGCACTTGCCAAGGCTCGTGCCTTAAATTTTCTACTCGTGTCGTAAAGACTCACTTAACGCAATCGTTGCGTAAACTACTATATAATAATAATAATTTGTTCATTGTAGTCAACAAAATACATTGTATTAAAAACATCAGATAATACTTGTGAAAAAACAATACAAGTTATGAATAGAAAAGAAATTATTCGGTTTTTTAAACCTACTATAAGAATCAGTTACAACACACTTACCATGAAACATATATGCAAAGCTCAATCGTACTCATTGATTATTTAAATGCACATTTCTTATTGTTTTGCCATCACTTTATATTGTGTATTGCAATACATGCAAAAGTGTAATTTGACCACATGGCACCAAGAAACAAATTTTCATAATAAACAGATTTAATTAAATAGCAGAACGAAGCGTAAAAGCTGGGTTAGTAGATTTTTTTCATAGGAAATACATTGGGATTTTGATGGCCTGTGGGGCTAAGCCCGATGACTTTTATTACAGGTATTGGTGAAAGGGGGCGTCTACACGAAAAAATACTTAATTTTGACTCGTCGTTTGTAAAAATCGTCCATTATTAACGGAGGAGTAGTGTTTCGTAGAAATCACCTTCACGTATTATATAATGATTTTGTTTAATGGGTTTTAATATTTATCATTCACCCTTTTACAAACCAAATGATCAAATTCATTATAATTTGATTATAATTGAGTATAATGCAATGATAGGCCTAATGAAAATGACATTTTGCTATAGTTTATTGTAATATTAATTGAGCATTCAATGCTGAACAAAATCTTTTGATTTATAATTTTTCAACACCCAACTGAGCTGAAAACTAATTAAAACTCAACTGCGACTGATCCGTGAGTTATTGCTGCCTTAGGCAAAGCTAACTTGACATACCAAGCCAACTGAGCTGTTAAATAAATTGCATGCTAAAAAAATCTAATCATTTTTGTGAAACAAAAGTGACACTTAACAAAGGGAAACGTCACTTTTAGTATGTTTGGGGAAGTTATTTTCAATCGTTTCTTAATTTTGACGTTTTTGATGTTTTATTAATTTTTATTGAATTTCCCATAGGGAATGAGCTATTACCGTAGGTATCATGGTTGAATTGGACTCGGGACCGATTTAATTTTTCGTTTTGACGTCTCTAGAAGTCAAAAACACGTATAAACGTTTTATTTTATATTACTTGCCCATTCATGATCCGGACACTTTGAAACTTTACAAAATTTATGAAGAACATTTTTAAAAATACTCTGGGGAAATGTCGGCTCCATACCTCCTGTAAAAACAAAATGGCGACACAATGAAAAATATACTTTAGAAACATTAAAAATAGTGTTTTTGGTTTTGTAAAATATTTGTACTATCCTAAGGAGATAAGGCTTTTTCATCAGGAAATTAGAACATAGCCTAATGAAAAACCTTAAGAGTAGAGGCTATAATTATTTAACATGTGACCCATCACTAGTTAATAATTAATAATAAGCTAATTAATTTAATACACCTAATTAGTTAATAAAAAACATTCAATACGCTACCATTTTGTTTATACGAGGGTTAGGAAGCTGAAGTGTTCCCAGATTGCTTTAAACTTACTTTATGAATTGTGTAAAATTTCAAAATGTTTGGTATAAAAATGGGCAAGAAATATAAAATCAAACGTTTAAACCTCTTTGTGGGACCCCTTGATTATATAAGCTTTGGGCCGCTCCACTAAAGAAAACCTATTTTACAAGAAACGGAATTTGTACGGAGAATACTATTCGGTTTGTAAAAAATGAGTTTAATCAAATTACAAAATTATAAACAAAGTCATGAATAAAACTATGGCTATTATGGAGGTTTGGTTTCAGTAAAGCCAGAAAATACCATGTGTTGAATCTTTTCTGTATATAAGGGCTTGAAAATCCTATAAAATCCGGTAAACTATTACAATGTAACTTATTATTAGTTAATTACTCATTCATTGAGAGGTTTACAATATTCAAGAAAAGTGTTGGAACTTTAGCGAAAAATAAAAACTAAATATAATTACATTCAATTTATGGTTACAAATGTTAAACGACTAAAACACATAGTTTAATTTACAGACTCATTTAAACTGTTACAAAATAGTGCATAAAAGATGTATAAATTATATTTTACATACACGTAGCTTTTGCAATAAAAGGATGAAAACAAGTCCACAGAGGCGGCTGCTAGGGTTATGGTAATATTCAACGATATGGGACGCAACATAAAAGCATCAGCTTTGCTCTTTTACCGTCTGCAGTTAGGGAAATCATACAACATTTTCACATCCACTTAACTATTAACTTTTACCACTATCCTGTTAGAAATACTAACCATTATATAGGTAACCAATTAAAAAGAAAAAGAAATAATTTTGGATCCTATAACCGTACATAGATTACCTGTCCATGTATATGGACCATTATTTTAAAATTAATATCTACGTGTTTTTTTTTTTTCAATTTATTGAACAAAAAATAGGCTACCTAACTCAATGAATTATCTTTTATTGTTTGTGCATGACTGTCTTCCGTTACATTCGTGATATAATTAGCAAGTAAAGAATTTGTGTAGACATGATAATCGGTTTAAATGTAAGCTCGTATTGAATCTGAAAATAAACTAAGACTATGACTAAGAATCTTTTGCTTATACCTTAAAACATGTATTGACAAAACTATTATATAGTGTATGTATTGTGTGGATTTATTATTCCTACTTGTTATGTTAATACATTTCTCGACAATAATGTGTAAATTCCGTCCAATCTTTCGATATTATTTTAGATATAAAACCCAAGAAATGAGTTTGAATTGCAAATGATCGTACAATATAGAAATAATTGGACGTATGTAGTAAATTTAAATAAACCTTTACGCTTATTAGTTAAAGTTAGTATGCAACAACATGGTATGTTGACTTCATCTGGGTGAAAATTATAGTTGTTTAGTTTTAATCGTTAGCAATAAACAAATCTTTCCAAAACTGGAACACGGAACACCCAATAAAATAGAAGTATTGAATTCTTGGCTGACTAAAAAAAGGTTTATTATAAAAATTTGTTACATTACACTAATTGATTATTGAAACCACCGAGGAACTAAAACTAAACTAAACCACGGACGGATAAATTGTTTTAAAATTCCTATATATTATTCTATATTTTATTATCTTATACTTCTAAGAATTAAAAACTGCCAACTAACCAAATATACTTGGCAAATTTTAGATTCAAGTGTTTTTTTTGTGTACGAGGAAAAGACTCTTAAAACTAAATTTGGTGCTAACAGGTAAGTAAATGTAACATATAAGAGTTAATAAAAAAAGGGGTATTCGTCTATTGTGTTAAATAAAACAGTCAAGTTTGGAAGTTCCCTTAGAAGTTACATTGCTTAGTATGTAAACTCATCAAAGGGTTTCACAATAGCCTACTGATTTTGTAGCCCGTACAGATTTTGTAGCATTCATGCTATGAGGTGGGTGTAACAAATAAGTTTCTATTATTTAAGGTTTTGGTCTATAGTTAGTATGCAAAACTTAGGAACAGATCACAGGTGCAAAATTTTGCTTAAATTTTTTAGCTTATTTAATTTAACTTTATTTTTTTTTAGTTGGGTGTGTTTTTGGGCGTTGTTTCAAGGGGATTTTCTCCGGAAAGTGCTGTTCCGAAAGGATATCGCTAAAAGGTAAAGCTTAAAAAAAATTTACCAGTCAAGCACACATTCGAGGATTATTATTACTAAAATCACTGCTGCGAAAAACAGAGACCTGAGCACGTTGCTGAGACAATGCTCCAAGAGATTGTGCTCGGACACTGGCTAGACAGTGTAAAGTTATCCAAAAATGTGTTTTGGAGTGATCTATTTACGATCAATGCCTTAATTCAGCTTGAATTGCGCAATCTTTGACTGATAAGCTAGTCATCGTTGAATCGAGACCGGACAGCAGCAATATTGTATCTTTCTGGTCATCACGGGCTTTGAAATACAAAAACTGTCATCGGTTAAAAAAATGTATAAGGGGTTTAAAAATGTAACGAATAAGAAATGCCTATTTAGATATCAAAATGTATAGGATTGTAATAAAATGACAAGAAAATGTCTTAGTTTCCAGGTTTGGTGAGACTAAACTGTATCTTACGTTTCCTAAATATTCAATTTCCATTAGATTTTTCCCGAAATTCGATGGATTTTGGCTAAACTTGATGATCATTAAGATGTATGATTCAAATCAATCACTTTAAGCTTTTAATGCATTTATAGTATTTAGATTGCTATTAAACATAGAAACAAAAGTAAAGAAGGAGAGTAAAGATCTTGACAAGGCTTTACAACTTGGGAGGAGAGTTTTACGTTCATCAGTCTCGAGTAATTGCTTTTCGAGGCTGACGTGGCATTGCCGTTTAACGACTTATCATTTGCTTCCTCATTGGAAAAAGATCTTACAGGTTTTATTTACAAGGTAGTTTTAATCTTAGAATAAAGTAGATTTTATTTTAGGAAGAATGTGCTTCATAGTGCAAAATTGATTTTTGACTGGTAAAACTACTGACAATTTATGAGATTATGAATTAAACTCATGTGGTCAAAGTTCATGGTTCATGCATTCAGTGTCCTACCTAGATTATGTTCCAAATTACAAACAATCCTAATTTAAAATAAAATAAGAAGCAATGCAAATGTAATTACCGCCTAGTTGAAAATTGTTTATATTCATACATTATTTTAATATCGTAAACAATAGTTTTATAAAGAATTTTGAGTATTTCCTAAAGGTGTAAAATTTAGTACCCCTTATTTATTTTCTAATAAATAAACATTATCATTTTATTACATGCAATTTATTACATCTACCACGAAAAGTGTATAAAGATGCACCTCAATAATATGGTTTGCTTTATAAATACCAGCAGTCTAAAGTATTGTGGAGAAACAAGTTTAAAACATATTTTCTGAGAAGACAAAATCCGACAGGTAAAGTGGCTCCTTAGGAAAGTGTTGCTATCTAAGGTATTTGTACCGAGGTGTTGGGAGGTATGTTATTTATAAAATGGAATTTCTAGACGCCTAACTAAAATGAGATAGATACAATTTATATTAGCTATATAATCATGGCATACGTGAGAGGTAGAAAATTGAATGGCCATTCATGCATTGTAAAATATATATTTTATATTCATAGTTTCCTTTCAAAAATAGTTTTAAAATCCGTAGTGTACTAAATTGAAACTAATCTATTATTTAAGGATTTGTGGTTTTTGATAGTTATAGACCATCTAAATCACATTGGAAACTTAAATTTAAAGATTGACAACTACCTTTGGACGAAGTGAAAATAGTTTATCTTATAAAATTGGGAAAATGGAGATTTTATAAGTATATTACTCTAAAGATTAATTAACAATCATATTTTTACCAACGAAAATGAGCCAGTGTTTAATTTAAAATGCACAAAAGTTTTACTTTTTTTGAATATTGCATTGACCATGACTTGCCAATAGAAGAAAAAATCCTAACCGTTCCAACCGTCGTTTTTCCCATTTAGCGACTTTCATTTACAAAATAGTATATATATTTTTAAAGTTGTTTAAATATATTTTATAGGACCTTTCTCATGTACGGACATGGACAGTTAAAAGGAGGCTAAACATATAAGTTTGTACTTTCTTAGTCAATCCTCATCACAAAGTTTTAATTTAATTCAATAAGTAAAACAATAGCAAATCAATTTAAAGGAACCATGCAGAAGCCATGTAACAAACCCAAGTTTTAATTCATAGAAAAGTAATACTGTACAATAGTTGTGTTACCTGAGAAACTTACTTCGATTACTTTCAATTTGCACTAGTCACTGAAGCATTGGTATTGTAAAAAAACCCGTAACCTACTGTTTGTAGCGTAACAGGGACATTCCCATTGAACAGTAACAGTGACAACGGTGACGAGAGTCCTCCAGGCTGTTACCCTGCTAATGGCGTTACAAGTGGCACTCCACTATGGAGTATGTTGTGCTTAATAATCTGTTAACTAGTAAAATGTTACTGGGAAATTAAATTGGATATAGGACTGAATTTGAAAACGTATTTTACTCATAGTCTATCGTATATTTTAAGATATATTCATTTCATTGAATCGGGATTAAAGTTGTGAAATTGTACACAAGGGAAAAACTACTCAAAATTAATAACTAAAACTAAATCCAACTCCAAAATCTTAATCTACAAAATATTTGGAAAAACTTGTGCAATTTGGGGAGTCTATAAAAAATAATAATTATTTAGCTTTTACAATATTGTTTGCTTTATAAACACAGTTATTTGAAATTGTGGAGACTAGATGTTTTAAACATATTTAATATGGATGGAGCAGACACGTTTTGACAGATGAAGTAATTTTCTAAGAAGAGCGTAGCTTTCTAAGATCGCCGAATCCTCACACCTCTCCATAAAGCTTCATCCTCTAACTTAAATTTTTATCTCATAAAACAAATGTTATTCATGTCTAGCTAAGAGTAGGGTACATGTTGTAAAACATCAATGGTGTACTTTTAACGAAACATATTTGTAGAATTTTATAAACAATTCCTTTGTTCGATGTTTAAACGTTTCAATTTTTATTGCGGTAGACAGACACTATTAGACACAACTGAGTATCTCAATTACCAGAGATTTTTTTTTAATACTACGATTGTAGTATTTGACAGTTAATTTAAATATCATCGTAAATAATTATATTAACATAAATTATCAGAAATGTAGGTGGATTTCAATTTAACTTCTATTCTTAATAAATTAATAAGTTTGGAATACAGTATTTTCATATTAAAAATTCTTAGAGTTCAAACACTTTATGTTATCATGAAAGTTCAAGTTATTTTATAAGCTATAACAAATAATAACTTCAATTGCACACTACTCCAGACCCTCAAAATGGATTAGAAAGAATATATCACAATTAGTCTACAAACGTACTGGTGTTTACTTGTAATACTGAAGTTCAAGAATACCGTCAATAGCTATGCATTTATTTACCCATCCTATAGCGTAATGAATCCAAGTTGTAGTAATATACGCTCATTTCTCATATGTTTAATTTGGATAAAAAAAACTGCTTTAAAGTAATTTGGAAGGTTAATTAAAACTTGTACAGCAAAATTGACTGTATAATGATATTCAATGCATTACAAAAAAGTTCACTAAATAAATGAGGACAAATATGAATAAATCAGGCTCTAGCCTACGTATTGTAAAGTTAAATCATGTTTTCCATCTCGAGTTATGTTTGGCACATGTTTATAGTGTTGTGACCTACTTCAACTGTGCACGAGGACTTTATGGCAGTAACTTGGTATATTTATGTACATTGGCTACTTTGAAAGATTAAAATAGAAAACTCGATTTGAAGCCACTATTTCATAGCTGTTTAACTGTTTTAAAAAGGTAATTGCTTATTTATGGACTGATAACCTTTTCAGATGGAAAATAACATATAGACCTACGTTTAAATAGGAAAAGTCTGGTCAGTTTTAAATTAAGTGTTACTTTACTTATGATAAAATAATTTATTAAATAGTGTTTATAAGAAATATATTGTGAAAGTTCTAGTAATACAGGCGTAATGTGAATGTTAAGCAATGCACTGTTCTTTTTTTTTAAAGAACAAGTATTTTAAAGGAATACATTTCCGGTAAGTAATATAATATAGTGGTGTTTAACAGTCTCTATTTGCCAAAATGAAAATGATAAAGTTTGAACCTCTAACAAGCATTTTGTTGCTACTACATAGCACTACATAAAACTTTAATAAAAGTACACCATTCATTGCATTACATCATGTGCTACTAACAATCCATGGATGACATCTATGTTTCAATATGAATATTATGTTATTTTCTAAGACTGTACTAGCTCAAAAGTACATGTAAAAAAAATGTAATTTACAAAATTAGCAAACGGATTCATAGAGGCGACACTCACAAGATATGTTAAATAATGAATAACCCTAAAGGTATTGTTGAATTTCATCCAAGGTTAATTATCAAGCTCAACGTGTCACCAGGTTTAAGTCGCTTTTAATTGAGAGATTAATACGCCGTAATTCATACCTTGCGTAGACACAGGTTGTGTAATTAAACTATACGCATCAGGTTATTTTATTTTTATCACAAAATACATTGAACGAATCAATTAAGCTACGTTTTATCATAGATAAAGTTATAAAAGAATTTAATGGTTATTAAAATAATGTGTGGGTGAAAACTATCTGTATTTATATCCGTCCAGATTAACTTAGCATGAAATTTATTTTTATAGTGCAATTGATTGTTTACCTATTGAAATTTACTATTTAAAACAAATTACATTATCGTTTCAACTCCAACACTACTTGTAACTTATACGAAACTCTTACCTTGTGTTTCCTGTGCGTGCTCCTTCATCTTGGTTCCTGAAAAATACATATATAATGTACTTTTGTTTGCTATTTCTCAACAACACTTAGAGAAAATAGACAATCATCAACCTAAACGTAAACAAGTTTAAACAAAGCACAAAATTAATATAGTTATTGCGGAAGTGTTTTGATTCTAATAATTTAATGTTGAAATCGTTATACATTTTATAAGTCAGAGATAATGTTTTGTTTCCTCTGATTGGTAAACTCTACATCTATGTATTCTGAATGGCTAGCAAATGTATTCACTGGCTATCTTGAAATAGAAAATGTATACTAGGAAACGTTTTCGAAACCCTACCCAACACAGACGTTTGATAATAACCTTATAAATGACCGAATAATTATTCTAGCAACATTTAAAATGTGAAAGACTTAGACAGGCCTTTTGTAGATCAATCATGAAGCTATTGTCAAGCCGAAAACTCTATTCGATGAATAGAGATGCGTGTAGGATGAGTGGCACGATTTTGTAGTCTTGTTAGTGACTAAGACCGTCATGTCCCTTAGACACACCTGTTAATTAATTAATAGGTACTAAAGCCAATGGCAACTAAGGAACAGACTACAGTTTATAGTGGAATCCAAATCTCAATTTTACCTTGTAATTATTAACGAATTGGTCTAATTTTTAGGATATTACTGCGGATAGTCGTAGTACTCACTAGTTCAGGTGTTCCACACCATGGAGTATCGTATCCACAATGCATGCCTAATAATATCCGTAATTCGTGCCCTCCAAGTAGCTGGAATTTTTTAAGGACGACGCACCTTGCCAGATGTCTTAGGTGTATCGGGCCTAGAAAACGCTATAACAATTTCAAACCCATCAGAGAGGATAAAATAAGTTATAGTGGATACATAGAGACGGGACGTTGGCTATGCAACTGTTGGATGGCTGCCTAAAAGGTGGATTGACCAGCCAACGCTGTCATAGTTTTGGCATTTGGGGGTTTGCCAACCGTCTAGGCGCCTGGACATAATAGATTTACGGGCTGTGCTCATTACTACATCATAAATACGTAGAACCTTTTTTAAAAGTATGCCTAGCATCAACGTACACTTTTCTTTCTTTAGGGTGTCCATTAAGAGTCCTTTGGGGCTAGCGGCCATCATGGACTATTTCATACAGCTGTTGAAGGGTTATTTAACATCCAAAAATAGTTTTTCAAATACCAAAGTAATTGTAATTTAAATATATATTACAATTTGAGATCATAAATTGCTTTTCCTACAGTCACCCGACAAAGTGGACTTCCTAGCAGTGATTATAGTACAGAAAGCTACATTGCTGCATTGCTGCATTTTGTTACTTTGGCGCACACTGTTTACTTTGTCACACAGTTTTGACTTTGTCGCACACCAGTATTCCAACCAAACAACACACAAAAAACGTGCTTTTATTATGCACGTAATCCGTATGCGCTTGGAAAGAGGTTGGCAACGCTTATATAGATACTACGACTACGATCAGCTTGAGCAGCGTTTCCCATTTCGTTCAAATTTTGGATTTAACCTAATCTAAACACGTGTTGTACAGTGTTGTACAGTATGAAAGACAAATTAATTATTTATATTCTTTAGTAACTGTAGGAAAAATATACAGTAATTACACAAATAACTATTTTAGCTTTGTAATTGTTTTCCAAGGGAGTCCATGGAGGCTAATAGCTATCTTGTATTTGCCCGCCGTAAGATCAATGTTAATTTTGTAACTTCAAACAGCCACCTGAATAGTTATTAACGATCTCAAAATACTTGTGTAATATGAGATTAGAAGATGTCTTCCTACTTTTGTAATTGTTTATGAACTAAAATGTGTAGGTTCTAAGAAAGATAAAGATTACAAACTATGTGCTTTATCATAAGTTAACCAATTATAAACACTGTTGTTTTATCACTTTATTTCGTTATGGTTCAATAATTATTTTTTTATATTACAAAAATGTCTTACTTAATTATGTGGATTAGTATTGTTCAAAATAATTTACTTTATTTTCTCTTTGTTTTCAATTAATATGATTTCAAAGATAAAAGTTAAAGTAATTGCACGCTTTCCTAAATAAAACTGAATATAATTTAAATTATATTGAAAAATTAGATTGATTTGCTTGCAGTCGTTTGAAAAGGCAGGGAGTACATTTCGATATCCGACAGACTGTAATATATTGCTCGCGAACGATTCCAGGGCAAATCAATTTATGGATAACGGAATAACGGAATTATAACATGGAAAATATTTTACCATTTTATTGTTTATGTATGGTATGTAAGGGAATATATGTTTAAGATATCTGCAACTAATTGGCAACTTACACAAAATACAATTAGTTTTAGATGTTAATTTTAAAAGTTAATAATAGTTTTTAAAATTAGCTTACGTTTAAAAACAGTCATGTACCATCTTAGTCTAAGCTAATCAGACAAATTTTAATTGTTCATAAAACAACAAGTTAGACAGCAAAATATTGTTAAGAAACTGTTTGGCCTGGTTGTTCAATAGTTAGCGTTTCGAAACATGGTTACATTGCACGAATATTATAAGTGTCAATTAGCCCTTTTCCTGGGTTATTTGAAAAACAACCATAGTTTGAGTTTTTAATGTTTTTCATTTTTTTGTTATTAAATTATGATATCAAGAATCGAGAATAATTATTTTCATGAAACACATAAATACAGTGTATTTGTTAAAATTGAATCAACTATTCTTTAATAACACTCACACAATGGACAGTATTCCAGAAATACTTCGTTCTTATTTATCATTTCTCGGATGTAATGTTTTCGAATATCTAAATGTTTTATTCTAGCACTCATCTTTTCATTTTCAATAAACTTGATACAGCTCTGATTGTCTTCAAATATTACTGTAGGATTTTCTTGGGGGAAGCCCATATCTTTCAACAATAGTCTTAACCACACTACTTCTTGAGTGGCTAAGCTTGCGGCCAAGAATTCAGCTTCTGTTGAAGAAAGAGTGACATTGGTCTGTTTTTTGCTAATCCAGTTTATAGTGCTGTTTCCTAACTTGTACATCATTCCGCTGATTGATTTTCTATCTGAGAAATCACCCCCCCCCCCCCAATCAGCATCCACATAGCATGACAATTTCAATTCTTTTTCCACCCCTAATTTTAATTTCTTGTCAATGGTACTTTTCAGATATCTTATTATTCGCTTTACAGCATTCCAATCACTTTGGGTGGGTTTTTCAACTCTTCTAGCTAGAATTCCAACAGCTGACAAAATATCCGGTCTTGATGTCACAGCAAGATAAAGAAGTGATCCTATTGCCTTCCTGTACATTTTGTTATCCGGCAGATCTGGTGACATAGCTGTTGAGTTGATAAATCCAACTTCCATTGGTGTTCTTGCTGGTTTACTGTTTTCCAGCCCATGTTCATTTATGACTTTATTTATTTTTCTTCTTTGGTGAATGTAAAAGTCTCCATCCATCTTATCAATTTCAACTCCTAAGTAGTTGTGAACAACTCCTAAGTCTTTCATTTCAAAGCATTGTGTCAGTTTTTGAAATGTTTTCTTGACATTTTCAATTGATCCAACACACAAAATGTCATCAACATGAACCACTACATATGTATAATTTCCATCAGTATTACTTGTATATAAACAAGGGTCAGAATTGCTTTTTTCAAATCCCATGCTCACCATTGTTGTATTCAGTGTTTCATTCCAGGCCCGAGCTGCTTGTTTTAGCCCATAAATTGATTTCTTTAATTTATAAACTTTATCTTCATTATCAGATTTCACGAAACCTTCGGCCTGTTGCATATATATTTCTTCTTCTAACTTTCCATTAAAAAAGGCTGTTTTTACATCAAAATGATGCACAGTCAGATCTTTTGTCGCTGCTATGGTTAGTAAAATTCTTACTGTTGTTGAATTAACAACTGGAGCAAATATTTCATCATAGTCTTCTCCATATTTCTGTGAGTAACCTTTGGCTACTAAACGTGCCTTATAGCGCTCAACCATACCGTCATCTCCATACTTTGCTTTAAATATCCATTTACATCCAACTGCTGTTTTCTGTGGAGGTAAATCTACAAGCTCCCATGTATCATTTTTTAATAATGCTTCCATTTCTTCTTGAGCTGCTACAACCCATTGTTTTTTCTCAGGTTCAGGCAATTTCTCCAATTGATTCCAAGATTTTGGTTCAATCACATTTCCTTGAGCTATTAATGATAGTCTGTTAGGAGGAACACCTTTTGTTTTTCTTTCAGATTTTCTTACTTTCAAGTTAATATCGTTAATATCATTATTCTGATGATCATCTCCATTATTATCACCATCAATCATATATGGCTCGTCATGTTCAATCTCTTCCATTTCATTTGACATATGTTCTTTAGTTTCATTTGTTGATGTTTGCCTATCATCAAGTACATTTTTCTCATCAGTACCTTTTGGTTGATCAACTTGAACACGTCTTTGATTTTCTTCGACCTTTTCATGTCTTTGGAGTAAACTGTTTACAGGCAATACCCTAAAGCTTGAATTAGTATGATTTGCATCGACATGTGGAAAGGAAGATGTGTCAAAAACTACATCTCGAGTTGTAATGATTTTCCTATCTTCGGGAAACCACATCCTGCAGCCCTTTGATACATCTGAGTAACCAACAAATATCCCTTCTTTTGCTCTTGATTGAAACTTGTCATTTGTCTTGTCTAGGATAAAACCTTTACAACCAAACTTTTTTAGATATGAAACATTTGGAATTTTCCTGTACCATCTATGATATGGTAATACACCATCGATTGCATCTGATGGGCATCTATTCCTAACATGAGCTGCTGTTGCAACTGCTTCTGCCCAAAACGTTTGAGGAAGATTTGCTTCAATGAGCAAACATCTTGCCATGTCGTTTAATGTACGATTCATCCGTTCGGCCACTCCGTTTTGTTGAGGCGTTCCGCTACATGTTAATCTTCTCTGAATACCATTACATTTCAAAAATCCATCGAACTCTCTGTTAACATACTCTCCTCCATTGTCTGTTTGAAGATATTTAATTTTTCTTCCTGTAAAATTTTCTACTTTGTTCTTGTACTTTTTTGAAAGAATCTAATAAAGTAAACTTCAACCCATCTTGAGCTATCATCAATAAAAGTAATGAAATATTGAGATTTTCCATGTGACTCAGTTTTCATTGGTCCACAGATGTCAGAGTGAATAATGTCCAGCACTTCAGATGTTCTTTCACTTTTAGGAAAGGGTCTTTTTGTAAATTTTCCTTGAATACACACCTCGCATTGTGGAATAAGCTCTTTTGTGTTCACTTTAATACCTTTAACCATATTGAAATTGATTATTCTTTTCAAGTCTCCAAAGTTCAAGTGTCCAAAATGTTGGTGCCAAGACAATAGACTTGATTTTTCACAGCTTATATTCATTTCTTCACTACTCTCTTGTACGTAATAAAGTCCATTTAACCTATTCGCATGGATCTTTGTCTGTCCATTCTGATCTATTATCAAAGCAGCATCTTTTTTAAACAAAACTTGATACCCATGGTCAGTAATTTTAGCTACAGACATCAGGTTTGTTTGAAGTTCTGGTACATACAAAGTGTCATACAAATTAACGCTTAGATTTGTACTCCCATTTAAAATGTTCATATTAACTGTTCCAACCCCTCTTGCATCAGTTGATGAATTGTTGGCAAGAGATATACTTCTTCCATTTGCAGGCTTGTACTTGGTAAATTTACTGTTCACATGAGTCATATGTGAAGTGCATCCACTGTCCAAACACCACTGTATATCTTTCATTGACAAGTTTCCAAAATAACAGTCATCTTGTACGGAAGAATTAAGTCCTACTTCTTCTAGTTTAGCAATCGCTACGTTTTGTTGATCTTTATTTGCTTTGGGACAAAATTTTGCTTTATGCCCGATCGCTTTTCATATAAAGCATCGAAACGGAAAATCAACTGATTCCGTTCTATTTCTATAATAAGAGTCTTTTGAAAATCTTCCTGGTTGAAATCTAACTTTGTTCTGAAATTTTCCTAGCAGAGCTTCACTACTCTCTTTCTTACCATGTTCTTTTCTCGCTTCCCACTCTTCTACAATTTTTATTTTTAAAGTTTCAGGAGAAGGCAGTACATCTCTAGTTTCAATAGCAATTCTAAAGTTTTCAAATTCATCTGGCAGGGAATACAAAAGAATAATTGTCAAAAGATCCTCATTAATATCGATTTCCATTCCTTTTAGTTTGTCCACTACATCAAAAAACATATTCATGTAATCTCTGACATCATAATCAGGGGTCAGTTTTGCCAAAATTAGCTTCTTTAACAAAAAGGCTTTCCTTGCTGGTCCACTGGAATCATAAATGCCTTTTAATTTTTCCCATATCTCTGCTGAAGTGTTACATCCTTTCACTTGCTTTAATTCGCTTGGGCTGATAGAGAGGATTATATCTGCCTTTGCCTTTGCATCAGTGATTAGCCAAGCAGTCATTCTTTCACCTTCTTCTAGAGGCCTTTTAATGGTTCCTAACACATACCCAAGTAAATCATTTTTAACTAAAATTGCTTCCATCTGCATTTTCCATGTGTCATAATTATTTCTGTTCAAAAGTTCAATGTGATTACTCATATTTCTTTCCATATTCCTCACTTAATTGAGTCTCATAATCTGTTAAAATTTCTAATATAATCACTCTTATTAACACTATGTAATCTATAAATTGACAACAAGATGAATTTAAATTGATTTACCGTACAATATAATTCTAAAACATCAGTCTTAAAAATATTATTTTTATCACCCAAATCAAAACTAATCAGTTTATTGATATAAATCAAGATACCCCCAGCTCTATAGTCATCATTACAATTTTTTAGTAACTCATAATTATTGATTTTATACATGGAAGCTTCATTTTTGTGAATCCACACTTCAGTGAGGACAATAATATGAGGCTGGGGTGTCGTTATAGATGACAACCATGTTAAAAAACTATCAAAGTTAGCTCTAACGCTTCTAATATTTTGCTGAATGATTACGAGCTGACTATTAAAAATACGATTTAAGTCATCTTCCATTTTTACTGAATATTTGTTTGAATAGTAAATTATACTTTACAGAGATATCATGAGAAAAAACCCAACGACTACATAGAGGTAATTTAAAAAAAACACAAGACAAAAATTCGATATTTAAAGTGAGCAATTATACAGTTTGTCATAACAAAAATTAACCATACGTGATTGAGGACATATGTAACACACCTTACAGTGAGGCCAGGTCTCGCTGACACGCAACAGATATCACTGGACCACCGTCGGACTTTCTGAGTAGTATTTTCCCGCCTCGCAGCCATATATATTTATAATGTTTTTCCTGTTTGATCTGTCGTGCCTGGGCGTAGAGTTTCCGACGAGACGGACATAGGGACTCGTTCACATACACAGGACGATCGGTGCCGAGGTTCATATGACGAGTAGACAAATCCTTTTTCGCCCGTTTTTTAGTAAGAAAATTTTCTTTGTATATTCTTCGGACAAATTTTACAATGATTCCCGCTGGACGATCCCGAGTTGATTTTCCAAGACGATGACAATTGTCCAACATCGAGTCTGTCACTTCAAAGTCTATTGCAGCTCCTACCTTCTTAACAATATCCACGACGTTTTCACCGCTCGTGTTAGGGACTCCATGAATTTCGATGCAGTTAACCCTGGTATATTGCTCGGTTTCCTCGATGCGGGTTCGGGCGTCCTCCAATTCTTGACGGAGTTTCCGATTCTCTGCTTCTAGGCTCTCGGTTCGTTCGAGGTATGACTGGATCAAATTCTGTCGTGATTCAACACTAACTTTCAGCTCGTCAATCCTTTCAAAAATGGTGTCCGTGGTTTTATTCAAGTCTTTCACCGAGTCTTTCTGAGATTTTTTTAACTCTAAAATTTCTTTCATAATATCGTCTAAAGTAGCGCCACCGGACGCGGTAGATGACTCAAAACGCATACTTTTCCGTCTCTCTGACGCACATTCCTCACATCGCCAATCGATATTTTCACTCACTAATGTGTCTAAACCAGTTTTCGACATATTCATACATCTTAAATGAAAACATTTAGTACACTCGACACAAGTAACTTTTTGTGACTGTTGACATAGTTTACTGTTACAACGATTACAATTCGGCATTTTGATTTATTATAGTGTTAATAATGGAATAGTAATATTACAACTGCGATAGTTAAATTGAAACCTAAATAGAATCAGTTTAGTAACAAAGCAAAAAGCACATGGGATCGGACTAGCGAAATTAAAACTCCGCCAATTCTGATGCCCGCACTATCACAAAATACTTGCACTGAGGACGATGTGCACTCGGTGAACTCTGAACCATGACTGAGACTTAGACTCTGAACTTAGATGTAAGACATGAAGTATACAATGATGATGACATCATTGTATACTTACTATGTAAGAACTAAATATGTATTGTATACTATGCATTGTATACTAAATATGTATGAACATATTTAGATTTAGGCCTAGTTGTACATTTCCCAGCATATAAAAAAGGTTTTCAATTGAAAAGATCCGCTCATTCAGGAGTACATATTTAATTTTTTTTTATTTTTTTTCTGGCAGTGACTTTATATATTTTGGTAGACCATTATAGAGCTTGGTTGACATATACAACCAGTTTTTCTGTGAAGCAGTATACTTATATTGTTGAACTCTTAAATTACATTTGTTTCTTGTATTATAAGTATGAAAATCTGCATTAATACTAAATGAGTCTAAATTTGAATGGACATAACACAGAGAGTTCATTACATAAAAAGAGTAGAGCGTTTAGACACGTAAATTTACAAATCAAGATTTACAAGACTTTCTATAAGGGACATTACAAACTAACCTGATTGTTCTTTTTTGCAATATAAACAGTTTTTTTTACAATAAAAACTAGCTCCACATAAGACAATACCATATGATAAAATACTATGGATTTGTGCATAATAAACATTTAACCATACATAATTATCAACACAATGCCTTAACCTTCTAATCATATATAAACCTTTGGACAATCTCTTAGAAATAAAATCTGCATGGAAGTTCCAGGACAAATTAGAATCTAACCAAATACCTAAAAATTTAAAAAAGTGTTTTCTGAAGCATTAGAAACACTTTTATTATAGCTAAAATACAAGTCATACATTTTATCCGTATGATAGATAATTAGCAGCACACCAGTCCTGTAGAGTCATAAGACTAGAATCAAGTTCAAGTTAGATAAAAGCTAATGAATGAGAAATGGTTGACGTTGCAGCTGCATTAAGAGACTGGGGTTGTAAACTTTAACTTTTTTGATGTGAACGTCACCGATCCGTAGCGCCATTCTATTCTCATCAATCGTAAAATGTTTGTGACAGATTCACGTTTATTGATATTTCATTTCAGTTTGTAAATTTGCCAGCTACTTGTTCTTAAAGAGCGATTACATAAAATCAATTTTACTGGCAACAGAAAACTCTCTACAACATTATCACAAACGATTTTCTTTTAATAATTATGATAATTAAAAAAGAGCCCAATAACAAGTTTCATTTCTTAACTTGTATTAACAAAGAATGGGCTTTAAGCAATATTATTTCCCCTTAAATGCCGTATAAATATTTCCTTATTTGATGTTTGTTGAGTTGAAATCCCACATTTTAAGCCTAACATGATTAAACTGTAAACAAAAACCAAATAATTTAAACATGATTATCAAAATCAGAGCGGCTAATACTACATGTTAGACTAGTTTAATTTGTTTTGGTTGTGTTGGTTAAGGCAAAGATTGGACGTAGTTGTGTTTTCATATAAAATTTGAGAATTAAACAGTCGAGTTTTACACAAAACCTGTATCATAAACCAATAGCACTGCAATTCAAACTTAATGATATATCCTCACAGTTATAGGGTGAGCGTAAAGGACCTGGGCCATAAAGTGCAGACCGGTACATTTCCACTGTCGCAGGGTATCTGCCAGTAAAACTGACCGATGTCCTTCGTCCTGGGATCCTGCCAGGCGACTTGGCAACTTCCACTGTCACGTAATTGCCGAATAAAAACCATAGCAGATTTTATAGAAGTTTCATCAATCCTACTTGGAAAAACATAAGGTATGGAAAAATGTATTTTCAAATTCATGCCGCTATAAAATTACAGTGTTAATTTCCAAAAATGAGGTTTCAATCAATGAACGGAATTTGAAATGAATTTGATTTGAAATGAGGATGTATCATTTAGTTTTATATAGTACTAATATAAACTAAAATATACGTACCTATATTCAAAGTCTTCCATATAAGTTTTTAATTGTTCCCCTTGCTGTATTTTAGCTCGTTTATACAACCGTCAATTATGGAACATTAAGGTGATTAAAGGATGCGTTATGTAAATCATTTTTTTGTGACATTTCTTAGAATTTGCTTTACTGAATTGTCTTAGCTATGAATTACTGAATACAAATATGCATTAACAAATCTGCCGATTACTTGACCTAGCATTTAATTAGCAAGACACCATTATATAATATAAGAAATTTACCAGTGAAAAGATTGAGAAAAATTGTAATAAGCAAAATTTTTAAAATTGCATCATTGTACGAGACAAAATGTTAGCAAAAAGGTTGGTTTATTTTGCCTGAAAAAAAACCAAAAAGATATACGTGTTATAACACTAGTAATAATATATTTACGCTTATACTATTGACTCATAAGACAATAAATACATTAAAAATGGCAAATGGTGATCAATCATTTGATCAATCATCATCAGACCCAGTTGGCGTCTTGTGAGTCAATAGTATAAGCGTAAATATACTGCGTGACAAAAAAGTCTGAAAACGACTTGATATCCTTTTAACTAAATCCGATAGAAAATTCAAACCTTTCACATCAACTTACATGTATGAAAACTACTTTTTCCAAGCATTATCATTTTTTAACCTCTACCAGGGGACAACCCATGAGGAGTAGGTACATAATCTTTAATGTAAGCATAGGTTGATATGCACATAATTTTAAAGGGTTAGTCAAGTGGAGTTCATTGCCAAAAACCACGTCAAAAAAGGTTCATCCGTTACAAAATGGTGGCTGTTCAAATTTCCTGTGGAATATACCTGCACACTGCACAGTGCATAGGCCTTAGTACAAATACTCGTATTAAAAATTTGCTTGAGAACTGAAATTGTGTTTTAAAGTCAACTAGCTCATAGACTAAGTTAATTTAATCATCAAAACAAATTTCACCGGAATTCATCATTCAGATTTCCCGGCTAATGTTGACGATGAGTATTTACCAATACTAAGGCCTGTGCAGGTATATTCCGCAAGAACTTTGGACTGCCGCCATTTTATAACGGACGGACCTTTTTGACGCGGTTTCCGGGAATGAAATCCACTTGACCAGACCTTTAAAATGATGTGCATGTGCATATAAACCCATGCTTACATTAAATATTGTGTACCTACTCCTAATGGACCGTCCCCTGGTGAAGGTAACAAATGGTAATGCTTGCAAAAAGTAGTTTTCATACATATAAGTTGATGTGAAAGGTTTGAATTTTCTACTAGAATATTTTGTCACCCTGTATATTGACTAGTGTTATTATATGTCTATTTTTTTCTTCGTAATTTAATAACACATACGATGCTGACCAAGAAGTTATTTATTTTGCCAACATGATTATTTGGGTATTTTCCATTTGGGCTAGCTCTCTGTGTGAGTATATGTATATTTACACAGAACGTTATGGTACGTCATATTATACTGAAGATTTTTTGGAATGTATACGGTATACATCATTGTTTTTTTATTTCACAAATGAATACATTTGGTCTAAAAAACATTGTTTAATTGGTTATAAACTTGATTTAGAATTATAGTGTTAAAAAATATGAACTTATATTCCTTTACAAAGGATTGATTAATCCTACGTGCTGAATCTAGACCTTGCTTGATACATCCCATTCATTTTATTGCTTTGTGTGGAGTAAATAACATGAAACTCGGTTTACTGATAGCCAAGAGGAAACTGATATTACTTTTGATGAATAGAGCTATTTATAACATGAACTGCGGTCAGCAGGGATATTACTTTCAGGATATTGCTTGAGGCCAGTCTACGTTATAATAAGTCTTACATTTAAAATAAATTTCAAAGTGGATCATTTTAGTGCTTTATATACGTTTGATTTGATATGATACTTAAAACACTTGGTAATAGTTTAGTATGCAATCTATTCAGACACTAAATCTTTTTAACTTGAAACATGGCATGATAGTTACTGTATACTAATCACATATTATATGAGTACATAAAGTATAACGAAAAGGAGAGTCTTGCAAAATATAAGCATTTAAAATAAATTCATAAATCTGATCAAATGTTTTGATGTGGCGCTGAAAGGATGATTTAAAGACACACAATTGTTCTATAGCCTATTTCCTAGTCTAATAAAGGAATGTATACATTCAACACTTTGGAAGGTACTGTTTACTTTATATCTCCAGATAGGAAAGTGTCATGAAATGGAGTAAATGAACAAATAGTGGGACCTATATATTTTCTGCTTTGGTCTAAAGGAAAGCAGTTGTATTTCCTTCTCCATTCGTCTTAATTTGTATTTTTGTTAGGAAAAATTTATGCTGAACCAATGTTGTCATCGAACCTCTGGGATTCTCTATGAACAATTAAATCGGTCAAATGTATTGTAACATGCTTATAATATTCAGTGTATTAAACATAAACAAAAAATCCATTAGGTATTATCAACTATAAAAAAAGGAATCCAGAAAGAAAGTCATTAGGTATCGTGCAGATTTACAAATACATATAAAATAAGAAAAAATGAAATTTTTTATTTCACTCACAATGCATATAATTAGCTTTTAACTCATGCCAGACTGATACTTATTCAATAAAATGGTATTTAAATAGTGAGGTAAAGAGTCTAAAAACATAGGATATTTCAAGGTCAACTACCGTTCAATGCTTGATATTTAATTTACTTAATATTGTTTCCCATATACCGCAAAGAAGCAATAAGAAAACGGAACTACCGACCAATATGACTTTGTAATAGGCAATTTCGGGGCAATATCATGTGTTTGCAGTTGGAATTGCCCATTAGATGAAGTAATAAGTTTTTCCTAACTACAGTTTAACTACTTTGGCTTCCTTATAGAATTGCAATCAAACACTCAAAAATGCCTTTAGCTCGTTTTTAAATTATATAAAATAGCCTACTTTATTAACATCAACTACAACATCAACTAAAAGGTATCTTTGACATATACATACGTTAAAGGATACAAAGATTATGATTGGTAAATTTTACAATAATTACAAATAGCCACACCATGATTTCAGAAGTACTACTTGTGAATCACTGCCCGCAGTACAAACTTCACCTAAAAATACCTAGAACACTACTAAAGGTTTAATTTTAAGTAAAGATTATATTTATTTTCTGGTAAAATATTTTAGAAAAAAATTATGTAATGACCACTATGATAAAACAATTATTTTCCAAATATAATGTTTAAACATTTCTTACTTAAAAGAAACATAAATTTATATCCGTACATTTATCACATCATTTTGGAATTGGAAGTTACGACATATAAACTCAAAATAGGATAAAAAATCGTCGGGAGAAAGGAAAATGTGGCAAAATGACCAGTAGTGTTAAAAATTGTTAAAATGTAACAAACATTTTAATCATTTAAACACATATTACACTAAATGTGAACAATTTCACACAGTTAAACATAACATTATTAAAACTGTCTACGGGATAACAAGGACACATTAGGAAGAATACTTATAATGTAAACAATAACATTTTATGACGAACAACAACTGCAGTCATAAATCAGGATAAGCCATGAACGAAAATTTACAGATAAACTGTTGTGCTGTGTTTGTGAGGCAGCAATCAGTCCTTTATCAGATCTTGATGTGATATTTGTTTGAATATTGAAGTGATATATCAGTGGGATTTGTCACTATACAGTTTTGTAAATAAAGTTGAGTTCAACTCTAGCAAACGCTTTTGACACAGAATTTGTACAATGTAAGTAATAGGATTATATACCAAATACCAACTTATATTTTATGAAGTAGGCATATCAATTATGAGTTTATTAAAAATAGGGTACACTATCGCATTGTTCTAATGCACTTTTGTTATTAAACTTATAACAAATAAGTTTGTAAACAGAATTTTATTAGGTTTTTTTTTTAAACCACCCAAAGATAGATTGTATGATAATTAATACTTGTCTTTGAAGTGCAAATAATTTGTACAAGACATTGTAACAAAAAAAGTTGATGGTATACATTTTTGTTCTTGATTGATTTATTAAAGAAATTGGAATAAAAGAATATATTAATCTATATAAAAAGACCAGTATAAACACTTGTTGTATATAATATAAACGATAAGTAACATAGGAGCAAATACGAGTGATTCAAGTAAACTGTTGATCAATAAATTGAACATAACTAATTGCGATATATTTAGGTACATACACAAGTCAAATGTAATCAAGTGAACATGTAGAATGTCAAAGCGTCTCTTGAAGCCGATGTATCACGTCAGCAAGCCGATGACGTACTTTTACACCTCTCTAACAAACATGGCTGATTTCCATAAGTAAAGGGTGTCCCAATAAGAACGCTGGATTTGAAATGTTAACAAACCATGTATTTTCATTCTAAATTTACAATATGAAACATGAGTATTAAAGCTTAGTATCTCCGATTAGTAATGGAATATGTCTTGTAAGTGCCCACCTGCTGCCTGCTGACAAGTCCGACATCTCACATTTTCACACACTTCCTGTTGAATTCTATTATTGGAAAGAATAATTTCCTCCTTCAGGACCTGGATTGTTTGAGGATTATTGGCGAAAACAAGCGACTTTAAATTTCTAGCAGTATGGCATTTTGCGTTTTCCTGTTGAAACCACATGTTTTCCAGGTCCATATCCTCAGGCTCGGGTCAGAGAAACTCTCGTATCATTTCCCTGTAATTTACAGTCAAAGCGTTTTTATCCTCGTTTTAAAAGAAGTATGGACAAATGGCTCCATTTGCCCAAAACCCACATTACACAAAACTGTAACACGTGGAGGATATAACGGGTTTTCTGCAATGAGTCGAGGATTTTCTGTTCCTTAAATTCTACAGTTTTGCTTATCTACATAACCGCTTGGATGAAAGTGTGCTTCTTCACTGAACAGCAACGTTTTTGAAAACATGCAATTTTCATTTGATTTCCCACCACCCAGTTTACAAATTCAAGCCGTATTATGGGATCTCTTGGCTTGATCTCTTGTGTAAGTTGAATTTTGTAAGGGAACACGTGAAGGTATTTTACCAAAATTCTTTGTACTGTGCTCCGAGCTAGGCCTAACTTCTGACTACACCGACCAATCGATGTTCTTGCGTTGTCCTCTACATTATCATGTACAGCCTCAAAATTTCAAAAGGAGCGTCCTGCCCGACTGCGCACTGGTATTTTAATGTCCAAAAATGAGCCAATTTCTTCAAACTTAGATATCAATCTTTGGACAGTGTGGGGAATTTATGTTAATTAGAAAGCAATGTGGACTGTATTATAGTAATTTTGAATTGGATACACTAACCTTTTGTTATTAAACTGATGCGTAGACTGGGGGCCCCCTTTGATGAATCCTGAAATGCTATAATGTTGATAAGTTCACTTTTTCACACTATATGATGTTAAAAAACACTTCAATTGTCTTTATAATAAGTTATAAGCCAGCGGTAAATATTTATGTCGGTAAAGAGGTTTATGGTATTTGAAAATGTAGGAGAAAAGGCATGTTAAGTCCTCATAGCAACAGGACTTGCCCAAGAGTGTGCCACTACTCTCCTGAAGGAAGGAGTTGGTCATGTGATACATATCAGTGACCAATCAGAGAGCTAGTCTTGAAACCATTGGGGTTTGAAGATACTGATGCACTCTATGAGGAAAACATTTAACTATTTGAAATGGTATTTAAATGGAGATTGTGGTGAAATCAGTTACATATTATTAGAGTGCATTAAAATTAAAAATTAATATAAGAATACTTAGAACAAAACAGTATATATATTTGACATACCGGCCCCCTTGAACCGATCCGGTTCAACAGAAAAACAAGAACCATGCATGATTGAAATATGAGGAATAAAAATAAGGAAGGGGGTTGGTAGCCAGAGTTATGTTAGGTTAGTTTATAGGAAGGCGGGAAACCTTAACTACAGGTCGTGTTAAGGTTTTTGTAGATGTCTTGATTTGAACGACTCTTACAGTGCCATCTTGACCAGGAGAGGCTGAGATGATTCGACCAAGCATCCAAGCAAGAGGTGGAGTATTGTCTTCATGAATGATTACTAAGTCTCCGATCTTGAGGTTTTCTTCTGGAGTAATCCACTTAGATCGTTCTTGGAGGGTCTGCAGATACTCTCTATGCCATCTGTTCCATATGTGTTGAGCAAATGCGTGCACAAGTTTCCACCGTTTCAGGCGATTTACAGAGATATCCGTGAGATGAGGTTCTATTAGAGACGTCAGAGGTCCTCCTGTCAGGAAGTGTCCTGGAGTTAATGCTTCAAGGTCAGATGGGTCTGCAGAGAGGGGTGTAATAGGCCTTGAATTTAACATTGACTCAACACGAGCAATCAGTGTTAGAAACTCTTCATAGGTAAGGATTTGTGTACCTATGACTCTCTTCAAGTGGTATTTGGCACTTTTTATTGCCCGCTCCCACAAGCCTCCTTGGTGTGGAGCTCGAGGTGGTATGAAATGGAAAGTTATTTTGTTGTTCTGGGCAAACCGTTGTGTTTCAGGTTTTATCATTAGGTCTTGGAAGCATTTTTTAAGCGTTGAGGCTGTTCCAATGAAATTGGTGGCACAATCTGAATATAAATCTGATATAGTGCCTCGTCTGGCAGTAAACCTAGTTAAGGAAGCAATGAATGCATCTGCTGAAAGATCTGTGACCATCTCCAAATGTACAGCCTTTGTGGCAAAGCATATAAATAAACAGAGATAGACTTTAATTGGCTGCAGTCGACGTAAGATGTGAACCTTTACTGTAAAAGGTCCAGCATAATCCATAGCGGAAACATTGAAACAACGAGTAGCCGTAACACGTCCAGCAGGTAAGTCGCCCATTAAAGGTGCTGTCATTTTAGGCTTAGCTTTGAAACATCGAATACATTTAAATATTCTGGAGCGTATAACACTTCTCTGAGACAATATCCAGTAGTTTTGCATTAACATTGCTTGAAGTAGTTGCGGTCCTGCATGTAGGTATATTTTATGAAAGAAATCAATCAGCAGGTGGACTACAAAATGGTTCTTGGGAAGCAAAATGGGATGTTTTGCACTGTACTTAAGTGGTGAATTTTTCAGTCTTCCACCAACTCGTATGATTCCTTCTTCATCTAAGAAGGGTGCAAGCCGTTGTATTTGAGTAGAACATGTTTTCTTAGCTTGAAGTGATTTGATCTCATTTGCAAAGCATTCCTTTTGCACACACCAACATATGCGATTTGTTGCACTTTCAAATTCCTGTTTGGTTAAATGAGTGGGTATCTTTGCCTTTAGCTTTAGACATTTAATAAAACGAAGAACATAAGCCATAACGTTTACAAGTTTAGACCATGAGGAATATTTACTTAAAAAATGTAGTTTAGAGTCATCGGTTGATGTTATGAGGTTGAATGTCTCTGATTTCAGTTCATTAAGAGATTCTTCAGGATCTGGGGAAAGTTTAGTTTGTGGCCATGTAATTGAGTCCCATTTAAGCCACTTAGGTCCTGACCACCAGAGCTCATGATTCATCAAAGCGGATGAACCTTAAAAAGACACATGAAGCATAGCCTGATTCACTAGCGTCTGAAAAGCCGTGTAATTGTATATTACTGGCGTTTACCATGGGAAGGTAGCGAGGTATTTTTAGATTGTCAATTTCTGAGAGCTCACTGATAAATTGAGACCATTTCTCAGAAAGTGTCTCAGGAAGCTGAGTATCCCATTCTAACCCTAAACACCAAATGTGCTGCATTAATGCCTTTGCCCAAAAAACCAGCGGACAAATTAGCCCCATGGGGTCATAAATCTGAGCAATAAAAGAAAGAAGTGCTCTCTTTGTATGTACTCCTAAGGGTTTGGGTATAGCATAAGAAAATTTGTCTGTTTGTGGTATCCATTTTAAGCCAAGGACACTGTGACAAGGTTGATCAGTGCTTCGAAGCATGAGGGGAGTTTCACGATGATCCAGCGGAACATTTTCAAGAAGTTTTTCATTATTAGAAGACCATTTTCGTAGCTGAAATCCTCCTTTGAGTAGTAAATCGATAACATCTTGCTGTAAGTCAAGGGCTTCATTTAAAGTGTCACAACCTAACAAAGCGTCATCAACATAGATTTGATCTTGCAGAGCTTTGGCTGCTAGCGGATGGTTATCACCTTCATCGGCCATTAGCTGTTGGATAACACGATTGGCTAAATATGGACTTGAACTCATGCCGTATGTAACCGTGGTTAACTGATACACTTTGATCGGATGAGAGGGCTCTTTTCTCCAGTAAATCAATTGAAATTTTCTATCATCTTCATGAATTAATATCTGCCTAAACATTTGTTTTATGTCACATGTGAAGACATATTTATGTTGTCGAAAGCGAAAAATTATATCAGTGGGATCGTTATGCAGTTTTGGGCCTTGGTGTTGTAAGCTGTTAAGCGAGATTCCAGTAGAAGTTGGGACCGAACTGTTAAAAACCACTCTTAGCTTGTCTCCTTTAAAAACACCATGATGAGGTAGGAAGAAGTGAGGTTCGTCTGAGGGCGGAATTGATTCACAAATTTCCATATGACCAGAAGTCTCATAATCTTGCATGAATTCAACATATTTCATCTTGAAGTCTGGTTGAGCAGCAAATTTATTTTCAAGTGAGTTAAACATACGTTTAGCTAAAGGTGCTGAAAGACCCAATTTCTGAGGGGATTCCTTAAACGGTAAACGACAGATATATCTACCGGTATTGTCACGTGAGTGTGAGTTTAGGAAATGTTTTTCACACTCTGCATCAGTTGGCGAAATTTTCAAAGTTTGAGGCGGTTCTTCAATTGACCAGAATCGTTGAAGACTAGCATGAAGATCTAAGTCGTTAGTTGAGAGAAGAGTGGATATTCCACTAAATTGAAGCGGTTGATTGGAGGGAGCAATAGGTGCGGCACCAAGCACAACAAAGCCAAAAATTGTTCTCATAATGAAGGGTAAATTTTCTCCCATACTTACAGGCGGCTCAAGTAAAGTTTGAGGGAATAGATCCGCTCCTATCAATAAATCAATGGGACCTGGCAAGTCAAAGGTTGGATCGGCTAGCATGTATTTTTTCAGTTGAGCTTTGATGAAGGGTGAGAGTTGAACTCGAGGCAGGTTACTTGTAATCTGATCAAGAATAAGAACAGGATGAGAAGAGGCCAAATTTGACCCACTGAGGGAAGAGATATTCAGATGTGTGAAACCTTTAGGCTTTATGTTAGCCACAGAAATTCCTTTGATATCAGGGACGCCAACAGCAGAGCGTTTTACATTTAATATATTTGCACAACTTTCTGAAATAAGTGTGGTTTGTGAGGCGCTATCCAAAACAGCACGCAAAACGAGACCGTTTCCTTTGTGAGTAGAAACTTTCACTAAAGCGGTTGCAAGCAATACAGTATTATTCTGAGTACGAGCCAAACCCATAAGAGTATTCGATTGATTGACATGATCAGGGGACTTAACATTACTTGTACAGGGATCAGTGTTTGCTTCATTCAATCTTGTTTGAGCCTGGTCAAAATGCAGGAGAGTATGATGTCGTTTTGAGCAAGTAAGACAAGTCTGTTTAGATTTACACATTTTAGGTTTGTGCATACCAAAACAGTTTACACATAAGTCTTTACTCTTAATGAAGTCAAACCTGTCTTTAGTATTAATGCCCCCAAATTTAGGACATTTGAATACTATGTGAGTAGTAGCGGAGCAATAAATACATTTAAGCATTCGATCTTTGTTGTTAGACGACAACAATACAACATTAGCCCTATTAGTTTTAGCCTTATTCGCAAAATTAGATTTGATTGGGTGGTTGCTCTTATTTTCATTTGGTGAAAATGTTTTGTTCGAAACAGAAGCTAACTCCGCAGCCTCCTCTTGTGTACATTTATTTTCCAAGAAAAGAATTAATTCATTGATAGTAGGGACCTTTTTTGAGTCATTACGTGAGTGCTCAAACTTAGTGCGGAGAGCAGAATCAAATTTACGCAAAATGTGCGTTGTCAAAAGCAAACTTTTATTAGCAATATCATGACCAAGAGTTTTTAAGGCCTGGTAGTTTTCATTGTAAACTGAGAGAAATTTCCGCAATTGTTTGACAGTAGGCCTAGTAAGTTGAGGTAAATCTAAGATATTGTTAGTATGAAGAGTGATTAGCAACCTTGTATTGTGGTATCTATCTATCAGAGATTGCCATGCTATAGCATAGTTCGCAGCGTTAAGAGGCAAAGATTTCACCAAACTCAATGGCTCATCTGAGAGACAGGATAGCAAATATGTAAATTTTTCTATGTTACTGAGTGACTCATTAGTATGAACTGCATTTTCAAATATGCTATGAAACGACATCCACTGGTCTGGTTGACCAGAGAATTTACCTAAATCCAATGAAGGCAATTTTATTTTCGGAGGTACAGCCACAGCTTGTGCTGTTGAACTAGCGGTGGACTGATTCAATTGCTCAGATACTGCAGGTGTAGACGGTATTAATGTGCTACATAAGCTACTAATATTTATGTACAGGTCAGATATTTTATCTTGAAGTTCGGTTACCTTTTCATCTACGATGTCTTCAGGTAGGGGAGTTGTAGAGAACAACTTATTAACAATTTTTTCAAATTCTGCATGTTTTTGAGAAGCTGCAGTTGAAAGTAACTTTATTCTATTTATTTGTTGATCATTTAAAGATTCAAGGGCTTGAACAGTACTTAATGTTGTAACTTGCTTGTCAATACTACTAAGTCTTTGTTCAATAAGTTGACTTTGCTTGACAAAAGATAAAAATCTCATTTTGGAATAGAATAGTCAAACACACAATAAAACTCAAAAGGTCTGTATAAACTCCACCTTGGAATTTATAAATTAAAGTTATTTCTTCACTAGAAATGTCAATAACTTATTTTGCAAAGTATTTGCAATATAAAATCACACTAAATTATTTACATTTTAATTTTCTTTCCAGAAGTTCCAGAAGTATCATTTAATACAATAATGATCAATCGACAATATTACTGTACAAAGCAATCAGCTGTTTTCGTGATAGATGAGAATCAATAACATTTGTAGATAATCAGAACAAGGAAAGGAAGGATAATTATTTCTGGCTACACAATGAATATCCTGGAATGCAAACAGAATACTGAGAGGGGAAGGGGGGTATGTCTGCTAGAGATAAGGCTCATGAAATGGCTGAGATATAATCATGAATATTTAAAATTGGACATGAAACTAGACTTTCACTTTTGTGCATGTTTGGAAATGAAATATGAAAAATCATCAAACTTAAATATGTTTGATTTTGAAAATATATAGTACAATGTCCTATGATTTAAAAAAATCAATAAAACAACACTGGCTTATTTAATAAATGTTCACAAATTATAAAAATGTGTTTGTGATGAAATAAAAAATGTATTTCACAATGAAATTAAATCTTAACAATTCTTTAAATATTTCCAACGCACTGAGTTTATCCGTCCGGCTCGAAGTACCAAAAATGTGGGGAATTTATGTTAATTAGAAAGCAATGTGGACTGTATTATAGTAATTTTGAATTGGATACACTAACCTTTTGTTATTAAACTGATGCGTAGACTGGGGGCCCCCTTTGATGAATCCTGAAATGCTATAATGTTGATAAGTTCACTTTTTCACACTATATGATGTTAAAAAACACTTCAATTGTCTTTATAATAAGTTATAAGCCAGCGGTAAATATTTATGTTGGTAAAGAGGTTTATGGTATTTGAAAATGTAGGAGAAAAGGCATGTTAAGTCCTCATAGCAACAGGACTTGCCCAAGAGTGTGCCACTACTCTCCTGAAGGAAGGAGTTGGTCATGTGATACATATCAGTGACCAATCAGAGAGCTAGTCTTGAAACCATTGGGGTTTGAAGATACTGATGCACTCTATGAGGAAAACATTTAACTATTTGAAATGGTATTTAAATGGAGATTGTGGTGAAATCAGTTACATATTATTAGAGTGCATTAAAATTAAAAATTAATATAAGAATACTTAGAACAAAACAGTATATATATTTGACAGACAGATTTCTCATTTGGCGCATTGCCCCGACCGAAAATAGCACTCAGCTCCAGCACCGGAACCAGTGAAATATTCCCCGTACTTGTAGTGCACTTAAACTATGACCACGCGTTGATCCGTCGTATAGCGATTCGTGACTACAAATGGGACCTAATACTGATAACATCGCTGATAATTTTGGAATTCCTATTGAAATACAGATAAGGATAAGACGAGCCTGAAATCCGACGTTCTTACTGGGACAAAATTTACTAGTTCGTCGTAAAGTGATACGAACAGCCAACACAGTCTTCACTTGTGGTGATGAGTAAACAATGAAACTTTTAAAAATCAAAATAAAATTTAAAAAAATTGTAATAGCATTTGTCGCTATTGCGGTTTATATAACTCTTATCATCCTAGTGGATTCATTATTATTTCTATCAGGATATAATAACACGTAAAAACTTAGCATCAATTAGGTCTGCCACACGATGTCTTCATATGAAATTACTGTACCTAATCAGTGGTTTCTGTTCTTTAGTGGAAGTAAGTTATTAGGATTTTTTTATCAACGTTTTACTCTTTCTAGCCAGAATAATATAGACAACTAATGAAGCCGCAGAGCTTTTAATAGTAGGCCACGTTACTTAGCATTTTAACCAAATTTAACTGTGCGTTAAGAGTTTCGGTCTGGGCAAAACGCACTGTGGTAATTAGTGAAAAAAAACTTTATTGACTTATAAGAGATAATATATAACTAAAAAACATTATAACGTTTTCTTACTAAATTTTATTACTCGAAATTAACTAAACAAAAACAATAATTTAAATACTTACAATATAGTTGTTCTAATATCCATATTTAACATTATCATTGTAATTTCTTTTGTTATTTCGTATTTCATTAGTTGAATATACTGTAATATGTAAATAAGTTACAGAATACAATACATTTCCATTTACAGTGGGCTTATTGCAAAGAAAATATCACGTAAAACGTATTTATTAACTATAATTATTGTATAAATAGGCTGTCAGTAAAACCAAATTTTTTTGCATACTATTTTTACTAACCCAATTATAATCCATTTCAAGGATAAAAACATAGCTTTTGAAGACGAGGATAAGCTTTAGTCATACAGTTTGGCATTTTGAATGGAAACTTTAGCCTGTTTCGATTATCAGAGGAAATACCATGCTATTGGCTGCGTTCACAGATAGTGTTGAATGGCAGTTTAATAAGCATTCAGGAAATCGAGTTTGGCATTTCCCGATAAATGTAAATAAGGGCTTGTTGTTGGAGTCCCGTCCATGTCTGAAATGGTGAACATTGTGTTCTGTGTATTCGTTGATTGTTGCACTCTATCTAATAAAGTGTATATCTACATTTGAATTTTTGTACGGAATGTTATATTCTAATTTATTTATAAAGCCATGAAAAGCATTGATTAGTTAATAATAAAAGAAAATGTATAAAATTGTTTTCATTGTCTTCAAGAAATACAATTAATTGAGCTCTATGTTAGGTTAAAATGCTTTAAACCAAAAATCCAAACTAATAATCACCTTATAAAAGGTAATTTAAGTGTGGAGATTGTACAAAAGGGTGTTAATTGAACGATTGTGCTAATGTTTTAATATTTTAACACCAATTAATCCCTCAAATAAATTTCTAACCAAAGATTATTAACAGCATTAATTTTAACTAATCAAAGAAACTCTGTAAAATTGTACATGATGAAATCAACATGGACATCAAGTTACTACCCTAAGTAAAATGGGATATCGTATAAATAAACTTTTAAATTGTGTAATACAAGAACATCCAAATTCTCCATGCCTCTGCAGCTAACCGGTTTTAAGAGAATAAGATAAATAACATAACTCGAGAAAAAAGATTAGATTCATATTTACGTTACTTACTCACATAATGACTTTACACTTAGCATATTTCACCAAATTAGTAAAAGACTAGCACATTGCGTCTGTACTGAACGAAGAAACATATACACTAAACATGCTTCTTCAGCAAATAATTGATTACCATAGAAAAAAATTATTAAATATGGATCAGATGTTTTAGTAACGAAGATATGTTTTATAAAGTGTAAACGTTTTTAACCAGTTTTCCAATGAAATGGAGGTTGAGTACATTGGAAGGCAGCCAAAAGGTTGAATTGACCCGTTCGTCACTTCAATCCTTGGGGCAGCCAGTAATATTGGCCTGTAGCTATCCGATGGAAATATAACACATGACTGTTTAAACAATTGAAATATCCAAGGTAGGGTCAGGGTGTGTAAAAAAATGTTATTCTTAAACGTTATATGTTATTATTTAAAAAAAAAAAACTTTCATTAATTTGTTTTAAAGAATTGATAATACTTAGAATATCCCTTAGTAAAGGCGCAGCCTTTTAAAATGTTTCATGGTGCTTATTTTAATTTAAGATTATAAACGTGTGTGAGAATTAGTTTGACCAAAGTGGAAACTAGAATTTACTTATATACTTCTATTTAAACCATCCTAATCAGCCTCAACTTAGAGTTATGGCATAGCATTATGTTAAATCGTTGATATCCATGATTTAAATAAGAATATATACATGTTTTTACACATATTAAAAAAAAACATGTTTTATGTAGACTTATTTCAAGCAACCCATAGCTGTGCTCAATAATCTCTGTTGATAATTTTACTAGTAAATTTTGTTTGAAATTCTAAACCATCAAGACGTATTTTCTAAGCCTTGTAAGATTTCTACAATGGAAATATCCCAAATAATTTATGAGGGTAAATGGCAGTCCCCACCTCTGCGCCTCTTAGTGTTTTCCCAGGTGCTTTAAACTTTTCCACTTTATATTTCTGTTCCAGGTTTCACCAAGTTTAAGTTCTACTAATCAGAAAAAGTCTTAGCGAATTCTAAGTTTTTTTTATTAATAAAATTGCATCAACGTAGATTGCTTATTAAGTTTTATGTTTGTCGGGCCTCAATCAAGTTTTGGTGAGCAATATTGTGTGATTTCTAAGATAACCAAAGATAATTTCAGTATAAACCCTGTAATCAATAGATTCAACTTAAGGTTTAAGTAGATCGGATGTGTAATTAAGTAGTCTTAGACTCGAAAAGCAGGTAAATTATTGCTATAAATAAGAAGGTTACAAGTTTTAAATTCTTCATTAGTTTCGAACTGTTTATTGTTTTAACACCCAGGTAATTTACGACTAAAACATTTGTGATGCTGTTACATAGTAATTCAAATTTGTATGATTCTCGACTATGATAACCAAAATTACAAATTACTACCCTTCACACCCCACTTGCAGACTAATAGTTTACATATGTGATTTTCTAAAACTTAAAATAGTTTTTTTTTTGTTATTGCTAAATTCTGTACGTATTTTGGGTTTTCTACTAGGCTAAATGTTTTGAAGAAGTTCGTTAAATATTTTATCATATAATTTTAAAATAGTACATAAAATATATGTTATCACGTTAACACAGTAAAAATACAGTATTTAGAAATTTCCAAAATTGAGTAAGAATTTAATTATAATGTCATAATTCTTAAATGAAAGGTCCTTATTTTTTATCTTATTCGAATTTATTATATAAACAATAATTACCAATCTATTATATTATGGTATAACGAAAGAAAAATAGGAATTAAGAATACAAATATAGTTATGACAAACGTAGAATTAAACGCAAAGTTTAAACAATCTTTTCAGTACTCATTTTTTATTAAAACGTTTTTATACCCCAAAACTTTCTAAAAGTAAAGCCATTAGGACCTTTGCAAAGTGGAACTGTTTTTCTTCGAAATAAATTCAAGAAATTCCTTAGGAACAAAACAAAGTTTGCGATCGGGAGAGTAAAGTCCCAGAAGTCGTTACTTGACACCTGTAAAGCAGAAGTGACTGCCTTCTTTGCGTCAATTTACGGAAGAACGGTCACATTTCATTTCGATGTTCCAGAAGATTATTCATTTCTTCGGAAACTGAACGCTCTAATGATCAGAGTAATCATTTTAAAGATTAGTAAGCCGACTAATTATTGATTAAATTCTATAAGGATACATAATACAAAACGGATTAACCATAAAGTCTACCTTGCCTATATTCTCTACACGCAATAGAAGTCTTTTTTCTTGGACTCTAGGCACGAGCTCGGGATTGTTTTTCACATTACTTCAGGCTAGACCTAGGCATTGCGGCATTATAACTTAGTTCAAATCCATTGGTAATTTGGCGGGATTTTAACCCGGGACCTCAGGGACTGGAGATCCACGCTCTAACTTCTACACCAGATCGCTCCCCACACGTATTATAAGTACAACAATATGTTAATTGGAGGCTTTTGCATATTGCTCCTTTGTTAATATGTTAAGCCCTTATTATTACTTGTGACAAATTAGATATTTATACGGTAATATGTAGTGCTTTTAAATTCAAATTGTGGATATTAGGCCCATCCGAGTATTGAAAAAATCAAGTATATAAGTATTCTAACGCCCAGATACAGATTGAGGGAATTCAGATAAATACTGAATTGGAAACCCATAGACATTTTTTGACGAGTGTGTATAACCATTGACTTAATATTAGACAGACTACTCTACTATATACGCTACAGTCTACAGATTGTCTACTCCTTAATTATATGGTACAATTTAATGACACGATAAAAAATACCCGATTGCTTTTTAAAAGGGAAGCCTCGTATCACGACACACTGTAAGACAATAAAATATTTTATCGGACAAATAAATAACAAAATGTATACTACATAAAAATACAATTGAATAAAAAAAAATAAAAACATCTATTTAAATGGCCAACTTATACGTAAGTTATATGTTTTGCAAATTTAACACAATATTACTACATTCAGTGTATTTTATAGCTGTTTGATTATAATTTTGATGGTTAGCAAAATTAAATTAGAATGTCTTCTAACTGTGCATGTTTTCTATTACAGGAATCGTTGGCTGTAGACCATAGAACTATATCAATAACCATTCAGGGAGAGTAATAGTCCATTAACCTAGATTATCAGTCGTTAGGAATGAAGATCTGAAATAATGAAGTTCTTTACGACAACATGCTGCTATTGTGACTCGTTTTAGTTGAAAAATTACAATATTGAGTTTGTATTATTCCACATAGAATATAAATTATTCCAAGTGAGTAAAATCAAGAATGAAATATAATATAATTATATTGAAATAATCAAGCTATCATGAATTTTCAAATATAATATTTCTTCTGTCTATTCTACTTTATTTATTTTTATTATTTAAAGTGCTTTATAACACAAAAATAATCTGTATAAATATATAGCAAATTATAACAAAACATAATCTTCTGCATAACAAGAACAAAATAAACTAAAAATAGCAATTTACAGCAACGGTCATAATATAAGACTGTCTGCCGGGTTGATAACATTTTCAGACAAACGTTTTTTAAGGCGAGTGCGACGGACCAATTCCCATTTGTTCTACTATTCTAGTTTTTGCTTTAAGGTCAAATCAAAATACTCTATAGAAAGCGTTTTATGGCTTTAATTTTCGGGTAAAATGACTGGCGATGAACCTCAATATAATAATATGACTAACCCGTTTCATAGAAAAATATGCACCTTTGTCTTAGAAAATATATCATATATTTTAATATTTTCCAGTAGAGGAACAGTTTTTAGATCAGTATAATCTACGTCAACTGTATTTTCTTATAGAATAACACAAAACAACTAACTATTTAAACATCAATCTAATAAAATGCGCTGATGTGTTCACATGGCTTCAAATGGTTTATTGGCCCAACCATCTCTTTCCACTGTGCATTGATGTGAAATCAGCTGATTTAACGAGCGGGAATGATCCATTCCTGCTCTAGATCGGTAATGGCCTATTTTGCATACTGTTTCCAGTTGTAACAATGTGATCATTTCCATGTAGTGGTAGGAAAATACAGTTGACGTAGATTATACTGATCTAAAAACTGTTCCTCTACTGGAAAATATTGAAATATATGATAAACATAATGATGTCAACATCTAGGACTATTTTCCATACAGGCTCATACAGTCAACCTCAAATGTATATCTTGGTTTTAAGTTATTTACACTAAACGCATTATTTCAGCTGTAATAGAAAAAATGACCCTGGCTCTAAAAAAACTAGAAACCAATTATCAAGCGTAGTTTAAATACTGTACTTTTATTGCACTTTTTAGATAATTGCATTCTGTTTTTTTATGTACAGGAAATTACAAATGATCTAACTACTGTTGCTATGTTTTATTATATTCATTGTAAATGACAGTTTTGTACTGCAATTTTGTTTGTACAACGTTTTTATTGCCATTCAAGTTGTTTAACAGTTTGATAGTAATAACACTTTACTAAATTGTATTTATTGTTACTTCAGTAAGGTTGGTGTTTCTTTGATCAGCTTTGCCTACTTTTCATTAAGTCACTCTTGTATTATATTAAAATATATAAGAGATATATTAGATATTAAATTATAAAACTATATTAGCCTAATATCGTAAGGAGTTTTTAGTTAATGTAATTTTAACAATGTAATGTAATAAATAATGTAGTTTTTTTACAATCGAATACGGTTTTGTATCGTAACGACAGACTACAGCCTTTTTATCAATATGGGTTATCGATTTTAAGACGTCACGAAAGACGCTATGATAAAAGTTTTCAATTTCCACAGCTAAAGAAAACTTCCGCTCCTGCGACAACTTTTTGTTTTATCTTAGTTTATTATTTTACAAATTTTGAATTTGGGAATATTTTATTTTAATTTAACATTTAAAACAATACACAGCTTTATATTATTTAACTGGGAATAATTTTAAAAGTAGTTTTAACTATTGTCACACAGCAAGATATCGTGTCAATGTATACCTATATTTATAAATATTTGTTTAACGGTTTAGTTTTTATAGCGTCTTTACAACGAAATTTCAAACATATTGTAACTTCAGCTTTAACCGTCTTCAATAGAAATTAACCTATTTAGTGATTAAACTAAATTAAACTAGGTACGTAATAATTTTGATACATTTAAACTAAAATATTATTCTAAAAAAGATAATGTTTAATAATAACTGTCTTCTAAAATCCAATTATTGAAACGTTTCACCATTTCGTCCAGCATTTGAACCAAAAACAACACTAAACTCTGGAGTAGATGACATCGATATGAAAAACAAGGGTTGGTTATTGACAAACAACCGTTATTTACATTTATCGCAAAGTGTCACCCTCAGGACAACCAAGAGTAGTTTGTTTTTGTCGCTTTAGATTACCAAAATAGGTCACTGATTGGTATAAAAATTTTAAAAATATTTTATTTTTAAAGCTGATAAATTATAACTCTTTCTCAAAATACGTAACAATTATTGCTTCATCGTTTACGTATACAAAATACGTTTAGTAACAGCAAATTTTTTCCAGTTATTGAATCACTAACACCAATAAAACAATAGTTTAATCTCAAAATGTACTACCCCAGGATGAAAGATATTTTGCCAACTTTAAATAAAAATAAATTGTTATGGATGTAAAATATTGGTTTTATTTGATTCTCGTTTTATATTAATCACAGCCCTTGAATTTAAGTTAATTTTCAAGTCCGCAATTACGAAATAAACCGAAAAGTAGTGATACAAATTTCCTTATGAAAATATTAACAAAAATATTCATCTTTAATTTTATTCAAGTATCTTTTAAACTTCGTTTAAAGTAAGCTAAATAGCTTATTCCTAATCAACCTTTAAATTTATCAATGAACAATCCTCAAACTATGTCATATATTATACGCATAATCTTTAATATTTAGTATACAATTAATTGATATTTTTTACCATAATTTTTGTATGTTGCTGTTGTTGCTATGCTGATATTGTTAACACATTTTTGTATTGTTTATGAGTTAAATTGTTATGATTAACTTTAACAAATATGTTCTGTAGCTTGTGAATAACTAAACGCACTACTACACTGCTACTAATACCGAGCTCACATGATGTTTTCCCACCAGAACGAGTTACCATGGCTACGCGACAATGTTTATTTTGTGTTTAGAACGTAATGTTACCTGTGTTAACTACCGAACGTAGGTAATACGTAGATTATTTGGTGAATTATGTCCTTGGAAGCTTATATTTGTATCTGTTTGTACTTTAGAACTCGAATTTTAATTAAGGTGCTTGATTAAAAACACAATTCCAAATAATCAATAATGAATGACAACTGCATTAAACTCTATATTGTGACTAAATTTGATCATTGATTAGAAAACATCATTAGTCATTAGTCCATTTACAGTAGTATATGAACAACTACAACCAGAATTGACCTTTCTTATAATCAAACCAGTGATCTTTTTATTTTTACGGGTGGACATCTTTTTATTCACTCTGCTACCTCGTCAGTTAGTTTTTACTTCTGAATAACTCTTAACATATTATAAAACTACATTAAGCGTTAAATATATAACCAAAACACAACATAGACACATGCAATGGAAACTTTGATAGACTCTCTGAAGTTCAGTCGTAAAACGTAGGTATTTAAAAGCGTAAATATTAACTGTTTTTGATAAAGCTGAAAACGCTTTATAGGATACTTCATAGTATTTTACAACAAATATTTTATTACTAATTATTGAATATATTTTATTTAAACAATTATTCTTCAGCCTACATATCGATTTAAATACTTGTGCACTATTGAGTTGCCATGTGTAATATGCGACGTTCGAATTCAAATTTAAATTAAAAAATATTTATTTATGATAATACAACATCTTGGCCTCACCAAGTTTACAAAACTTTTCAGAGAAGTCCGATTGAAAAAAAAAACAAACAAAATATAAATTTTTTTCTTTTTTTTAGAGAAAAAAATTTCTAGCACTACTAATTACTTGGCGGTTTATGGGTTGCACCTGTCTATACAGAATATTTGCAGCATAAATCTATGTGATAATAGTATGTGATAATAATTTGTGTGAAATAATATGTGATGATATGCGCATAATATGCGATGTTTCAGGAAACATTGTACCCATGAACTGTTTAAGGTATTTTAGTTTCTTCAGTCCAAGGAGAATTTCTTCGTCCCACAAACATTTTTAAAGAAGACTTATGGATTGTTATTAGTTGTTTGACACCGTTAAGCTAGAACGATAAATAGGTGTCACTTGTAACGACTGATGCTATTTTTCACAGAAATTGGGATTTTAAACATGGGAATTTCGATATGAATGCCTTACGTCACTTACATTTTAGTAGTTAGACTACGATAAAATGTAAATCAATAATTATATTTGCTGTAAATTGTATTTTGAAGCTCAGGGCAATACTTAAAAAACGTTAATAAATGCAATAAATGACTATAGTTTTCAAAATAAACCTCCATATTTAAATAACATTTGTAAGTTTATGCGGTAAAATGTTTAAAAGTAGTAATTATATCAAATGAATGCGTTTAAAAACCTGTAATTGTTTATAAATAGTTATAACAGTAAAATGAGAATAAATAAAAGTTTAATAGTTTAGTTTATGATAATCAATCACTATTGGTATTAAGTCGAAGAAGGAAAACCAATAAGTTCCATTTACGATAGCCTTGTTTTAAGCACAAGAATGTGTATTGATGCTTAATTATATTCTGCAAAGTAATATCAGTTAAGGGACTTGTTTCAAGTCTAAGCTTATCTTTGAATGAATGTTTATTTTATTGATTTCAGGATAACGCCCCCTCTCCAGGTCTCGTAAATGTTAATTATGTTGATTTGATTCTTAAAATAAACTAAACTTTTTACTAAATCACACAATTCAGGTACACTTTCTAAACACATATCTTATAACTTACCTTGCATGACCGCTAAGTCTTGTCTAATCCTGACTATCACCTGAAAACAAAGTGGCATGTTAACTAAAGTAAAATATTAATTATAGATATAGTTATACTAGGGACACATTTTATAGTTATCAAAAATGTTTACACAATAAATACAGCCTACGTAGAATTTTTATTTAGTATTTTCAAAACGGTAACAGTAAAATTTAAATTAAAAACAACATATTTACACGTGTAATGGCTGTTGCTTTAATTTAATTGTATTTTGCTTCAGACGTTTTTAACACATTTCTCAACTGAACTCATGCATCAGAAAATACATTTTCCCTGTTGTGAAGATACGGTGCACGTTAGATAAATGTCCCCACCCAATAAGGGTTACACTTAATCACATGGCAGGATAATTTATTTGAACAGTAATTGCATCATTAAACTATACGATACAATATAACCTAGCAAGTTTCATGTCATAATGCACCTGGCATTGTCATCTTCTAATATATAAAATTCTCGTGTCACAGTGTTTGTCTGCAAACTCCTCCGGAACGACTTCACCGATCGTTATGAAATTTGGTGTGTAAATTCTGTAGGTATGCGAATCGGACGTAAACTATTTCCCGTTTCGAAATTCTTAAAAGGGCTCCGCCCCAGTGGCTCTGGAGTTTCCCATGTTAACCTTATGAGAAATGGAATTAATGAATCTTCAGCTGTTTCAATTAAACAAGTTGGTTCTGTTCTATGATGTTCAATAGCATTAAAGTTACAAGGATTACCAACACAGGCAGCACTATTATTTCTTTTACATTTATGACAACAGCTAATTTGCAACCAAAAGGTGAGTGAGCGTAGCGAACGAACTTCAACCTAGAGGCGAGTGAGCGTAGCGAACGAGCTAACCTGGAGGCGAGTTAGCGTAGCGAACGAGCTCCAACCTAAAGGCAAGTGAGCGCAGCGAACGAGCTCCAACCCAAAGGTGAGTGAGCGTAGCGAACGAACTTCAACCAGGACGTGATTGAGCGATGCGAACGAGATCATCTTGAAAATTAAACGTAACGGTACTTTCTTTCCATCGGTCTGTCTTAGGGGAAACCTTTAACTTAGGCGATACGAAGTTCGCTGGGTCAGCTAGTTAATTTATAAAAAGCTAAAGGTACAAGGACATAAAAAGTAGCCGAAAACAAACATCCATCTTGTCCTGAAAAGTTACAAGTTTTGTGTTTGTCGTTGGGTCCAAACTTGATCAAGTTGAGATGCATGTTTTTCCAAACTTGCCATCCTTCTTTTACTCTCTTCCAATTACCCTAACCCTTTTTAAATTTGTATGTCAAACTTTTACCAATAGATTATTACCAATTCCAACTATTACTGCAAGAAATCTTTATTTTTTATAATACTTTAAGCAGAGAAAAGACCACAAGCATGTAAGTCACATATAAACGTAATCAAATATACGTAATCAAATAAATTTAATCAAATAAACTCCGATTAAAATCAATAATTAGTTTGACATTCCCACAGAAAATTTGTGTATGATAAATGATTCAATTAATAAACTATATTGGTCTTAAAGTAAATTAGTAAAAATATTTATTTACTAGGTACTTAATGTTGTTATTACCTTGAAATTATTTTACTATTTTCTTACATTATGTTTTCACAATACGAAAGAAAACCATTTATAACAGTTAATGTATTTTCAATAAAGCTAAAAGTCTGTCTGTGACATTTAATTTGTGGTGGTAAAAGGTAAGGAGACCTTTTTATAAAACGCAATCATTGCGTAAAAGATAAAGAGAAAAGTAATTAATCGGAACTTAATAAAAACGTATCTCTGTGTGGGGACTTACACATATCAACAGTAACTTATTTTTCAATTGAAATCTATACATCATATGGTTTAACAAATATTATATGGTCTTATTTATATGTAAGAAATATGCTTAAATTCTCCCGTTTCCCTTGTATTTGCAACATAATTTGAGTCTGTCAAGGTAAGTAATTGTAGTTGAATGATATATTACATTCTGTATATTACAACCTGAGTACTTTGATAAAGTTTACTCTATTCTTAGTAAAATAAAGTCTTATAAATTTATTTATACGGAAATTGTATCTCAAAGAAGTATCTTTTTTTATTGCTGACAAATCGATGATAGAAAGGATGATGCTTTCTGAAACTTTTCTGCCCTTATTCTGTTATAGCCCTTTCAGACCCGGGGATCTTGGTCATCTCGACCGCTTTAAGTCCTGAGCAAATTTTGAATAAATGTTGGGTTTTAACGTAGATTTCAAATACTAAAATTATTGATTAAATTTGTTTTAAAGATGAAACATCCATAATACCATATTGACCATTTTAGTTTCAGCAATAATTAGCATTATATACGTTTAAAAACATAAATAAAACAGTCATTAATCTTAACAGTTGCCTCTTTCTCCTATCTTACCGTATTGCAACAAACAATCAGTGTTACCATAAGACATGAAGCCAGACTGCAAAACAAAAATTCCCAGCTATCTCCAAAACCTACACAATCGATGCGTACAGGTCTGAGCAACAGAAAGTTTCAGAAACTTCAAAAAACGAATAAACATCTAACCTACACAAACGTGTTATTTATCTACACAAATGAGTGTGCTGGGTCTGAAAGGGATAGGGAGAATAGTAAGCTAGGTGAAACTAGGGGTTTGTGGATTCGGTAGTCGATTAAGCCCGTTAAACATTTAAACAACGTTAGATAAATTATTTACTATATAAAACAGATATTAGCCTACGTTTATTAATTAAAAAAATAATATTCATAAGGTAATGGTGATAAGTATGTAAATAATTAATCCCTCAAACGTATATAGATATTTGTTATTTGCCTACGGTCTTAAACTGGCATGCTGTATTTTTCACAACACGAAAAATATTCAGCATTTAAAATGAGTAAAACAAACAAATAATAACTATTGGGAATATATTTACAGTTGTGACTACGCTAAGCCGTTTGAGAACAGGATATTACTCCCATTTGGTGGGAAAATCTGATTGAAAATTGCTCCTTTGTACTAGAGTCTGACGCTTGCAGAAATGGAATTGGCGGATCTCATATTTCATCCAATATATTTTCGCACGATTACATATTAAAAAAGGATTTTACATAACTACTTAAAATGTTAGTCGAATTATTCACTACTGCACCGAGGAATACATTATACTATTCACAAATGATTAAATTTGATATTAATAAAGGTAATATTTTTTAAACGGAAAATATCGTTGAAAAAGAATACAAAGTGTTACTAGGTGTTTCTTGTCGAATAGTTAAACATATATTGAAAAGATCATATTATGATTACAAAACAATACGTCATCCTATATTTCACTTTAGTTTTATTTTACACAATATTGTTTAAGCTTTAAAGTGGAAAGTTAATGGTGACAAACGTCTTGTCAATGCAGTATCATCAACTTGTCATACACTTGCGAAATTAAAAAAGGTCTAGTGTACAAAGTATGAGAAAACCACGCACACTGCCCATGGAATAGATCATTTATTGAATAAGAAGCAATAAGATAAAATATCTAGTGGTTGGACATGTGACAGGAAGTTACCTCTTACGGTTAAGGTGACATTTCATACCTTTTGCTACACTCTCCTCATTCAGATTGAAGAAATACCACATAATTTGTTTTTCCATTAATTACCTGTAAAATTCTGTAATTGTTCAAACATAATAAATATTATGTAATTAAACAATAATGCCCTTACTTTTTTAAGTTTTTTTTTTTCATTTGTCGGTGTTTTCAACCGATTAGGCGTTTTTTTTTTTTTAGGGCAACGTCCTAAATTCTAGTGTTGTTTTTGTTAAATTTAAATCTTTCGTTAGATAGCACCATTAAATTATTGATATCCAATTATACATTCTAATAATACAGTTATTGTTTAAAAACTATCTAACCAAACTAAACTTATGTTCATAATAATAGACTAAATTATATGCAATATAACGAAATTTACCACTTTATAAACATTAATAGAACATTAAACACAGATGTAAAATATACTTTATTCATTCTGTAGAGACATTTTTTATGTAGCCTTTGTAGATCCCTAAAACTGTATACAAATGTTATGGTGTTTATCTAATTGTTCTAAATGGACTTAGCTAACCCCAGATTCTAATGTTATCATACAACTGACAGGCGAAACTTTCTCAACGTTACTTGAGAACTTAATGGATCCAGAAAATTCCATTAAGTTATGAGTGCTTCCATTAACGAACAAGAAAAATCCAAATGTATTTCGTGTCAAACAACGTTTACCAAAATTTACTCTACCATCAAAAATTGTAAACTGAATTCCTGATCATTTTATTTTTTAAACCATATGTTTCAAAAACTGTCAATAATTTGTGTTACAAAACTAGGGAGTAAAATGCACTTCAATTAGTGTCATGTTTTTATTAATGATACAATATCTGGGGCCTTGATCTGATCAGACAGTCAATTGCACAAACATCGACAGCAAAAGGATATTATCACATTTATAAAATTTTAGCATTTGGCAGCACAAACTTTATTTAACTAAAATGCGCCACTACATCTAGAATTCCTTAATTGGCTACAATTGTAGAGGTGGAAAGAGGCAACTCTGAGGTCCTCATTTAAAGGCGTGGTAACTAAATCACTACGATCATATTACACCAATAAAACTCTATTTACATGAATAAAAAACAATTAAATTTATGTTTTTATTTCTAGTAATTTATTGAGATCTCCCAACGTGATGTTGGTTATAATCGAATAAAATTAAAGCCACTGCTTTCATTGTTACCACTGCTAAAGCAATCGTGTTGATGGAAACCGGACGTTACCAGTTCAATCCTGTTATCACTTCTCGTAGGCCTACTTAGACATTTGCATCCCTCTTATAACTAACAGGTGAAATTTGCATAAACTCTAGCCATAAACTGTGCTCAGGGTGTTCCTTTCAAAGCACTTTCATTTGTTCAAACGCACAAACTCCTTTCTAAAAAGAGGGATAAAACATCTTGCTAAGAGGTGCGATTATAGCTAGGATGAAAATGAAACGATTAAACGAATTGATAGCCCAAGGTATGTGCTAAAATGTTAAAATACTTAAGATAACTAATACTATAGTGATAAGTACTGGTTATACAGCTTTAAATTCAAGTATTGAAAATATAATTTAAACTAAACAAGGACTCAGCTAAAACAGGGAAAGGGTTGAAAAATTCAGTTTTTCAAGACTTATGTAATGATCAGTCATTTGTCACAAGTACACTCTGTATTTTCTTGTAAAAATGGTGTATCCGTTAATAAATAAATACATAAGAGATAGATAATAAATATCTAAACGTCAAACTTCTTAATTGAAACATTGTAAATTGCTTTTATTTATTTATTTATACAACAAGCATGCTTAACATTACTGTGGTTGATGTGTAAATTACTAATTTATGATCCTGTGGTTTCTAGACTTGCTGACTACCTTTTGACAATATCTTTGGGAGAATAATGTTATTTCTTTAAATATGTTGCACTCGTTTGTCTACATATAAAAAAATGTAAAGTTCTATGACTAAGAGACATTGCTCTTCAAGATATGCTTAAACTTATAATATTTATAGCTTATTATTTCAAAGATAAGTAATACCCATTGACTATTTGATGTCAAAGGTAATAGTGATAACTTGAACTACAGTAAATTTAATTGACACCTAAATTAATCTGTCATTTCAAGTACAACGCATAGTATCCAATATAAATCTATCCTCCAAAACCTTCATTTATTTGACATAATAATGTTTATCACATATCTTAACTGCTATAAGCAGCACTTTAAACCAGTACTTAAAGAATAACGCGAGGTGTTTAAAAAATACAGCAACAATCGTTATTCCTCTAGGACAATTTCAAATTGTAGACTGTTTGTACATTGACTATGATTTATAATTTTAAATATTTGTGTCATTTATAAAGATTTAATATTAAATACTAAATTTTAGTAAACTCACCAATTATAAACTCCGCTAATCCTTCCACACTGCACTCACGAATCACAACAAACTGTAAACATAAAATGACTTAAATTAGTATACAAAAGGAAGGAATAAACTATGTAAAAATACAAATAGACATAACTTTTAAGTTATGATATTGCTGAAACATGCTTACTAAATATTCCATGTGTATTATTGTGTAATATACAAGAAGTAATATTACCCTCGGTTTATTGATAGCCAAGTGGAAACTGATATTACTTTTGATGAATAAAGCACTCTGTTACATGGACGGTGGTTAGAATTGATATTACTTTCAAAATAACGCCTGAGGTCAGTCTATATTAGTGTTTGGTTCATTTTCATTTCAAGCAAACCAAATACTCACAAACAAATCATTGAATCAGTAAAAAAATCTAATTTCAACGTTAACAATGTAACAAAATCCACTAAATGTTTTTAGAAATATTATTTCACTTATATTATAAATCTTAAAGTTTGTGTGTGTGTTTGTGCGTTGCTCGATCACGCATAAACTACTGGTCGGATTGGGCTGAAATTTGGCATGATGATAGCTCACATTCCCGATTAAATTTTAGGCATATTCTTATCTCAAAAATAATTTCACGCTCCACCCCTGTGGCTCTGTAGTTCCCCATGTAAACCTTATGAGTATTCATATTTAAAGGGAATTAAAGAGTTTAGTCAGCTGTTTCAACTTTACAAGTTGGTTCTATAATATGCAATAGCATTAAAAAGTTATAAGTTTTTAACAGGGTGCAGCACTATTATTATTTTGTTTTTGCATATATGACAACAGCTAATTTGACCTGAGCAGCAACAAAAAGCTGTGATAAACAATGAGAACTGTCAAAGTAGGATTGTTTACAGTTAGGTTTCAGTTTTTAATTTTATGAATAATTTGTAATATTGTGCGAATGTTTGATAATTTATTTTTTTCTATTGTTTAGTAACAGTGGTAGAACATTATGGCAATGGTAGATGTGTTATACGATATCATACCGTAAATTTATGAGCACAATTTTTATCGAACTGTGTCCCCCCCATTGCAAACGCAAAGCTTGAGTATAACTGCAATAAGCATTTTATACTTATATGCACCCCCGTACGAAGGACGGGTGCTCTGCTAGTAAATATTATAATATTAAAACTATAAAGTAATACAGTTTATATATTTACAGCATGTAAAAGAAAAAAAATGTTAATTCTTCCAATGAATCCTACAACTTCAGTTATCAATTGTGTTGAGCCACGAACGAAAATTTGCAGATAAACTGCAGTGTAGCGTGTTTGTCAGAGATCAAAGTAATCTCTACCTTATCGGATCCTGCTGTGTGATATCAGTTTGAATATTAAAACGATTCACCAGTCTTGCTTCTATAGTAATGCTGCAAGATATTTTTGAACGAGCAACACTTTCTCTATCTACCCATAAATCAATTCAAACTTTTTAAAATTGCTAACATAGCGATATTATAAAAATATGTTTTACAAATACATTTATCAATTAGTTCTGATTAAAATATTAATTGATTAAGAACTAGATATTATATAATTCTTATTGTACTAGATATTCATGAGCAGTTAAACACAGGCACATGCAGGAAGGTCGTTTTATGACTAACATTATCTTGTAATGGATATTTCATTTCGCTTATTTACGTTGTTGTTAGACTTCCATAAATGTGTAATGTAATCGTACATAGACACTTATAGCAGTATTCTTATAAATCCATTGACACTTATAGTACAATTGCGTATTTACTGGGACGCAATTAAGTGATATGAGCGATTTATATACGTATTTTGCAATCATTTGTAAACACTGCTTTAGTTTTGATATATAGTACACAGATAGTCATAATTTTGTCTAAATGGCTAAAGTTGAATTTCATTCACCGTGGGTTTCTTTCTTCTTTTGGCGAAGAATCCAGAAATCTTTTACCACTGAATGTCCACGTTTGGATTTAAATTTGAAAAAATATAGAAAACATTATCCATAAAACACAATTTTCAATTTGCGATGTAATAAAAACAACTATAAACGCAATGTATATGGAAGACTCGCCTTTGGCTCGCTGGGGGCTCCGCCCCCAGGCCCCCTTTTTTGGTCGGGGGTAAATGAGCCACGGGGGACAGGGCGCAAGACCTACAATCGGGCCAAATTTCAGACATCCAGTTAATCTAGAAATGGGTAAACGTGATTTAGACTTACGCACCTATAAAGAATAACATTGGGGCGGGGGAGGATATAATATTAGGGGGGAGGAGGTTGGAAATACGATAGGGGGATTAAACTTTAATTAAACCAGAGTATATATGCAAAATATTAATAATGTTTGCAAAAAGAATTTACTTAGATTGGGAAAAGTAGCGAAAATTGGGGGTAAAATTTTGTAAGTACAAATGTGCCACCGGGGGACAGGGTGCAAATTTCAGGATTTTTAGCTAATCTAGAAATTGGTAAACGTGATTTAGACCGATGAATCTGTGGTGGCTATAGGATAGATATAAGGGGGATTTAGAGAGGGGGGGGACTTTTTAAATGGTCCTTATTATATTCATACCTTGGTGTTAGCTCTAATACAGTAAACTTTGTATAGTTTTAATAACCTTGTGCATATAGAAAAGGTAAAGAGTCTATTATTACCTCGTGAAACTGGCGAAACCTTTTAAATTTTTATATTAAACTTAAGTTTTGGGGGTCAAGGAGTAAAGTTACGAAAAAACATGTATGATTAAAACCGAAATTAAGCCAAGGAAAATACAAAGCATTAATAACATTTGCAAAAAGTGATTATTTAAGTATGTAAAAATAGCGAAAACCGGTACAAATTTGAAAAATACCAATTTCTGAAAGTAGGACGTTTTTTAGGGGTGAAGGGGAGAAATTTTCGGAAAACATGTGTAAGGGTTTTGTAGAAAATTAAATTCCTGAACATGAAAATCCATTCAAATCTTGGCTAGCTCCAATTGCTTTTTAGTAATAGCTGTAAAAAACGTGTTATATCGTCTTTAGATATCCGCCATTTTAGATTTTTGGGGAGTTAAAAATTTTTAAATGTGACTTTTGCAAATTTAACCCTTAACTTAGTATCCCATGCTACAATACTGCCAAATTACAAGTCTCTAGCACGATTCTAAACGATTCTGATGACCATAACAAAGTCATTAAATTTCAATGTTATTCTCCGTAATAATAACATTGGGCTCGTAGTTTTGGGGGTCAAGGAGTAAAGTTACGAAAAAAATGTAATAGTAAAATTTAAAGCGAAGTAAGGGAAAAGCAATAATAACATTTGCAAAAATATATTATTCAAGTATAAAAAAATTACGAAAACCGGTAAAAATTTTATAGAAATTCACCAAATTTTGAAAGTAGGGCGTTTTTTGAAGCTGAAGGGGTGCGATTTTCGGGTAACGCTGAAAAAGGTTTTGTAGAAAATTTAATTCCTGTTTATGAAAAATCTTTCAAATCTTTTCTAACTCTTACAGTTTTCGAACTATAGCCGATTGAAAAAAACGTGTTTTGTCGTTTTCAGAGGTCCACCATTTTGGATTTTTGGGTGTGTTAAAATTTAAAAATTGGACTTTTGCAAATTTCACCATTAACTTAGGATCCATTACTAGAATAGGTACTAACAAATTTCAAGTCTCTAGCACATTTCTAAACGATTCATTTGACCATACCAAAGTCATCAAATTTCAATCTTATTCTGCATAAGAATAATATGGGGCTCGTAAAAGTGGTAAAAACTTAAGTATTTTGGGTCAAGGAGTAAAGTTACGAAATAACATGTAATGTGTAAAATTTAAAGCAAAGTAAGGAGAACATAAAGCAATAATAATATTTGCAAAAAGGTATTGTTTTAGTATGAAAAAATAGCGAAAACCATTAAAAATTTGAAAGAAATTTACAAAATTTTAAAATTAGGGCGTTTTTTTAAGCTTAAGGAGTGCGATTTTTTGAAACGCTTATAAGGGTTCAGTAGAAAATTTAATTTCTTTCGCTAAGATCCTTTCAAATATTTTCTAGCTCTTACCGTTTTCGAGCTACATCCGGTTGAAAAAAAAGTGTTTTTTCGTGTTCAGAGGTCCGCCATTTTGAATTTTTGGCGGGGTTAAAATTTGAAAATCGGACTTTTGGGAATTTCACCGGTAATGTAAGATCCCATACTACAATACTATCAAGTTTCAAGTCTCTAGCACGTTTCTAAGTGGTTCAGATGAGCACACCAAAGTCTACCATTTTCAATGTTATTCTCCGTAATAATAACATGGGGCTCGTAAAAGTTGTAAAAAACCTTTAAATTTTGACATTAAACCTAAGTTTTGGGGGTTAAGGAGTAAAGATACAAAAAAAACATTAAATAAGTAAAATATAAAGTAAATTAAAAAGAATACAGAGCATTAATAATATCTGCAAAAAGAAATTATTTAAATATGAAAAAATAGCGAAAATCGTAAAAAATGTGAATGAAATTTACAAAATTTTGAAAGTAGGCCGTTTTTTGAAGCTGAAGGAGTCCGATTTTATAAAAACGCCTAAGAGGGTTTTGTATAAAATGTAATTCCTGTTCCTGGATATACTTTCAAATCTTTTCTATCTCTTACCGTTTTCGAGCTACATCCGGTTGAAAAAAACGTGTTTTTTCGTTTTCAGAGGTCCGCCATTTAGGATTTTTGAGGGGGTTAAAATTTGAAAATGGGACTTTCGCAAATTCCACCGGTAACGTAAGATTTCATACTACAATACTACGCAAATTTGAAGTCTCTAGCACGTTTATAAGTGGTTCAGATGAGCATACCAAAGTCGGCGATTTTTTATGTTATTCCCCATAAGAATAACATGGGGGGGAAACCCTTAATTTCGGGGGGGTTAAAATTTAAAATTGTCACTTTTTGGAATTTTCCCGGGGGTTTGGGCACTAGACCTACAAAACACCGAAAATTTCAAGTCTATAGCTCATCTAGAAGTGGGCTAGAATTTGTATCCCCCAGTGAGTTACATATGCGGCTGTATATATATTAGACTCGCCTTGTGCTCGCTGGGGGCTCCGCCCCCAGGCCCCCTTTTAATAGTAGCCGTGATGAGAAATGTTCACGGGGGACAGGATGTTGTCCGGAAACATTTTTGCGTAAAAGACGTAGTGATAACTTGGCAGTTGCGAAGTATTTCATAGAGGGGTTGTTAAGTGCAAACCAAACCAGTCTTGACATGTTAGAGTCTCGATGTAGGGCCGGTGCTATGATGAATTAAATTTCCTAAGTCACAACCACTAAAACTGTCTTCACATCAATAAGCATCGATATAAAGTCTTAGGAGTTAGAGTGAGGTAAAATAATATTTTAAAATAATATTAGGCCCCCTTCGGGGGTTGGTAAAAGTTATCGGCATGAAGAGTGGACCCCTTGCGCAGTCAAAATCACCAAAAATGGGGAAAAAAAGGTAAAATGTCATGATTAATCACGAATTTGGGGTGGAGATGGGAAAAAAATTAAACTAAACGCATGGCTCAATCAAATCCTGGTTGAAGTTCGTTCGCTACGCTCACTCACCTTTGAGTTGGAGCTCGTTCGCTGCGCTCACTTGCCATCAGGTAAGCTCGTTCGCTGCGCTCACTTGCCATCAGGTAAGCTCGTTCGCTGCGCTCACTTGCCTTCAGGTTAGCTCGTTCGCTACGCTCACTCACCTTTAGGTTGGAGCTCGTTCGCTGCGCTCACTTGCCTTCAGGTTAGTTCGTTCGCTACGCTCACTCACCTTTTTGTTGCAAATTAGCTATTGTCATATGTTTAACAAAATTTCAATGATCTAGCGCTAATATGAGTGTGTAAGTAGGCTAATTCCTAAATTCCAAGGACAAAACTATCGAAATGGGGTTTTTTGAGGGGGTTTGAGTATAGATAGGTAAAAAGCGCCATGGAACAAAATGTACACCATAAAATCTTGTATACAAAACATTTGTTTGTTTATATATAATCTTGCGTTTATATAATTTTTAATTGACGAGAATCTTCAAAATCGGGATTTTTTATTTTAACTAAAATTATCCCCCCAATTTTGAGGGTTAAGTAGGGTGAGTGAAAATTCCGAAATCGGTTGAGGATGAACTTTAGGCATATTTAAAAACAAGTAATAGGTCAAACATACCCAAAACGGATTTTAACCTACTCCAGGGCAGCCAACCCCCCAAAAAACAAGAAAAAATGGCAAAATTTCATGTTTAAGCATGAATTTGGGGGTGAAGGAGTGAAAATGGAAAGAAATGTTAAATTACAAAGTTGTAGATCGTAAAAATTTACATATTAAAGTGGTCTCCGTTACTTGATCAGACCTACGGTTGAGCCGCGAAGGACGTTTGAACAAAAAAAGATGATGAAAAATTCCAAAATTTTGTGTTTAGAGCGAAATATAGGGGGGAAGGGGTGGAGATAGAAAGAAACTTTATATTAAAAATTGTAGCTCGTTTAATTCTAAATACTGTAAGTGTGCTCCGTTTTTTGATTAGACCAACGGTTTGAGCACAATTAACGTTTAAAAAAAACACCTTTTTCGCACTTTTCAAAAATCCGCCATTTTGAATTTTTTTAGGGGGGTTAATATTTGAAAATGTCACTTTTGGCAATTTTCCTGGTGGTTTAAGAACAAAACCTAAAATCGTGCCAAGTTTCAACCCCGTAGCTATTCTAGAAGTGGGTAAGAATTTGTATACCTGATGAGTCAATGAGTGAGTCAGTTACACATCGGGCTGTATATAATATAGATAAAATAAACATTTTGTGATACAAGAAATTGAAATGTGTAGGCTAGTAACAAATTGTTTTCCGACATTTTAAGGAGATGAAAAATAAAGGAATACAAATGTGAGAAACAAATGAAGTCGCTGCGCTGCAACACCTTGCAATTTCCAAGAGGCTGTAAACTTCGGGTATTTACGTTCCTTCTGTTAACGTAACTTAACTAGTTTAAGGTATTTCCTTTTTATAAAAGAGAGTTTGAAAGCCAAACGTATTTCAAACATATTTTTTTACAACCACCACTCATTAAATTCGTATTAGCATATGCTATGGTTACGGTTATAAGCTTGTTTTTAAACTATTTTCTTTATATTAATCATAAAGTATTATGTAGGCACATTACTTTATACTGTGTTACATTGTGCCGGTTGTATACAGTTTTACAATATTGTAAATTGTTAAATACATTTTAATTCATTCATATTCTTTTGAGAAGTGAACTTATTTTAACTATTATTTTAGAAAGGTGAATTTACCGTACAAAAAGTTATACTTATGCTGCCTAATTATGACCATTTTCTATCTCGGCTGTGTTTCTTTTAAATATTTTATTCTGGTAACATTTCGATGATGGAAATTTCCCGAATAGTTTTGTAAAGGTAAATGATAGTCTCGACCCTAGCGCCACTTAGTGATTTCCCAGGTGTTGTAAACTTCTCGCTTTATGCTTCTGTTCCAAGTTTCACAAAGTTCAAGTTTTACTAATATAAAAAGTGCAACAAAGTTCTTGCTACTTTAAATCTTTTTGCAAGTAACTTTGACTATAATTCATTATTGCTTATTTCCACAGATACTGCTCAGTTAACTTAAGAATGTTGTTACTATTGTTTATTTTCTTACCGTCAAAATCACAATAAAGGAGTGTAGGTAAATTGGTTTAAGTTCATTAAAAGGAGCAACTGTCTGATTAGATAGGATTGTCACTAATAATGCAACATGTGTACAAACGAGACGGTTTAAGATTTTTACACTCAATGTTTTTTACCATCACAATCTAGTTAAAGTATGTTTAGTTGAACAAATCTCAACATGTGAATTTAATTTGAAAGTAACAAAAATCACGGATGGTTTTTACTGAAAATCTTGAGGTATAATCTACTTTTGCGTCAATTTTGTACCAAACTGTAATAAGGAAGATATAACGAAAGGGAATGGATGCGATTTATGTCTTTATGAGAGGCAATTTAGAGAGAAAACCATTTGCATTTACTAAGATGCCGCCTGCTGTATTATACAGTTTGCTTTAGAAAAAAATCAAAATATATTTTGTTAAAAAAAGAAACCTATATAGTGCTTATACAATAATAGATTTACTGTTAATTTTTAACACATTACTGATCAGGGTACAGTAGTATGGTTATATACAATTTTGATTCATAAACAAAAATGAGTGTTAATGAGGATGAGAAAACATGTAATGAGCGACACATTACTTGCTAGCATAAAAATATCCTTTTTCCTAACATATTTTTTCTAATTGTTTTGTTTAGTAAATTATTCTAAATTTAATTAATACAATTTTAAGTACATTTCCATGGAAGCTGGAATCTCAAAACTAGGGATTATGTACTTGCTGGCTTGAAAAACGCGGCGAACTGAAAAGTTATGATGGTAACTGAACATTTGTTTAATGAATTTCACTGCCATTGACAACTAAACTATAATATTAATCCAACAAAGAATGCTTTCCCTATTTTTATATTTATTTTACTTATTTTACTTTTGCGAAGAAGACATGACTTTAGACATAACACTTATATAAAAGATGCAGTAACTTCTTTACAGTAATTCAGAACAACTAGAATTTTAAAACTCACATCAAACTTTGAAGGGAAAAAATATAGCTTTAAAATTCACCATGGAGTTGGCCATGGCTAGGTAATATTTAGGACACAAATACAAAATCTAGTTGCAAACTGTAATAACAATAATTTTATTTTCACGTTTTTTTATTTAAATTGACCTTTTTAAGTTTACTGATATTATTAAGCCGACAGAAAGGCGATGTAGATAGTACAGTAAGATGATAAAAAAATAGTTTTTTTTTATTTTCGCAATCGTATGTTTTTTTTTTAATATTGATCTTGTAAGACCATTAAGTAGCCATGAAGGCAGTTGCCATACTATATCGGTATACCAAGGTCTTATAATAAGCTGCAATTGGCCTTCACGGGGAAGATTAAAGTATCCCAGTTTTAGGACACACAAGTTTTTACTAAGAATGATTTTATAAAATTTATAATAAAAAAAAATTAGCTCGACTTGCTTGTCTACCCTGATAAATTCGTTTTTTAATTTCAACTGCAATGGGAATGCTACCCAGCAGACATTTTATAAAAACATTTTATAAGGTTTATAAAAACCTCTAGCTTTCTGAAACATACAGGCTACATTGAAAATACCCATTAGGAAAAAGGTCAATTCGTGTTAACCAACCGTTGTAAGCCATAATTAGGCTTATGTTCGGACAGTATCTAAATCTTACCACCGTTTTGTATGATCGTAATTTACATTTATTTTTCGAAATCTGGATCTGATGTAATGTAAAATGCAGGTTGGAAAACAATAAATACAGAAAACTACATGTTTTAAATAAACTTCCACAAATGTTGTATAACATAACATCAATTGTTTATAAAATCTGTTTGATAAATCTTATTGTTCACTGTAGATTGTTTTATAGTGATCGTACAGATTCGCATATTTATAAAGTTTTTTTTCTGAGACGCTACGAGTATATTTCAGATAAAAGTTTTCAATTTCCACCGGCAAAGAAAACTTCCGGCCTAGCGACAACTTGTATCTCGTCTCTTAGTTTATCATTTCATAGATGTTGAAGATGAAAAAAATTATTATATATGAAATTTTATTTTCCAAAACAAGCAAAGGTTTAAGAACTGTTAAGATACATTTTTAAGTACACCGAACTGAAGCAGTATTTATATCTTTTGGAAAAATAACGTTGGAAACTTCAAAAATCTCTACTATTGTAGAACTATTGATTTTTATTACCCATAGGTGTATTTTTAGTTGCTTGATTTTTGGATGCCCTTTTAGTTTAACCTTGTCGTACAGCTGATTCCAAATTACATGAAAAGGATATTTCTTTTGCAAACTTACATTTTACGGAACTATCACAGAAATACGTTCATGCATTCCGTGGTTATGGCTTTAAAGTGATTGATTTGTGTATAATAAAGATTTTGATGTTTTAAGTAAATAAATAAAATATTTTAAAAATTTCGTGTCCACCAGAAACGTATTTGCAGTAGTTTAAAAATGGAACAACTTACTCACAATGCAAAGTACGAAAATACAATCAAAACATATTTATCATCATAATCATCCTCAATAGACATGGTTTAGCCCCTGAGCTGAATTGATGACTAATATAATATAAATACCTCGTCACAGCTAGCAGTAACTACAGAGCTGTGACGAGGTATTTATATTATATTAATAATCATCCTGTTTCCCAATTAAGACAATCCATAGAGAAAATGATATTCCCAGTTTCCGATTGATGGAGAAAGTTTTAAATTTCCCAAAATATTTCACGAAAATTCCTGGATGAAGACTGGGCGAGATCTCTCAACTGAATGAGAAATTGGTAAAGGGTGAATGGCATCGATATGGCAAACAAGGGTTGAATATCGACAACCAGCTACTATTTGCATTTATCGCCAAGTGTCACCTGCAGTTCTCTCAAGGTTGGTTTGTTCTTTTGTTTTCTCTAAATTGTTCTTTGTTTCTTAATACCACCGAGATACCGAGTAATGTATATAAACTAAATCAATCGTATTACTTAAGTCGTTTAATCGTAATTACAAAGTCGTTTACGGATGGCGTACTTGGATATAAGTCTTCTATACATTACGTAATTATATTGAAACTGGGTGTAGCAAACATATCCATATATAAATCCCAAAGTAGCCATGGACTTTTGACTAAACTACAAGTTACACCCCCATAAACCATATACTTAGTTCGTCATGACGAGAAACCTTGCGCAACTATCCATTATTTCATAAATTTCCCTTTAAGGTCGTAATTCCTTTCCAAAGGGAACTTTTTATATACCTAATGAAAATATATCAGGTGTACTTCATTCAATTTATCACCTTATTGAAATCAGGTGTGATTATTTGTTAATATTACTGTATTCTGTTTTGTTTATTTCAGCTTAACTCAACCGATCAATAGTATTATTAATACTTATGAAGTCAAATGGGGTGAACTTGTGGGTGACAGCTAGTTAGATGAATAATATTGGATTGCCACTTTTCTAAAAACGATTGACAAAACGACGATATATAGCCTAGTTTAAGGATGCCAGCAAAAAATTACGTATGCATTCAAAGCAAAGAAGATCGTAATAACTTTAATAACGTTATCAAGGTTTTCTCAAGTTAAACCCCCTTACCTGAATTAAAAGAAAATTATATTGCTGCAAAATGTTTTTTTATGAATGAGTAATTATTTCATATAGCAGATCTAGAACCTCATTATTCAGTTTCTCGTCCCCTTTCCATTGGAAAGCTCAGCAATGGAATCGCAGCTAGCTATTTATATCTTTTGAGTATGCAATAGTGATTTTTTCAATATTTTCTTATCTGTAATAAGGTTTTTTATTCTACCTGAACAAAATATATGTAGCCTGTAAACGTGTTGAACACACTGCTACTGATGGAACGACGTCGCTAAGTACATGTTTTCCACCAAGGTGCGTTACCATGGCTACGCTAGGATGTTTATTTATTACTGGAAAAATATAAGATGTTTGCCAAGTGTACCCCGTAGATTATGGTGTTAGCTCAGATCAAGAAGCATACAATATATATTTTCATCTCTAAAATATTATATACGTATCTAATTAGAACTAGCAGGGAAAATATTTTAAATCAGACTTTATTAAAATTTGTAAGTGGTATGTCTTCAATTTAAAAATACTGCTGGTCAGGGCACTTGGATCAACCTTTTCTTAGTTGAACATGCTCTCTTTTTAGTATTTACGATTTGCTTGGTTAAGACGGTGTTGCACTTGTAAATTAATATCAGCAGTGGTATTATAATTTTTTTCACTGTGCAAAGCCAATCATATTAATATCGTATTTAGAACGGGATTTGTACAGCATAATTGAAAAATGCATTTAGCAACCAATTCGTGAACTGATCTTTTTATTATTTGTATTATTTCTAGATCAAGCTAACCAGCTCCGGTATTGAAGGAAAGCACCATGTCCCGCAGCAGTGGATCAACATTGTAATATAAGTAGTTTCTAACAAACTAACTCCTGACGATAGAGAATTATGCTGTCTCAAGAAGATCTATGGATACCTCTTAGTTGTTAGAAACTCTTAATCTAGAGTCTAGACCGATACATCGGTTCAGATTGTTGAATCATCCAAAATGTCAATACCTATTTCTTAGGGTGCATGCTCTAAGTCTCTTTCGTAAATATCCCGTAAAAACTACAAATCACCATAATTTTAATTTGAATATGGTAAAATAAGTTTTAAGTCTGCGATTAATTTTTATTGTGGTATTAAACTAGTCAGTTGCTGATGTAGGAGGATTGTGGGTAATATACGGTTTAAATTGTTATTTTAAAACCCTGATTAACTGCCAAGTCAACATTAGCACAATCAACCAAGGTTCAGCGCCTCCGTGGCATCAGCTGTGTGATTGATGCAGCATATTGGTTGGTATTCTCTCCAAAAACATGCCAAACATCAGATCCCAATTCGTTTTAATTTGTTACGTCCCGTCCATTTTTTCTCTCTCTACAAGCCTTTGATTTACTAATATACTTTGCATACCATTTTAGTATGGAATTCAAATTTGTTTAGGAATTTCCACTAAGCTTGGCTAGCTATGATTGATGGATTATAATTATTTTAATAAAAATTGAATTATAACGTAAAATTGAATGACACTTTTAGAAAATCCCTTTAATGATTTATATCAGTATGTTTATTCTATGGTTGGATGAGTAATGCTAGTTATAGATGTCTTTTTTCCGGAGAAAGCACTGCCTGCATTACAACACAAAAGTAATGAGCCTTTTGTTCTCATCCTTTGATATATTGCCTTTGTTCTTAAAATATATATGTTAGCTATTGTATTGCTAAATGTAAGATTGAGGCAAACATACGATTTTATTATAAAACTTGCCCCCTCGAAATAGCATGGTTTTTTAGTACACTTCGAAAGGGATTTATTATATTTTGAGTTAAGATATATTTCAACATGCTTCTGAAATAATCGCAATAATAAAATGTTGTATTCTTATACATTATTGCGTCTGCTGTAACTGAGAATATAATACCACAAAGATAACAAAACGCTATTCTTATATATTTGAAAATGTGGTAGAAGAATTTTGAATATATTGGAAAGCACAAACATCAAAAGTAACTTGAACATCAAACTAATCCTGAAAAGTTAAAAAAGTTTGTATGTTTGTCAGAGAGTCCATCTCACTCAAACTCGATGTGGCCTGAAATGTTTTTCTTTCTGTGACCAAAGTTCGAAACATTTTTTATCAATAAACTTTAGTTGTTGCATTTGAAAATAATGTTTAAGCTGTCAATTTTTCCCAAAAGATTTTTTTTTTCAAAATATGTTTTGCTAAATTATGATACATAATAATAAGAATTATCTTTTAGCATACAATTCTGCTGTACTATCCATACTAAAACAGACTATTTGCACCATAACGTGTGAGGGTAACAATTTAAATTCAATAAGGTTTGGTATTCAATAAATATTATACACTTTTTTATATAACATATATATAAATCTATATATATACATAAATATATAAATCTATATATATCTATATATATAAAAGGCAAAGCCCTCACTGACTGACTGACTGACTGACTCACTCACTCACTCACTCATCACTAATTCTCCCACTTCCCACTTACCTAGGAGGCTGAAATTTGGTACACTGATTCTTTAGGCATTAAATAGGAAAACTAAGTGGTTTTTATTCTGATCGGACTCTCGAGCTCCGCCCCAGTGGCTCTGGAGTTTCCCATGTTAACCTAATGAGTACTCATATTTAAATGGAATTAATGAATCATAACAGCTGTTTCAATTAAACAAGTTGGTTCTGTTCTATGATGTAATAGCATTAAAGTTACAAGGATTACCAACAGAGTGCAGCACTATTTTTTTTTATATTTGACAACAGCTAATTTGAAACCAAAAGGTGAGTGAGCGTAGCGAACGAACTTCAACCCGGAGGCGAGGTAGCGTAGCGAACGAGCTAACCTGAAGGCAAATGAGCGCAGCGAACGAGCTCCAACCGTAAAGGTGAGTGAGCGTAGCGAACGAACTTCAACCAGGACGTGTGAGCGCAGGGAACAAGCTCGAACCTAAAGGTGAGTGAGCGTAGCGAACGAACTTCAACCAGGACGTGATTGAGCCATGCGAACGAGCTCACATATGAAGTTAAACGGGGCAAAGCCCGCGGGTACAGCTAGTAAATATATAAATCTATAAATCTATCACCTACGAGGCTAAAGATTATAATTATAATCAGCACTTTTAATAATGTCTGTGTTTTAACATATAAAAAAGTTACGTTCGTTTGGTATAAACGTAGCAAAATCTGTTTTTGCATAATCTGGAACTGATGTTATACAATGAATATTAGTAACAATAATTACAGGAATTCATAAATTGTTACCACCTAACACCAATGTTTTTACCGACTATCTAGGTGGTATTTGCTTTATTTAAAAATATATTGTAGCCTCCCGGGACGATAGGAAAGACTTTCATATAACGGTTTTCGATTTCCACGTGAAAAGAAAACTTCCGCTTTTGTTGCAGATTGATTTTTGTTTATCAATTACATGATATTGAACATCAAAGAATATTATATGCATGCAATATCAATAACCAGGATAATCAAACAATTTATTTAGAAGGTAATACTACAGTATATAAAATTCTACTCGTATTTTTTCAGAAGACTCACGCTGGAACCTTACAAAATATGTTTACTGTAGGCTAACTGTTTAATTTATTTGCAAAAGTTAACCTTAACAATATCGGTTTTAGTGTAATTTTATTAAATTTTTAATTGTAAATTGTTGAATATTACAGTTACGTTGAATACTTTCATTTATATAAATAATTGAGCGGAGCAAAGTGAAGCTCTTTGGGATCGACTTCAATGCAAATTTTCAACCACATTAACTCAATAACGGCTGAGCATATTTTAGCCAAATTTACCAAGGTCGTTTTGTCAAATGTTTGGAAGGTTTCGACGAAACCAATTTAAATTTTTGATAAAGCCTATATAACTTAAAAGTAATTTAAAGTTTTGTTTTATTTTAACATTGGCCTTATGGGTTGCCTTGAAAGCTAAAAAATAACTAGGTAAATGTAAACAAAACAAAGAATATGTTAAAGTCATCCACGACCTAAACACAGTACAAAGGAAAAAACTCGGATGATGACTACTGATGAAATAATACATAGTAAGTCTTAAGTTAAATTTAAAGTCGCAATTTGGAAATGACCACTGATCGAATAGTCACAGTATTTTACAGATTTGATTTACGTAGCTAAATTTGTTTACGACAAATAACATTTAACTTATATTATTGGAAATTAAAACAACTACATGTTTCTTTTTTAAACTACGTATCCTCAAATCAATATTAATATCTAAATAGGCTAGTATGAACACGCTTTCTCATTATTTACTTTGAAATAGTTTTGATGACATCGTAGTGTTGGCAACACACTTTTTGTATTGATTGTTGTGTTGGCAACGACTTGGGGTATATTATTGCCCAAGAAGGATAAAGTACTTTCTGTATTTTTGTTTTACAAGAAATTATATATAATGCAGGATTGATTCTGCCTGAATTGCCAAATCTGGCCAATATTGAGAAAATGTCGATTGGTTTAGGTTCAAGGTCGGGTTCAACCAGAACTGTGGGTTCACCCGATGACATTAGCAAGCAAACACAGGAAAAATACCGATGCAAAGGTTATGTATGTAATGTCCACGTCTTTAGTTATTAAACTCGTTGTAGATGTTGATAGTTCTGAGCGAAACTGATAAGTTGAATTGATGAAATAATTGTATTTTGTATTATATCTATAAACATTTGTTTATTTATTGATTTATTAATAACCATGAAACGTGCTCAACCGACTTTTACTGCTATGAAAGCAATCCTAGTTTTGAATAATATACTGTATTTAATCATTTCATTCCCGTAAAAATTCAATGTGAATTGATTGGTATGAAATGCCCTTTACAAAATTATTATTGTATAGATGGATGTTATATATTTCATTAGAGGAAGTGGTGGTATATTCAATTTAACCGTCAAACCCATGTTAATAATTCCCATACGCTCATTCTAGCCTGATGTCATGAATTGTTTAAGGGATAATATTTATAGAGATATTCTCAGTAAAAATTAAATGTGATTTAATTCACTATATAAGCTGAACTGTAATAAGGTTCCACTCCATATATATCCAATCGTAGGTTGCAAAATGTCAAACACACCGCTATTGATAGACCGTCCTCGTGTTGTTTTCCCACCAAAGCGAGTTACCATGGTTACGAGAAGATGTTTATTTGCACTGTGAAAACATACGTTATGTGCCACTTGTACCTCATAGATTATGCTGTTTATAAGACCTTTAAGCAAGTAATTATTTTTCCTACAGTTACCTGTCGAAGTGGGCTTCCTGCATTGATTATAGCACGCAAAGTAGCTAATTGCTGCATTTACTTACTTGTTCCACTCATGTTCTTTCGCCGCACTCTTTTTTAGTCGCACTCTAGTATTCCAACCAAACAACATACAACATACAACAATCGAGCAATTATTAGGCACGTAATATGTGTACAGTTGAAAATAAAGTTGGCAACACTCAACGATACTACTACTACGATCAGCTGGTGCAGTGTTTCCCATTTAGTTTAACGCTTGGATTTAACCTAACCTAAAAACGTGTTGTATTATGTTTGAAAGACCTATTATTTATATGCTGTAGGAAAAATATATGTGTAGCACGAGCGCAAAGTTCCACTTCGCACACTAGTTACACAAATAACTATTTCTTTATGTATTTAGCTGAAAATTGGTGGAATAATATTTAAAATTAGGCTTTATTAAAATATCTTACACCTACTATCTTGAATGTAGAAATAATGTTGGATAGATTACTTAGAATCGCTTTTTACAATTAAAAAGGTTTTTTTATTATTTGTGATTTGTACATGCAGTCCTGCGCTTATCACACTGGTAAATTGCACCAGTAACCTTTGTGTAAAATAAATTTTTTTAAGGGGGAGGACTGTCTAAAAAAATTTAGTCTTATTTCTTACTTACTCCTACTATTTTTAGGTAAGCGTAAATCAATCAAAGTCCAGTAAAAAATGACAACTGAGTTTAAAATTGACAATTATTTGATTTAAACAAGAAATCTTCAGAATTGGAAAGTATTCATTTAAATGAACCGTAATTTTGATCTACATAGCAATATATAAACTTGTTGTGTAGAGATTATTGTTCACACTTCACTTACAGTAGACGTTCTACCTGTGGGCTGGTAAATGTATTCCACTCTGTTCTGTCGAAAGATAATATCTTTCCCCTAGACACATTTCCCTAGAAGACTTATGGATTGTCATTAGTAGTTTGACACCTTTAAGCTGGCATGATAAATGGGCATGACTTACAACGGCTGACTCTAGACGCTGTTGAACCAAAATTTAAAATTTATACATCCTCTTATAGAGTTGATTCTTTATTTATTTTGCCTTTGAATTTCAAAGACACTAATTTAAAATATATTTTTTTATCTTTACTTATAAAATGCATTTTAGGAGTGAGCATTTTGACTATTAAAATAGGTTAAAGGTATTAACAAATAAATTGATAAACTTTAAATTTACCATCATTATTGTATATATAAATTGTTTCATCACGATATAATTTTGGATTTAGCCCGACGTTTAGCTCCGATCCTAGAATTTTGACGGTGGATACTATAACAAACTTTAGGGGACCGAACAGCATCCTAACTTTTTTTAATGTCGCCTTTTCTAATGAATTGCCACGTCAGATTAACCATAGTCAACAAAGGGTTATCGCCTCAGTGGCGTCAGCTGTGTGATTGATACTGCATATTGGCATTCTCTCATTAAAATGCCTCCAATATCAAATCGCAGCATTTACTAATTTTTTACTTCCCGTCTGTTAGTTTTATTCTTTTTACAAGTTTATCACTCACAAATCATCTCCACAGACCATTATAGTATGAAATTTACCACAACACATGTGGCGTACACATTATACGTACTATCTGTGAAAGATATTTTTACGTGTTATAATAATCGTAAAATATAAGTTTTGCTTTACTTACTCTCAATATAATATATGTATGTAACGGGTTGCTTGTTTTGCTGATTATGTTTTATCATATACAACCAGAAAATAAATTTATTTGTTCTTTTAGTCTATGGTGTTATACATAATGTATTGGTAATAATTTTTTCTTATCTCCGAGTGAAAAACTAACTTAATAGTAGTTCTGAAGAGGTTTTGGTAATATCATTGAGTATGCAGTACAAAAGCTAAGATAAACATATAATTTAAGGCCATCTATGATGGAAGACTTTGGAAGTCGCTGGAAAAATGAAAAAATAACATATGAATTTAAAAAATTATTTTTTTATTATGATGAGCGATAACGATATTTTTAATGAGTAGGATCTACATAACAATCATATTAAGTAATAACAAGAATAGGCATTCTTTGACTGGAGTAGTACTGCAGTATCTGCATTACAACACAAACGTAATGAGTCTTTTGTTTGTTCTTTGGTGTCTTGTCTTTGTTTTAAAATAATATCTGTATGCTATCGCATGGCTACATCTAATATTCAAGGCAACAAAAGATTTGAAATATAGCTTTACACGAGGTAGTCTAGTTACACTTTAATTTAAAACCCCTTTCTAATGGGTATCAAAATAAAATAAATGTTGGTTCCAAATAATAATTACTTCATATTTCCATTATTGAAGTTTTCTTTTGTTAAGATAATATATTTTGTATTAAATTTAATTTCAGGCTTTCTACATTTCCTAAAGTAAAATATATTTAACTACTCAATGTTTTACCGTTAGCTACCACTAAACCTTGGTGTATCTTATACCTGAATTTATCAACAGTTTAAGACACGTTTTGAAGAAACAAAAACGACCTTACCCCTTATTCAAAACGGCTTTGACACAGAAAATACTTAAAACGTTTGGAAATGTAATGGCGGAATGTATATGCCAACCATAATCATAAAAAGGCCATCACCAAACGACTTCAAAAGGAACCGAGGCCAAACATCAAACTAATCCTGAAGAGTTGACGAATTTACTGTGTTATTTAGTGATTCCATCTCCCTTAATACTAGTGAAGATTAAAATGTATTTATTTGTAAACCAAAGTTTGACCTTATTTGTGAAAATCTTTATAAATTGTATTTTACATTAATATTTAAGGTGTGTACAAAATTTATACAAAAACAATTATACAAAATTAGTTATTTAAATAAAGGTAACTATGATCAGAGGGTAGTAATCGTATATTTCGTTCCTAGGGCCAAAAAATTTGCTTGCAAAATCATTTGGGTCCATGGTACGAACGCTATTTTTCACCCTATTACCACTATTCAACAAAATAATAATTTACACTGGTAGTCAACACAACTACAACATTAAGGTTAAGTAAAGAATAGTATATTTCGTACCTAGGGCCGAAAATGAGGTTTTGCCGGCTCGAGATAGTTTTTAAGTTCGAGACGAAGTCGAGAACTTAAATCGATCGAGAGCTGCAAAACCATTTCGGTCCGTGGTTCGAACGCTATTTTTCGCCACACTATTTCCTATTACCACTATTCACCACTATAATAATGCACACTGATAGTCAACACAACTACAACTTTAAGGTTATGTGAAGAAATAATTTGAGGAATCAGCAAAAATAAAAATAAATAGTTGCTAGGCAACAGTGACAATAACATAATTCTATTGCAGTGCTATGGATTTTGATTGTGTATTTAAAATGCATTAATGTTTTAAGTAAGTAGCGGACAGCTGATTTTGCGGCCCCGGCCTGTAAAAACCTGCTCGGTCCCCAAATTACGATGACAGCTGGCATGGCCAGCAAAACGTAACTTTCAGCCACCAATTAACGTATGTAATACAGCCAAGAACATCATAGTGTGGTGAAAATAATTTTAAGGAATCAGCAAAAATAATAATAAATAGTTGCTAGGCAGCGGTGACAATAAACAATTCTATTGCGATGCTATGTATACTGATTTTGTATTTAATATGCATTAATGTTTTTAAAAAGTAAGCGGGCAGCTTATTTGTAACGAGTTATTTTTCCTAGGGGGGTAAATTTTCGCTATTTGGCCGCGCACCGGTTGTTGAGGTGGGTAATGGTTAGCTGGTCCCGTAATCCGAGGGTCGAAAAAGGTCAGGGATTAAAACGACTCGACTGGTCCCGAGGGATCCAGGTAGTTTTGGGGAGGCTAATCCAGCGGGGCAATGAGGCATGAAGCGTGATGTAAACAAACAATAAATACCTCAAATAAATACTTTGTCAAAGAATTGGGCGAATTTTTTAGTTCCCTCACCAGGTCATCATGTCATCGCAAAGCTCTAAACAATGAATCACTTCAATGTACAGGTCAAATACAGCAAATACTTGCAGCGCTCTCAGCATTATTGAAGGTGGCGAATTTGGGGTTTCGAAGCGAAGTCTCCCCTACCTTCAAAATGCACCACTATGACGGAAAGTCTAAATACCTTTATGCTACTTCTCCCAATAAATCCCCGATGTGTGTTAGTGAATGGAGTAAGCAGACCTATATTTTGTCATGTTAAAAATAAAGGTTTTTAGTCAACGGGGGGCAACTTCAATAGAACACGATGTTTCGACATGTATATAGAAACTATTCACGAGGACCTGTCTTCATGGTGGAACGGTGTAGCAAGACCCCGCTAGAAAAACATGTTTTTCTAGTGGGGCCTTGGGTGGAGGTGCACGAAAATTCGTAAGTAAATATTTATTTGGCGTGTCTTCATTTTATTAACCGCAGTTTTAAACGAAAAAAAATCACACAAGATATTGGAAAAAGCGAATTTAATAAAATGTCGTGATAAATATTTTTTTTACCAGTATTTTGCGTGTTATCATATATACTGAAAGTAAATATAAATACGTCCAAGAGATTTGATTAGATTTTATCAACTTACGCAAAAACGTAAAAGCGTATCTTATTTTTGTTTGGTTGCATAATTTTACATTACAGAGTTGTTAATATTTCAGCGATAAAATATCTATGGATTATAATAAAAATTTTTTGTAAATTATTAAATGTGTTTACGATATTGTTTTAAATATTAAACCAAATTAACCAAAACCGACCAAGGCTCGGTCCCCCGGTACTTAATTTTCAACTAAAATAAATCTAAACAGTAAAGAAACCTAAACTGTAAACTTATTATGTAACACGAAAATGAGACTTCAACTAATTTAAATAAGATCTTTGAAATTATTGGAAACATAAAATATTTAGTTAAAAAAATAAGTTATGTAATATTTGTAGGCATTAGTATCGGTACCTATTAGTATCCCTAGGAATTAAAACCCAATGAATTCTGCCCTATTACTGAACTCATTCGCTGAAATTTCTGATTATGAGTCCTTGGAGAACCTAGATGTTCTAACTCACAAAACAATTTAAAAATACAAAGCAAATTTCTAATTTCACAGTATACTATAAACTATAATCACTTTGATATTTGAAAAAATATTTTGAGGTCGTAAATAACTCTTCATCGGCTGTTTGAAAATAACAAAATTAACATTGCTCGTATATTGGGCAAATCCAAGATGGCCGTTGGCTTCCATGGACTCCCTTGGAAATACATTCAAAACAACAAACAACATGTCTAACCTCACAGTATACCAGATATTTACATTGTAATCACTTTGGTGTTTGAAACCCCATTTTTGGATGATAACTAACTCTTCAGCAGCTGTTTGAAATTATCCAAGATGGCCGCTAGCCTTCAAGAACTCTCAAATTCACAAGCATATTATCATACTATACATTTAATCCAGTGCTTTTTTTAGCGAATTTCCCATATAGGGAATAAGCTTTTACCGTAGTACTCACGGTAAGACCTGGACCCGGGACCGATTTTTTTCCGTTTTGAGGTCCCTAGAGGTCAAAAACACCATCCGTTCAAATTCATATATATATATATATATATATGTATATTTATATATATATGTGTCCGTTAGCGCGATAACTCGAGCAAACATGATCCGATTTTGATGAAATTTGGTACAAACGTGTAAACCTACGTTTATTCGAACGAGTTCGCGAACCAGCATGATCGGACCATGGGAACGGGGGTTTATGGGGGCTTTTATGGGGTAAAAATGGGTTTTTCCCATTTTTGGCAAAAAAACATAAAATTTTGCAATTTCTTTCGAAACTATTTTGTAGAGCTTAAAAAAACAAATAATTTAGTATATTGAAGCGTTATAATGCGCCTAATGGTTACGGAGAAAATTCCAAATAATTGTAAATTTAAAATTCCCATGTTATTCTTATGGAGAATAAGTAAACTGTTGTAGTTTGCTTGTTTATAAACATATTTTGCCCAAATTTGGAAAATGTTTTTATTTCTTACTAACTATTAACATTTTACATAAAAAACACTTTTACCCTCCCTGTTGCAGCAAACCTGATTCTATTTAAATAGGGAATAAATGTGATAATTTTAAGGAGACATTTTAGTGTAAATGCATTCAGGGAATTGGAAATTCGCTTAGTCTGCAGGTTTGCTGCGGCGGGGGTATTTAATGTTACTGGTATACTATCTTAGTCTAGCAAACACTCTCCAAACAGTTGTTGTCGGAGACAGTGAAACACCTCAGGCTCCTACCGATGAATAGTCATTGATAACTATACAAACACTAGCCGTAATCCTATTAGACAAATTGTAAAAGGTACTGCCGACGGGACCAGTGGAAGTGCGGATTAGGAGACCATACTTTAGACTGGGACCAGTAGAAGTAGGGTACCTGGCCTACGGGACCAGTTGAGTCTGCCCCGTTGAGGTAGGCAGGCGGCGGCGGCGAAGCTACCTAGCGCCCTTTGACCCGGCTTATCAGTTCCGATAAGCCTGGGATATCCTAGATCTTCAGGACAGTATAGGAGAAGGACATTCTAGTCGTGGATCCCGTGCAGTGAACAGCTGGTTCGTGATTGTCGAGTGAGACGAGTAGTGCTTTGGTGACATCGGTGTGATATTGGTGCTCAAGGCGTGTTGGTGTCAAGTTGGGTAGTAAGTCAGTGACCCACTTGAGGTGAGTGGACGACTTGATATTATTAGTTTGATAATATTAATATCTGATTTATTTGCGAGGGTTAGAGTTGTAACCGTGCTAGTCAAAGCCTGACGATAGTTAGGATTTATTTATTAGTCAGGAATAATATTAAAGTATATTCCTGACGGTTCTGGGCAGGTGCTAGAGCGCAAATAATATAATTTATTGACTGTAGTAGTTATTATTTTGCGTTGTACCAAGAGTTAGTTATATTACTAATAACTCTGAGGCCCGACAAACCTAGGTTGCACGATTTAGCGTGCGTAGTTGGAAACACGTGGCCAGTAGGCTAGTAGCTAATATTATTAGCCTATTAACAGAAGCCCAGCTAAGTAACATAAAGTTGGTAGTAGCAGTAACAGTAGTAGGGTTGTTATTGTATATTCATTCGATTATTTTAATTTAATGGTAGTCCAACACGTTATCTTGGTAGCTTGGATAGCGGAGTACCGGCTATCAGATAATATATTTATCTAGTGTTTGGAACGTAGTTAATATTTATTCATCTGCTACTAAGTTGCTCAATAATTTTAATGGTGCAATTGCCATTTAGTTTTGCTTGTTTAGCTTGGTATTTATTGAGACCAGCTACTAGCGGTGTAGTCACTCTACCTATAGTGTACTTGTATATTATTATGTGGTACGATTATTGAGTGAACTGTTTGATTCTTAGCTTGGGCATTAGAGTTGTGTATTGGATTATAGTGGCCTAGTAGACCCCGCCTGGTGATAACACGCGTTGTGGTTTTTATTGGCAAGTCGTCGTGTAACTCACCGTGTTTTAGGCACTCTGGGCTTAACTATTGGATAGTTAGGACGAAGCCCGAGTTGCGTAGTCAGCAACGACCCCCTAGGAGAGTGGAGAATCGGCGTAGGCCTGGTAGTGATTATTGCACGTTTGTTGTGGTGACTTGTTTTTGACTTGTTCACGGTGCCCGTGTATGAGCCAGTCCTATACCGGTTAGACCCGGCTTTTGGCCTAGTGGTTTCCCTGACCTTATCGCAGACCCTGGAACTTTACCCAGCCATTGTAGGCTGAGCTATCCCGGCAAACGGTGACGACTGCACTTTTAATATTTTTTTTTCCCAGTGCAGAAAATATCGTCGCAAGATGGCGCCCGAACAGGGACTGAGGTTGGCAGTGGTGCTGAGTTGCTGACGTATTAACGGCGCCCGAACAAAATAATTTTATTTGCGCAGATTTGCTGCGGACTTGTGCAGATCGGCTGCGGACCTGAGCTGTTGAGCAGAGTTTTAGGCAGACCTGCTGTGATTTTATAGTCGGTTGGGTAGGCCTAACCTGTTTTCTGTTACAGCGTGGTGTGTTGTGAACCCTAATTTATTTAGTGGTTGTATACATATAGATTAGTTAGTAATTTTAATTTTGCTAATTAATTGAGCTTTATCATCGAATATTATTTGAGTGAGAACCCTTATTGTGTATTTGTGGTTTGACTTTCACACCTATATTTGGTTTGATTTATAGTACGGTGTTAAATAGATTTTAATCGGTTTCGCTCTTATTTTTGCGGATTAGTCGTGGTATTTGAATTTTAAATATGGTTGTGACTACGAGTACGACGTCCGTGCTGGGCGGTACGCCTATTACGTCTGCTATTGCTACGACTAGTTCTGGGGTTAGCTCCGAACTGTCGGTGATGACGACATCGTCATTGTGGCCGGCGTCTTCGCCCGTTTGGCCGACAATTTCTTCGGTAGTGGCTACGACGGTGACAACTTCGTTGACCTATTCCGCGCCAGCGACTTTGTCCTTGGGGTCGCAGCCCCGGGACGTTCGCGTGGGATGGATCTATGACCTCTCGAAAGGGGAGCTCATGAGGACGATGGACCAGTATGGTTTGGTGACCACTGGTACTACTGCGGAGTTACGGCAGAGGTTCTCGTCGTTTTGGAAGCAGCGGAATGCCCGTCAGTACAGCGATGATCGGCTGTGTACGGCTGGGGCTGCTGCACCGACATTTTTACCGCCAGCTACTACAACTGTGGGGCTTCCTGACCCTCTGAGAACCGTACCTCAGGTACTGGGTAATGCGGAATCGAATCAAGCAGAGATAGTGGGACTTAGCAGTGAGTTAGAGGCGGTTAAAGAGATCCTTGGGTTGTCTTTGGAGACTGATACCCGGACTCTTCGAGAATATCTGGCATCGATGGTGCGACAGGCGAGAGGCTCGCCGAGTAATGAGGTCGGCTATGGGTTCGAAAGACCCGCCAACCCTATGTCCCCTGTTGTGGCTGCTCCCATGCCTACCTTTGGGTTAGCAAGTAGACCCGAGGGATGGCAGCGACCTAGTGTGGAGGTGCCACGTGGATCGGGTATGCTCTCGAGTGAGGCCAGCAGAGTGGAGCCGAAGAATTGCTCCAAGATATGTGACATGGTCCGAAAGTGGGGTTTGAAGTTTGATGGACGTAGAGACCCTGTGTCATTCCTGGAGCGTCTTGAAGAGCTGATGGTCTCGTACGCTATATCGTCGGAGGACCTGCTCAGAGCGCTGCTGGAGCTGTTGCAAGGCTCAGCACTTCTTTGGTACAGGAACTGCTAGGAGCTCCTGTATTCTTTTGAAGCTTTTCGGCATCAATTTGAAATCCAGTTCCTTCCACCTGGTTATCAGAGGAATTTGGATGAGGAGATCCGGAAAAGGACGCAGGGTGAGACCGAGCACTTCCGGGACTACGTTGTTGCCATAAGTACCTTGCTTAGACGTAGCGGTACGTTGTCGGAGCATGGTAGATTAGACTTAATCTACAGCAACATGCGTCCAGAATACAAACTCATGGTACGCCGGCGTGATTTCAGCAACCTGGCCGAGTTGGTGGAGTTGGCTGAAGACTATGAGGCCTATCTGCGAGAGAAGGCAGCCTTCCGGCCTCCACCTTCACCCAACGTAGCGCTGGTTTTGGAAACCACCTACGTTCCCAGGAAGAAAGCTGAGAAGAATCTTGAGACTGTCACGTTCGAAAGAGGTAGTTTTGAGAGACCGTCTCCTGAAGCCAAGTCAGTTGGGCAGCGGGTTGGTTCATACTCGATCGAGGCTCGTGTAGGAAGGCCCGCAATGACAAGGAAAGTGGCTTGTGGTGTACGGTGCTTTAGGTGCCAGGAGACTGGTCACTTTGCCAAAGAATGTGGCAAGCCAAGGACCGTCTCCTGTTATGGATGTGGCAATCCCGGCATGACGGTGAATCAGTGTGGATGTCGTGCGGGAAACGGCAGGCCAGCTCAGACATCAGGAGGTCAACTGAGCAAGGCCACCGAAAACGAACGACCTCAGATGAGTGGTCCGAGTGGCTCGGAAAACTAAACAGCCTGGTTGGTGGAGTAGACGAGGACCGGCTAACTTTGGACTCTAGGCCCTTCGTTGAAGTTGTGCTGATGGGCAGCGTTTTTGTGGCGTTACTGGACACTGGGTCCGTCGTCAACTTGGTTGGGCGAGGAGTCGCCGAACATCTTCAACGCCTGGGGATAGAGCCTTGTAAGAAAACCACTCCTCTGAGGATGGCAGATGGGTCATGGTCTAGGGCCGAGTGTTCGTTTCGGCTAGCAGGAGAAGCTACGGGAAGACGGTGGATAGGAGATGCCTTGTACGTCCCCACTCTCACCACAGACATGATTCTGGGTATGGATGTCATCCGAGACCTCGGATTGGTGACATGTGAGACAGAGGTAGTAAGAATGGGCGTGGGTGATGACTGTTCTGGCCAAGGTGGCCGCATAGACAGTGTCAAAATTGGTGACGAAGACCCCGAAGGCCCTTGCAATGGAAATCCCCGTCTGGTTCCTGATGCCAAATCTTTCAGTACCATGTTGGCTGGTAGTGGCAATTAGAAGAGTTTTTCTTTGTTTTAAGTTTGAGACCTGTGGTGTAGGATTCACCATTGGGTTAGGGGTTGGAGTATTTTGTTTTGGCCGGAGTTCGAATATTTTTTTTCTTTTTGGCCGTTTTCTTTTTTTTCATCCCGATGTAAGTGGGGGATGTAACGAGTTATTTTTCCTAGGGGGGTAAATTTTCGCTATTTGGCCGCGCACCGGTTGTTGAGGTAGGCAGGCGGCGGCGGCGAAGCTACCTAGCGCCCTTTGACCCGGCTTATCAGTTCCGATAAGCCTGGGATATCCTAGATCTTCAGGACAGTATAGGAGAAGGACATTCTAGTCGTGGATCCCGTGCAGTGAACAGCTGGTTCGTGATTGTCGAGTGAGACGAGTAGTGCTTTGGTGACATCGGTGTGATATTGGTGCTCAAGGCGTGTTGGTGTCAAGTTGGGTAGTAAGTCAGTGACCCACTTGAGGTGAGTGGACGACTTGATATTATTAGTTTGATAATATTAATATCTGATTTATTTGCGAGGGTTAGAGTTGTAACCGTGCTAGTCAAAGCCTGACGATAGTTAGGATTTATTTATTAGTCAGGAATAATATTAAAGTATATTCCTGACGGTTCTGGGCAGGTGCTAGAGCGCAAATAATATAATTTATTGACTGTAGTAGTTATTATTTTGCGTTGTACCAAGAGTTAGTTATATTACTAATAACTCTGAGGCCCGACAAACCTAGGTTGCACGATTTAGCGTGCGTAGTTGGAAACACGTGGCCAGTAGGCTAGTAGCTAATATTATTAGCCTATTAACAGAAGCCCAGCTAAGTAACATAAAGTTGGTAGTAGCAGTAACAGTAGTAGGGTTGTTATTGTATATTCATTCGATTATTTTAATTTAATGGTAGTCCAACACGTTATCTTGGTAGCTTGGATAGCGGAGTACCGGCTATCAGATAATATATTTATCTAGTGTTTGGAACGTAGTTAATATTTATTCATCTGCTACTAAGTTGCTCAATAATTTTAATGGTGCAATTGCCATTTAGTTTTGCTTGTTTAGCTTGGTATTTATTGAGACCAGCTACTAGCGGTGTAGTCACTCTACCTATAGTGTACTTGTATATTATTATGTGGTACGATTATTGAGTGAACTGTTTGATTCTTAGCTTGGGCATTAGAGTTGTGTATTGGATTATAGTGGCCTAGTAGACCCCGCCTGGTGATAACACGCGTTGTGGTTTTTATTGGCAAGTCGTCGTGTAACTCACCGTGTTTTAGGCACTCTGGGCTTAACTATTGGATAGTTAGGACGAAGCCCGAGTTGCGTAGTCAGCAACGACCCCCTAGGAGAGTGGAGAATCGGCGTAGGCCTGGTAGTGATTATTGCACGTTTGTTGTGGTGACTTGTTTTTGACTTGTTCACGGTGCCCGTGTATGAGCCAGTCCTATACCGGTTAGACCCGGCTTTTGGCCTAGTGGTTTCCCTGACCTTATCGCAGACCCTGGAACTTTACCCAGCCATTGTAGGCTGAGCTATCCCGGCAAACGGTGACGACTGCACTTTTAATATTTTTTTTCCCAGTGCAGAAAATATCGTCGCATATTTTGCCTCCCTAGGGATGTAAAAACCTGCTCGGTCCCCAAATTACGATGACAGCTGGCATGACCAGCAAAACGTAACTTTCAGCCACCAATTAACGTAAGTAAAACAACTAAAAACATCATCTTTTGGTGAAGAAAATTATTGTAATAATATAAGAATCATATTTCAGCATAGGATTTTTTGAAACTACTTACAATATGATTTTATTGATATTTTTATTCCATTATAAAAGCAATACATATTTGTTACAATTCAGATAACTTGTGAATACAAGAAACTGTAGTGATATTGTAGCCAGTAACTAATATGTACACCGTGTAATTCAAATTTAAGCTACCTAAAGTCCTAAGAAGTATTAAAAGTTTGTTTGAAGATGGGAAATTTTTAAATCGCCTAACACTACTAATAATATCTGCAACGGATTTAGTACAATGAATGACGAGGTACGACTGTGGCGTCAGAAGTGAGTCAGTGGCGGTATAATCGTTGACAGGTGTTAACTGACCACACTCAGTAATGTGAAGGGATTGGTAGTGTTGAAATGCACAAAGCTAGAGACTACGGGATGTCACTTCCAATACAGCTTACTTACGAAATCTATTAATAATTTCACTGCATTTGTTTAGAGAAATGCATCTTTTTACGTCCTACATTAGCTGCTTCGAGCAGGTCAAATAACTTTAATGTCACTCGATGTGGTGGTATAGTTAAAGGATTTCGAAACGTTGTGTGTCTATGAAAAAATATTTATTACATTGGAAGTGAAGTTTTGACTTTAAACTAATATTCAAACGCCACGAAAGTAAGCAAAACCGAAATTAATAGGCGTAAATTAGTGGGTTAATAACACCCACTGTTTTATAGTAACAAAACATTTCTATATTTTGCAATATTTTGAGTTAATTTTTTTTACTTGTACGAGGTTGTAAAATATTTAATCGATGGTTAAAATTTTCTTGTCTGTTTAGTTGACTATACAAATTCCCTTCTGAAGTTTAAGAAATAATTAATTATAAACAATATTATAGTAAACAGTCAAGTTGTAACATGTTTTACGGACATCAGGTAAAATATCTCACATCATCAGGATTAACCAGTTTTGCCATAACTATTTCCAAAATTGTATTTAAAGTTAATTTATGTTGAGTGTGAGTTTACCTTTTCTAACAGATTATTTCAGACATTTTCTCGATTAGTAAAAACGGTTTTCACAAAAAATCCTTAGTAAATACTTTGTATATTTCATTATTGTGTTGGAAAACGTCCACAATATTTTTTTAGATAAGGTACTTCCATCTTCTCAGCTCTTTACATAACAAATAAATGCCATTTATGCATCGTAAGTTAACCAACATACAAGAGTGTTGCAGATTTATTGCATTTCATTTGATTTAAACGTGTAAAACAAGATGTAAACAGTTCTCGCTTCCATTTTAGTAGAGCACAAATCAAAACACGACAGAAATGAAGTTTATCTCGAATAAATAACACAACTTCAATGTTAGTTTTATTTCGCGTCACAGTTTTGCCATCGGATAACGCAATAAATCAATCGGCTGTAAATTGCTCAACTTTTGTCGGTAGGAAACTAATATCTCGTTGTAACTTCATCTTTACAGCAAAACTATTTCTTGTAAAATTGCATTGTATGTAAGAGTATTTTGTCGGGATTCAGTTTTCAACGTGTAAATAATTAGAGGAATGGTTTTAGCCATCTAGTTAAACTGGGTTATTTTAATTTGCTATTTCAATTATTGATTTTCATAATTTTTTTTAGTTTAATAAAATTGATTTTCATATTTTTTAGAACTGAAATTTACATAAATAGTAAAAATGTGAGAAATAATTGAGACAAACAAAAAAGTATAGGTAACGTAATATAAAGGCATAGCTATATAGACAAAGCCAAGTCGTTTGCCCTGAGCTCAGAAAAGGATATAACTCCCATTTGTTGGGAAAAATATGATTGAAAATTGCTTCTTTGTACTAGGGTCTGACGCTTGCAGAAATGGAATTGGCAGATTTCATCTTTCATCCAATATGTTTTCAAGCGAGTAGTTTAAAAATATTGAAGGAATTTAAACAAAGAGATTTTATATCGTATTACCTTTTAAAAATCATTTAACTGTTCACTATTGGCTCAAGTCTTTTGTTATACTTTTTAGATATGAAAAGAAATAACATATACATTTACCTTTGAAGAGTTGAAGGCGTTTATATTTATAATTATGAAGGCAAACGAACACCTCATATACAGTGTTAGGAAAAAGTATGAAGAAACCGTCTTAACCTTTCCATAAGTTACACAAGGAGTTTTAAACTCTGTATACCTTTATATTACATAATAATAATCCTTCTGGTTCATGTGACAAGTTTGCTTGGGACCCCAAAAGGTGTTTTTTGGGGACAGCTCAAAAGTTTAAAACGCAAAGCAGAATCACAACTCATTTTAACGGTCTTAACAAATTTGAAATATTGGGGATAATAAGAGATTTCTATCTCAATCCAGTACACCATAGTGGTGATTCGGATATACATTCAAAAGAAAATTCACCATGGGAATTCCTGAAACAAGTTCAAACGAATGCAGCGAATTAAAAACCCTTTTTTGAGGTTAATAATAGTAAAACTTACCTATAACAGTTACAATTGTTTCGATTTTATAACATCAGTTAAACTTAGGGGTTCTAAAATTTCATCTACTCAAGGACCCCCGTATTTAATTATGTATGAAGTGCGGACCCCTACAATTACTCCCCTGCCCTTACTAACTACTGGGGGCACCCAACAGATGATCCCATGGTTTTTATTTAAATTTATAATTTCAAAAGATGACTTAGTTAATTTATACAAGTTAAAAAATATATAATCACCAAACGAAAAAGCAAACCAAAACTGTCATTTTCAGAAATAGAAATTTGGTGGGAGTGATAGAGTCTAGATAAAAAAAATACAAGAATGTTTTTTGCGGACCCCAGGGGTCCGCGGATCACACTTTGAGAAACAACACGATAAAATATTTTCTCCTGCCCAGTAAATTGTGTGGGTTATAACATAAGGTCCTAAACCGTAAAGACATAATACATTTCTACTTATAGGAAGATTTTCATACCACAAGGCTGACAAGTGAATGATTTACGATCGTCTAAGAAAGCTTAGACAATCCTAACAGGCAAGATTTCCCTTGAGTAAAGGTTGAATAATGATGCTTCCATTTTGGACAGGAAACACAAATATTTTTCATGTAAAAACAATGTGTTGTATATAATTTTTTAAATAATCGTCGTAATCATTGGACTTTTAGCAAATGGTAAACTTTTACTAGATCAGTCATGTAAAATAAACAATTTCACACAAGCATAGTTTATACACTCCAAGAATGTTTAACACTTCGGTAATTCTGATTCAAGTATGGGTCAACTTCAATTTGGGTATTTACTCAGGGGAGGTATAGAAGAGGCTACGATGACAGCTGTGGGCTTCTTATTAGCTGAGGGAACGCAATTATCGTAACAAAACTATCTCTTGCCATCGGCCTCGGTGGTCAAATGGTTAGCGTGCTGGGCTGATATACTGTAGGTCCCGGGTTCGAATCTCGCTGGTAGCGTTAACTTTTTGTCCAAGATTTTTTTATTATCAGCAAGTTTGGTTGGTTTGGTTCGGTTATTACAGTTTAATTTTATTATTAAGTCATTATAAAATTTTAATCGAGCAATTTCTAGTTTTATTTAATAAACAGAATTATTTTTCCGATTACTAAACTTTTGTTATATTATTTCTTTATCAGCAAGTTTGGTTAGTTCGGTTAGGTTATGATAGTTTAATTTTATAATTAAAAAATAATAAAGTTGAATTTGAGGCATTTATAATTTTATTTTATGAACAGAACTATTTTTGCGATTAGTAAACCTTCATTGCCAAAGTGCTCTCTACTACAGCGCTGTTCTCGGAGGAATTTTGAACTAAATGCCTCATTCGTACCTCCCCTAAGTCAGACCCTTCAATTTGTCTTATATTTCTTTGATTGTTCTGTTGGTTAGGAGTAACTGAAACAATTAAGAATTTTTTTGCCTGAAAGGAAGAATTTGGAGCAGGCCACTATTTTAAGGTCAGAGGTCATTCCTCTTTGCCATTCATCATCAGCCGCTACAAATCAGTTAGGTTAGGTTTGGTTTGGTTTTAGGTGAGGTTAAGTTTGTTTAGGTTAGGTTGGATCGGGTTAGGTTAGGTGCATGTAGCAGTATTTAAAACCCAATAAATCTTTTTGCCGGAAACATAAAATACAGTAACTGACTAAACTAACCTAACCCAACCTAACCTAACCCAACCTCCGAATACTTGCTTTCTGGCAAAACATTCTTGCATTTTCCTGTTACTACCAACCAAAAGACCAATCAAAGGTTATATGAGAAAAATTGAAGTTGACCCATAATTGGATCAGAATTACCAAAACTTCACATACTTTATTCATTAAATATGCGTCGAATTGTTGTGTGCACTTTTAAACTTTAAATTTGACGCTTTTGCAAGAAATTGGAAGATTGCCATGCAAATTTCAAAAATACTTTAATTTAACCATCATGGTAAACAGTTTGTATTCTGTGTAGGCCCTATTTTTGTCATATATTACTTAGAATGAATGGTATTTAGGTTGTCATTGCACTGGTATAAAGATGACATAAATCGGATTATATGACGTTTAATATTGCAAGGGATTGTTTTTTTCAATTTGACACAATGTCTATCTGAAATCCTAATATGTTTCAGAATATTGTTGAACTATACAAATATTATACATACAGTATTATACGTTTATTTATACATTACTATTACTATTATTACTGACTAAACATGGAGGTGTAGGCTAATGGATATGGTTTCCATTTTGGTATGCAATTTATGTGATTCCTTGCAGAATTAGTAATTTGATAATTTGCAACGGACAGCATGATAAAATTCTTGATTTACATAAGACTCTTCATAATTAATCAGACAAATATTTTGTTATCTATATCCTACTTTAATTTATGTATTTTTATTCTTTTTATTTCTAGACTTTCTAAACCATACAACACAAAATGCATTTGCAGTCAAAGGACGAATAATCCTTTGCTTGCTACAAAACAGCCCTTGGCAGATGGTCTGGATATTTCTGTATTTTACCCGGCTCCATGTTATTATATCTAAATCCGCTGGGTCTTGTGTCTTGTTCAGGGTGAAGTGTGATGTTATATTACAACACCATATAGTTGTATTAAACATTTTCATTGATTTATATAAGTGGACAATGGACGCACATTTGCCTTATTTTACATTATTTTTTAAGTTTTGTTTTGATGTTTTGAGTCTTTTGACGCGTTTTTCAGTTTTAGTGTTTTAGTAAGGAAATGTCTATATGCCTTATTACATCTAAAGTTAGAATTTGGGTAGAACGCATCATTAGTCAAAAGCCAAATGAAAAATAGTATTTCGGTCCAGATTCGATATTATAATAGTCACAAAAAGGATAATAGTAACATATTCATAAGAATAGTTATTTTTGCAACTGGTGAGCAAAGAGAGCAATTGACTCACTAGAGAGATATACTTACTCACGAGCCGTAGGCGAGTGAGGAATGGTTTCTCGAGTGAGGCAAATGCACTTTGCACTCGAGTTGCACATTATTTTTTTCCTACAGTACCATAAAACAAATAAATTGGTAAAGAAACGTGACATATTTTTACACAGAAGTTAACTTTTAATATGACATGACATTTAATGATACAAAAGTACAACAGCTGACCAGCTGATTTACAGCCAGTGCTGCCAACGTATTTCGCGCGCATACGACCTTGTCTGCATGTTACGCGCTCACTATTTCGTGCCTTCACGTTGCAAATCTGGAGTGAGTGAGACAAAGTAATTACAGTGAGCGAATCGGCCACTTTGCTTTCACAAATTAGTGAGAGAACATGTATATTGTTAGGTAACAGTAGGAAAATATATTTTCTTCATTGGGTTATAAAACTTAGGTACCTATTACATATTTAGGAACACTATTTATTTTAGTTTATATTTTAATTTGAGTTTTTAAGAAAAAAAAACACTTAAATTATGTTTTTATGTTAATGTATGATGGAATGTATACACTACCCTATATTGGTAATGTGTTGTGACGCACTTAAACTAAGCTTCTAATAGAATCGTGCAACTGATAAAAACGGTCTATTAAGCTATAAAAGTACCCAGTAAGGAAAAAAAGGAAAACATAAATTTATTTTGTTTAAAATTCACTTTAAAAACCTTCACTTTACTGCGTAACACTAGTTTTCAATACAAGTTTGAAGTTCATAGTATATGATAGTATTATTCGCTTAATACACTAAAACATACAAGTTTAAAAGTTGCATTTGCTGTCTATTTCCCAATTATTTGTTTAAATATTTCAACTCAATAATTATAAACACATTCAAAGAGAATTCATAATACCTCTGACTCTATTGCAAATGTTTTGATGAAATTGTAATGTTTTCAGTTTAACCCTGTTATCGGTTCTCACAGGTGTTGTTCAACATTTGCATCCCTCGTCTCATAAACAGGTTAAATTTGCATAGACTCTAGCCGTCACCTCTGCTCAGTACGTTCCTTTTAAAGTATTACTTTCATTATTTCGCAGACTCCTTGTTTATAAATTGTCAAATATAACTCTGGAGGTACTTAAGTAAAAAAGAACAGAAAAACAAACATAACAAGGTAAGTCCCTTGAAGAGGTTGTCTATCAAATAACCAAGCCCTTTCCCTGTTTTCTATCAAATCGATAATATAAATACAATAGGTGTTTCCTCAAAAATATCTAAAGTGAAGTACATGCTAATTTATGTAAACGACAAATTCTATATCAAACTATTATTGGAATGACTTGAACTTTAAACTAAATAATCAAGGAAAACTTTGACTAGTTAAATATTTCGTGTATTTACGATATTTTAAATTTCCAAATTTATAAATTATCATATTATGGGGCAAAATAACCATCTTAATATAATCATAGCTGAATTAATATAAATAAAATATAAATGAATCAATATAAATAATCTTCAAAAAGAATTAAAAATACAATTTTTAGAACCATAATACTTGGTAAAACGTATTAAATGATGAATTGAAGTGGATGTATAATTCTAGTAAAATTTTAAAGTTTGGTCTGCTCGTGTTAAAGTAACGAAATAATATTACAAAACTTTTAATTTTTATGGTGTTCAAAAACGAATATAGACTATTAAAAATATAATAACGCTGAGAACGAATAGTTGAGAAAAGGATGTAACTGCTCAGAAAGACGACCAAAGTGTTAATTGGAAATGTCAATTCCACTTCCACATTTTAATTGCTTGATTAGTTCAGTAAATTTGCTTAAATTAAAATTCAATGTATTTTTCCTATCTTCTAATAGGTTAACTGTTATTACATGATTCTAATTACGATTTCTTTATTTCCCTTATATAAAATCAATCAAGATTTTTATGAAATTTTGCGTAATAAGTCATATTGCTTAGCATGGTAAGAATTAAACAGTATCGTGATTACTAATCTTGGAATATAAGAATCCAGACCGAAATCAAACTCTTGTTAAAAACAACACGGAGTTCTAGACGAAAAGTAGCAAGTTTGTATGCCTTTTGTCAACTACTTTATCATAATTACGTTTTGGTTGTGTACGTAATACATCAAAACAGTTTACATATATAACTAAATAATTAAAAATATGTAACTCACCAACTAACACTACGTCGATCCTTCCACACTGCACTCACGGGTCAGAATAAACTGTAACATAAAATAATACAATCATTAAGTAAAAATAAAAGCTCATGATAGAAAAATCTAATTAGATATAGGCCTAATTAAAAGTACATAGTAACTTAGAGATCAATATTGTGTATTGTTGCAATATCTTGTATTGTTGTAATATCGTGTGCTCAATAACAACCAATATTGTGTGATCTTGCAATGGATGAGGCTTCTGGGTGATGTACATACATAATTACTGTACAACTAATAATGAGATACACTACCGTCCAAATTAAGTATTTTTCTTAATTAATTATTTTTCTAAGCTCCTATTAATGGTTTTATTTCATATTACTAATTGACCTATGGTTATACAAAAAAAACATTCAATTGAATAAGAAACTTTTTCGTTGAATAGAATTTTTTTTATTTTGGTTGGTAAATACAATGTTCATTTCCATTTATTTTAATCAGTGCCGTATTTACTGGGATTTACCCGTTAGACTGGGACGGGTGGCGTCGTCCTGTAATCCAGCTACTAGGAGGTCACGAATTGTGGATATTTATAGGCATGGACTGTGGATACAATAATCCCTGGTGTGGATTAACGTCCACACGAGTGAGTACTACGATTATCCGCAGTACTATCCTGATAATTAGGCCAATTCGTATATACCAAGGCAAAAATGTGGTTTGGATTCCACTATAAACTGTAGGTCCCTTAGTTGCCATTGGCTGTATGGGCTATTAATTAACAGCTGTGTTTAATGAATTGTCGCCCTTAGGCACTAACAAGACTACAAGATTGCGCCACTCATCCTACACTCATCTCCATTTATACTTGGCTTAAAATACCTACTTTGTATGTTAGCCATTTCATCGAAAAGTATAAGTATAAGTATAAAGTACTACTAAAGCCTGTTGGTTTTTGGAATGTAGTGTTTAGAAGATGAAGTGACATGCGTCTAGCTGTTATATGAAAATTTACCCTTAGCAAATTCATGCAACTATGTGTACAATGCACTTAACCTATAGATAGATACCCATGTTATTCTCATGGGGAAAAAGAAAATCACTGTAGTTTGCTTGTTTATGGATGTAAGTTAATCAAATTTGGGGGATCCATTTACTTTATTCTATAATATTATTATTCGGTAAAAAAACACTTTTTACTTCCCCCAAAGCAGCAAAAAAGGTAGGCCTACTGGTATTTAAATGGAGATTATGTATTGTTTGTGGGAATGTTTTAGTAAATATCAAAACAAACGAACTGAAATTCGCCTAGTCTGCAGGTTTGCTACGTGATGGTATTTAGATCTCATTATGAGAAAATAGAACAATACATTCTATCCTACGTTAAAGCTAGTAACCAATTTTATATTCAATCTTAACTTAGATTAATTGAGTATATCACTGAAAGCGCTCCCTTTTAAATTGCCAATATCCTTCCACGCTAACCAAGCTTAATTTTTTTTTTTTATTTTCATCTTATATTACAGCACCTGCTGTCTATTATAAGCTATGCAAATATTAAATAAGGGAGAAAAATATTTTTTGACTGTATCTTATTGTGTGAGTGACTCGTAAATAGGGCTTATACAATATATTGCTTATATACGTTCCGTTGTACGGCAATGAATAAAGTATTGGTTACATACATCCATCTAGATTGGATATTTTACACTGGATTATTAAGTAAATGATTTTAAGCTCCAAGATTTAAATTAGTAATTTGAAACAAAACATAGTTGAAGCACCATTGCAATGAATTTTAAATTAAGCTATTTTTGTTATTTGTGTTCATTATTAATTGTTAATACTATTAGTGTGTTTTTATCCATACCATAAGTAAAATTACAATATAAATAAACTACAAAATAACCCATTATCCCTTTCCACGTGGACAACACTGAAAACAATGTAACCTTAACGCTGCTCGACAATTGAGTCTATTAGGCCGAGGGCAACGCTAAATAATTGGATCGTGATACAAAAGTAATTCAATTCCAATTTGTAAAATTGCTCACCATGTATGAAAAATGTTGTTACTTGCACGAATGACAAAATTTTATTATTGGTTGGTGAAAAACAAATGGTTGTGTTATGCGTTGTCTGTTTTGTAATTTCAAAAATGTTGTAAATTGTATAGTTTTTATAAGGATTTTGTATGGTTTTTTTACTGTTGTAATTTTGGTAGTTTTTAAAGGATTTTAGGATTGCACCAACCTTGACCAGCTCTGATCTGAAAAAGAGTGACCACAACTTTAAATAATATATTATGTCATTTAAATGGCTTAAATAAATATTAGTTTAGCCACTCTTTTAACAAGTTTAGGGTGGTTGACCCAAATCTTCGTGTTCATACGGTAAAAGCCTCTCATCTTTAAATTAAAAAGCTCACAAGCTTTCAAAAGATCTCCAAAAATCTTCTTATTACCTAACATTAAGCTTGTTTACATGTTATGTTACATGTCTACAATACAACTTTCGTTTCATACAGCTTAGGTCTTCGCAAACTTATGTTGGTTACGACACATCTATAAATTAAATGCAATATCTTTAAAACATAACATTTAAATGGTTTAGTCTCAAAAACGGTTGTCACTAATTTTTATTTATTTATTTAATGTATAAACTCAATGTTGGTAGAGGAAATATACATCCTCTATGGTAAGATAATGACGATATAGACCTGAAAAACATTATATCTCAAAATATAAATGTATGACGACATGATAGTGTGAAGAAGCCTTCATAAACTGGATATTGATTCTTGGCTCACCCTAAGGGCAATATTTTCCACTCAAGCGGATACAGAAATTTACTTCCTGATCCCCCTCTAGAGTCAATAACACGCCTTCTTTACTGCCACATAAATACCAAAATAAATCTAAATCTTTTTTTTAGTTCCAGTTGATTCCTTGAGTGGTTCGTTGCATAAGAGAATTGAATAAATATTGTTATATGTTTTTATTTTGCTATTTCATGTGTATAAATAAATAAATCACAGATTACAATACAAAATTTCTATTTTTATATCAAGACTATAAATCTGTTAATGATTTACAAATGCTCTGAACCTAATACAAAAAAATCTCTAAATTGCCACACTGAAATCCGTTCTGAATATAGAAGCAGCTTCAAATTCGTACAATTTGTAGTAATATAAGTTTAAATCGTAATAATCCATCTGATTTTTAAATACACTCTTGATTATTAAAAATATCTTTATTATTTTGTTTAGATGTGTAAACGTCACTAGTGCGAAAAATAGGTGTTTACCAGACGAGTATGGTTGTTCCCAAACGAGACGAAGTCGACTGCGGTGTTAGCATACGAGTAGCGAGTAGGCCTACAGTTAACACATTTTGGACGAGTGACAAATACGAGTGAAAATGTACAAATCCGTTGTATATTCTCACCAACTAAAGGATATGACCATCACTATTTACAACTTCTAAGAGAGGTTATGATTTCGTTTATAACCGCTCATTGCCAATTATAATCAGCTGGTGTCCGGCAAAAGATCATTACAATACATCACGTAATTAAATTCCATTTGGTTAAGCAGGTGGTAAACAGCTGTTCTCGGTTTAAATCCTTCCATGAAAAGTCCTTAAAACAGAGTAGTGTGTCGAAAACAATATTTAACGTAGGTTCATAGAAACATGCACGAAAGTGCTACATTGTGAACTATTAAGCATATACTATACTAACTACAGACTAACAAAATAGTAAATATTATGTAAAGTGAACTGTGGGGAAGATTCACTTACACACAATATAAAACAAAAACTATTTTATAAATACCTCTTCAAAACCTGTATTTACTCACATTTGATATTTAAATTTAATAATAGAAGAGAAACATTCATTGATTTCCCTTTAACCTCTAGAACATTAGGAAACTTAGAAGTTTAATCTCCAGAACTGCCACGTCAGTACCACGATAGTAGCCAAGGTTCAGCGCCCCAGTAGTATCAAATGAGTGATTGATGCAGCGAATTTGTATTTGCTCTAGGTGTTTGCCTTCAATTCCCTTCCATTTTTTTTTCAGTTTTATTGCTTGTTAAAGAATGGTTCACTCACGATACGTAGACCTAATACTCAACACCTAATGAATAGGTAAGTAGGAATCTATCATAAAACCAAATAGGTTTTAAAATTATTATAAGTATTATTATTATTCGTAGTAGACTATTAAAACATACTAACAGAAATGATAGTCAGGTCGTGTATTTTGTGATCCAGGTTTAAACGGGTCACGAGGGCTTATCCGGGCCTAAGCTGTACAAAATGGGAATGGACGCCAGCTCAGCCTGTCTGTACTGTTCCGGAATGGCGACACGGGCGAGCACACCTTTTTTGTGACAGGTGGCATGTCCGCCGAGTCTCCTTGATCTCTGAGATCGGCATCAACACCACTCCAGACAACATTGTTGGAGCTATGCTTTAAAGGAGGCCATACTTCAGGCTAAGAAGGACGATCATTATCTTTAGCATTCGGAAGAAAATATTAAGGTTAGTCCTAATTGCATAGTTAAAAGGGTGAGCCTGACGTAATGAGTTGAACAGTTCCAGGCTAGTGTTCTAAGTGGGTAATGATGGGGTTTTAACAGGTATTCTGGTGACATTGAACACAAGGGAGTATGTTACTAAAGATGACATTGAGCTTTTCAGTGTGGGCAAACGAATGTTAGCCTCCTCCCCACAAAAAAAATAGTATTATAAAATTATTGTATTATTAAAAGTATGTATGAAAAAGAATTTCAACTGACAAGCTATGGTAATATCTAAGAAGCAATTGTTTTGCCTCAGTGGCTTACATAAATATTATTTTTAAGCTTAGGAGGAACCCAGTAGCTCTTACCCTTCCCCAATTATAAATGATAAGATGAGAAAACCAACAACTTCCTCCCCTATTACTGATTCCTTAAAAAAACTTATCTTTCTTTGTTGTAAAAATGAAAAAAAAACTTGTAGAATAAATGCACGTAAAATTTTGAGACAGAGGGAAAAGAGTGACTTGCAAAGAATATCAAATATCGACCTTAGATATAATGTTTCTTTTAAGGTTTACTGATTTATATGAAACTTTTACAAGAGATAGTATCAATTTTACTAATTTTAAACAAATTCCTTATTAAGGTCAAAGTATAAACATTTGTTATTGAAAGTTATATAATTTATATGCATATAGATGGCAACACTAGTCAAAGCAATTAAAGAAACCTGGATGTTAAAGAATTGTTGTTAAATAATATTATGATTGTAAACTACAATCGAGTCTATTAAAAATACTATTCCAAATAGTACGAACATAGTTTTTCGTAACACAAAATTATGAAACACAATACCAAGAGTAAAAATGTCCAACATGTGTGCACAGCTGTAGTTAAGCTCTAAATGTATTCTCCGCAGATCTGGTTACCATGGTAACTTTATGGTGTTCATCTGAAGTGTCAATATTTGCGTTTCTCTTCTGGGAAGATTTATGCAATTACACGTGTATCAACTAAACACTATCGAAACTCTACTTTAATGTGGTTGGAGGTTATAAAATATTCATGACTAAATTGTTAATCAACAGGTAAATTATAAACATTTTGAAAAATAAACCACAAACAACGATATTGTTGTATGTACAAACACACCTCATTATAACAATTTTTTCAACAACATTTGTGTAGGTCTAGTGTAAATTCATATGTTTCTATCATGGGATTGTGGTTGAAACAATCTATCCAACGTATTTTTAGATATTTATATTTTGGAGGGGATTATTTAAACCACTTGTTATATTAATTGTTTACCTAATAGGATTATTGTAATTTGCTCAAAACCTGTATTCCTTATAATATTTTTTAACATATATATATTTTTATGTTGATTAACTCTGTGGTACTGTTTCAATTTTAAGTAAAATTTCTAGGGAAATATTAATTATTATAACAAATTTACCTCCCCATATTCTTCATAATATAGTGAGAAAAGGGAGGAAACGCGAGTAAATAAAGAGGGAAATGCGAGTGAATAAGGTGGGAAATGTTTTGGAATGAAGATATACAAGTCATTTCATTCTGCTCAAATGGAGATGAAGATCAAATGAGAAAACCGGGGTGCAAGATTGGAACCCGACATAAACTTGATACTAAAACCATATTGCTTCTGTTATGATTCTTACATCGCTGTTTCATATTCTATTATTACTAATCATAAGGATTAGACTTTAAATGCATGGATCACTTTTTATATTGTTAATTCGATGGATTCAAACAGTCATCACATTCTATTAAATCAAAAGTTTATCTTAAAACACAAATTTAAAAATTAACCCATGTGTATAAAACAGGTTGCGTAAATTTTGGAATAATTTAATACAATTCAGATTATCAGGAATCTTATATGAGGGCAAAACTGGCTTAGTCTGGACGCCTAGCACGATCGGCGGGTTTATCTGATGTCTTAACTGAATTAAGAGTCTTAACTAACTCTATCTTTTACAGATAACATCATAGGTAACTTATGTTCAACTGAAGACTTCGTCGGGCAATGCATTTTTTGGGGCTTCTGGTGCAGAATTAATTGTCGGATTTCTTCGGCTATGTCATTGCTTGTTTTAGCCATCCTGGTGAATGTCTTTTTCAAAATACTACGGCGCCACGGAACTCAAACCAGCATCAAATTTCTTTATCATAAAGTAGATCTAAATTTTGTTTAATTTAGCAATGGATATATACACTTTGAGCCGTATACCTCAGCACTTTCGACTGGCATCAGGCGTGTGAGTCGCAATAGCTGCCTACCACCCTGCACCTGTTTTGTACATGACGTCCATGTCACTGGCCCGGCCATGACGGAATTAGTACATAAGAATTATGCTAATATTTAGTACCTATTTCGTACTATTTAGTACCAACAAACAAAAAATTAGTACCCCACTCGGTACCGGATAACTAATTAATTTAGGATTCCGGGCCAGTGACACGCTGGCCCGGCCATTTTCGAATTTGATCCTAATATGTATACCATCATTTAGTACCTATTTCGTACTATTTTGTACCTCCATTAATATAATTTGTACCTCAAAGAAAACCAAGCTACGGGCCCGTTAACTGTACAGGTCAATGACCTCTCAGCCCGGCCATATCGTAACCTATGGTTATAAAATATACTACTATTTAGTACTTATTTCGTACTATTTTGTACCTCCATTAATATAATTTGCACCTCAAAGAAAACCAAGCTACGGGCCCGTTAACTGTACAGGTCAATGACCCCTCAGCCCGGCCATATCGGAACCTATGGTTATAAGCTATACTACTATTTAGTACTTATTTCGTACTATTTTGTACCTCCATTAATATAATTTGTACTTCTAAAAAAACTACTAAAAAAAAACTACTAAAAAAACTGAAAGACAAATAATTTTGAAAACTAGGGAATGTTGAAGCCATAATTTTAGTTTAGGGTTTCAGTTTTTTAGAAGATAAGTTTAAAATTGGAAAAAGTCTAGCAGCCGACGCTAATATTCTACATTCTAGAAATATTGATATTACTTCAGTTTTAGTTGACTACTAAATTCCCGTACGTAGGACGGGCCAACAGCTCGTTAAGTTGTACAACATAAATTAATTAAGAAAAAAGAAAGAAAAAATTAACAAAGTTGTGAACTTAATGTTGAATGAAATAAAAAAATCACCACAGTACCCTCGCACCAAAATAGCCTAAACCTCGACACATTGATTACTTGGGTTGTATGAGTAGTACATCTATATAATTAATACGCTACATGAAACTTTGTCGGTTGAACTCCTCCGCCATTTCTTAACCGATTTTATCCATTGACGTCTCATTGGAAAGATCGTGTCGCGTAGATTTGCAAACTGGCCTTACATTTTTGAAAAAGTCCCCTGGGCTCTGCCCCAGTGGCTTTGAAAGTTCCCATGTTATCCTTATGAAGAACATAATTGTTTACATTTTGTCAGCTGTATAATTTAATTGCTGTTATTTATTATTCAATTCAATGAAACACATTGAGTACATTTATTTACTATTTGAGTTTGTGTAAACATAACCTCCAAGACGGATCGTGTTAGTATGGTTGTATCTTAAATTTGTGTATTTATCGTTGTTTTGTGTCGCTATGACGGATAGTGTTAGCATGATGGTTAATTAAATTTGTGCATTTATCGTTGTTTTGTGTAGCAATAATTTGTTTATTTGTTTTTTTTTTTTTTTAAATGCCTCCGACGCGACTACAACGAAACATAGACAGGAGGCGTAATCGTGATAACGACCGCAGCTACAGAACAGTGGCGTGTAATAGACTTACTCATCACAGTCAGCACCTGACCCTGGACAATCTCAACTATTTATTAGGCTACAAATGCGCCCTAACACTATCCCAAAACGACTTTTCGTTGTTAATTGGCCCTCTATCAATGACCTGTGTTGCCTGTACAGCGAGGCATTTTGAGAAGGAGAAAACCGGACGGATTGCTTTAGGTTAGCAATAACTAAGATAAACATGGTCTGAGTTATACTCCGGTAATCTTTGAGTTGACTCTTTTAAACTCATTGTAAATATGACTGTTATTCGTTTTGAAATAACTTCTGTAATACTTTGCAATTGCTCGAATTCGAGCAACATGTACACTAGTATTGTTTAATATGAAGAACTAAATAGTTGGAGATAACCACCAAATAACTGCATCACTTGTTAATTATTGAGTACTAAATAATAGCATACCTTATAACTAGAAACTGTGACATGGCAGGGCTGAGGGGTAATTAACCACTAACAATAACATGATTACACATACAATATGTAACATAAGTAGTTTGTTTATCTTTGAGGTATTTTTTTTACCTCGAAAGGTACAAAAAAGTACGAACAAGGTACTAAATAGTAACATAGCTTATAACTACAGGTTCCGATATGGCCGGGCTGAGGGGTCATTGACCTGTACAGTTAACGGGCCCGTAGCTTGGTTATCTTTGAAGTACAAATTATATTAATGGAGGTACAAAATAGTACGAAATAAGTACTAAATAGTAGTATAGCTTATAACCATAGGTTCCGATATGGCCGGGCTGAGGGGTCATTGACCTGTACAGTTAACGGGCCCGTAGCTTGGTTATCTTTGAAGTACAAATTATATTAATGGAGGTACAAAATAGTACGAAATAAGTACTAAATAGTAGTATAGCTTATAACCATAGGTTCCGATATGGCCGGGCTGAGGGGTCATTGACCTGTACAGTTAACGGGCACGTAGCTTGGTTTTCTTTGAGGTACAAATTATATTAATGGAGGTACAAAATAGTACGAAATAAGTACTAAATAGTAGTATAGCTTATAACCATAGGTTCCGATATGGCCGGGCTGAGGGGTCATTGACCTGTACAGTTAACGGGCCCGTAGCTTGGTTTTCTTTGAGGTACAAATTATATTAATGGAGGTACAATATAGTACGAAATAAGTACTAAATAGTAGTATAGCTTATAACCATAGGTTCCGATATGGCCGAGCTGAGGGATCATTGACCTGTACAGTTAACGGGCCCGTAGCTTGGTTTTCTTTGAGGTACAAATTATATTAATGGAGGTACAATATAGTACGAAATAAGTACTAAATAGTAGTATAGCTTATAACCATAGGTTCCGATATGGCCGGGCTGAGGGGTCATTGACCTGTACAGTTAACGGGCCCGTAGCTTGGTTTTCTTTGAGGTACAAATTATATTAATGGAGGTACAATATAGTACGAAATAAGTACTAAATAGTAGTATAGCTTATAACCATAGGTTCCGATATGGCCGGGCTGAGGGATCATTGACCTGTACAGTTAACGGGCCCGTAGCTTGGTTTTCTTTGAGGTACAAATTATATTAATGGAGGTACAAAATAGTACGAAATAGGTACTAAATGATGGTATACATATTAGGATCAAATTCGAAAATGGCCGGGCCAGCGTGTCACTGGCCCGGAATCCTAAATTAATTAGTTATCCGGTACCGAGTGGGGTACTAATTTTTTGTTTGTTGGTACTAAATAGTACGAAATAGGTACTAAATATTAGCATAATTCTTATGTACTAATTCCGTCATGGCCGGGCCAGTGACATGGACGTTTGTAAATGCCAAGGTCAAAGATTCCTCCTTGCTACATGGGAAAACAAAACTAAGTTATTTTAGCTTCAAGTGTACGTATAGCACGTTTAGTTGCCTTGAATATTGTCTAAGCAAATACCATCTCAAATCCCGGCATTTTTTTATAAACACCCGTATTACTATAGATATAGTAGATTGATATAGATATACTTTTACCATACTCCTTCAGTAGATTTCTCATCTTTGCGGAACAGCTAAAGCCAATTGTATTGTTAGTTCTGTCCGTTGCAATGTGAAGATCGTGTTTTGTTTACAATTTCTTTATTCTTATTTCAGTAATTTAAAGCCTCGTTTAACCAAATAAAACGATCTAATCATAAGCAATAACTCGCCTGGTTATATAACCAAGCAGAAAAGCACAAATCGTTAAATTAACCCTAAAATAATAGAAACAAAATTGTGTCGACACTAGCGAACAGTGTTACCGGACATGAACTAGACACGAAAAACTAGCTTCAAAATTTACAAGTGTTTCACTACAAGATGTGAATCAGGAAGGTTTCTCCTCAACCTAACGTTAGGGAAACTTTATCAATCCTACTGTATATAAAAGTACTTCCTATCCAAACTAGTTAATCAGGTTTCTTACCCTTCTAAATAAATAACTTCAAAATAACACACTTTATGGATAAAAAAGGTTTTTTTCGTCAAGTGTTTTGGTAGTGTCGTACACACAATAATCGTTCTACTTTCAATAATTTACAAAAGTAATCATTAGTGTTTACACACATTACACCCAGTAAATGTTAAAGCTTAGTCATTAAATATCTCATCATTGTAAGAGTCATAGATGTATACATTGGTGCTGGATAGAGCAAACAGTCAACAAACTGCGGGCAACGTTGACAAGCTTGTACTGCTGGAGTTTCAGAGTAATGTCGATGACATATTGGGACCGTTCCTCCCATAAAGTACAAAGGGGATTCTCTCTTTAATACACATCTTACAAATTATTTAATTTATACATATTCAATGTTCTTTGCAAATTATAGAAATTTCAGTACTAGCATAAGGTTTGATCACAGAAAATCACACAACAATCGACTGGGGTATTCAATAAAAAGTAGTAATAAAAGGGTAGTATCGATTAATTATCTCTTCGTCCAAATTTAATCAATGTTCGTTACATTTTTACCATATGAAAAACGTAGGCGCTTTACAGCAAGGCAATAACTCAAATAAACGTGACCTTTTCCACACAGAATCGACCTTTTATGAAATCCACTACAGCTTGGAAGGATCGTTTGTAGAGACGTAATCGTCTGTTTGGCTGAACGTTTTGGCATTAATTTTTTTATGGCCATTCTACGATACAGAAGAGGCAAGATTAAAGTTTTCTACCTTTAGGAACTACCGAGATGTTTTCAATGGTATTTTATCAAATTTTCCATATATGGAATAAGGTATTACCAAAAAGGACCGATTTTCTTTTTCGTTTTGAGGTAACCAGAGGCCAAAACACCAATCGTTCGGATTCATATTTATTTGTGTGTCCGTTAGTACGATAACTCGAGCAAAAATGATCCGGTTTTGATGGAATTTGGTATAAACGTGTAAACCTACATTTATTTGAACAAGTTCGCGAACCAACATTATCATCGGACTATAGGAAAGAGGATTTATGGGGAGCTTTATGAGGTAAAATGGGGTTTCCCATTTTCGACCCTTAAAACATAAAACTTTGCGATTTTTTAAACAGTTTTGTAGAACTTAAACTAATTGTTTAGTATATTAAAACTTTCTTATGCACTAAATCATGAGAGAAAAAATTACAAAAAACCATAACTTTTAATTTTTCATGTTATTCTTATTGAGAATTAGTAAACTATTGTAGTTTCCTTGTTTATAAACATATTTTGATAAAATTTAGAAATTTAATTATTTTATATTATACTATTAACATTTAACTATAAAATCAATTTATTACATTCCCTGTATCAGCAAACCTAGGTACTTGTTACACTAATGCTATACAAGAACGGAATAAATATGACATTTGTAAGGAGATATTTTAGTGAAAATCCAATAAGACAAATGGAAATTCACTTAGTCTGCAGGTTTGCTTTGGCAGGGGTATTTTTATCTTTTCAACTGTTAAGGTACAGCAACTATTTAAACTCTATATACCGGTACGCATGAGTCGCATGCACTATACGATCTATAAAATTAATTTTATATGCTTCATGAGTATTAACATTTTATATTATGAAATACAATAATAATATTTCAAATGTCTTTGATTCATTTCTCATCTCAAACTAGTCGTTCAAAGGTCCTTGATTGACAGTCGCAACCTTTTACTTAAGTATTACCCGACTGTTAGACGACAAAAGAAAAGAAATGTTGAGAATGTCAATGGAAATCTGTCTTAACAGAACAATGGACCACTGAGATCAATAGCAGTTGCATGTCCAGAATAGAACATGTTCATTCTTTTCAATCCGCAACAAAAGTATACTTCCTTTACCACTATTTGTAAAAGTATAACATGTTACATAAAGTAAAACCTGTGCGTTGTGTTGTAAAATACTCAAAGTATGATTTTTATATTTTAAGGGGAGTCTGTCCCTTTTACGCCCTAATGCTATTTAAATGTGAAGATATGCACCAATATAGGTACGCATTCCTCAGCAACCTATTAACCATTTAAAGTGAAATTTTTACTACATGATCTCTATGCCATAGGGTACCCGGCTTGCTAGTTAAAACTTAAATATATTCTTGTTTTTTATTTTTTATTTTTATAAATAAAATATGCAATTTTTTTACCTGATTTATTTTGTATGTTACCTTGGTAATGACTTAAACCAAATCATTTTAAACTAAAAGAGGTATCAAGCACTACTCACCATGATGTGAAGAAGATGTGTGTGAAGTTTCATATTGCTATCTCTTATAGTTTTTAAGTTATGCGTACCTAACTTTTAAAAAACACTATTTTCGGTAAAACGCCCTTGAAGTTCTAAAGGGCTTAGGTCGCGCATCCTAAGAACATTGAAAAATATCGTGCAGTACTATTTATTTGTTTTTTTTTTAATAAAAAAACTTTTGCAAAATATGAAGTGTTATATATATAAATAAACACAAAGAATTGGAGAATTTTTTAAGATAAAAATAAAAAAAACCTTTTTTTTCACCAAAAAGGTACAGACTCCCCTTAATAATTCTACTTAATCGAATATCAGTTTTAGAAAATAAGTGGAAATATTATATAATTACAAAACAGGTTGAGTTCATGTATACTTAGGCCAAATATTGGACAAATAAAAAATGCCTATATCATGTCAAGCATATAAATTCATCATCCGCTATGTTTTTGTTTTACTAGAACGTATATGACCTTTGGTACGAAAGTCTTTTAAATATTATTTTCCAAGTGTGCATTTAGTTTAAAATGGACTTATTGCAAACTAAATACCAGCATAAAAATAATTTTTAACTTTAACAACTAGTTTCAGGCAGTTATTTTATAATGATTTTGTCAAAAGACAATTTAAAAACGCCATTAGTGTGTAGTTTTAACGCGTAGTTCCTAACAACCATCTTGGTTCTTCATTAGCAAATTTACAAAGAGTTTCAAACTTTCCCATTTAGATCCAACCGGAGTGAATTAATGACTCTTGACATTGTTGAATTAAGTTAGTTAGCTTCACGCTTTCAGAACATCAGAACACTTTTGTGGTATTGTTCATACAACTATTATAATGTTTGTTGGTTATGTGTGTGAAGTAGATTTGGAATTTGTGTTTTTGAATCGTAAATGCTGACGTAGTAAAGTAATTTATTTAAATATTTGTATCATTGGTGGTAATTGTTACTTTGGGATCTTCAGCGAACTAGCTCAATTTTCCTTACGCAGTGATGAACTTTGTGTACCCATATCGTTTCTTAAGAAATTACCATTCAGATTCACAACAAGCTCAACAATCAACGACAGCTTAATCCCATTTAAAATCATCAAAAATATACCCTCCTGTCTCAGGAAAGTAACTAGCTGAATACTACTTAGCCACCCAGCCATAGATGTATGGTACGCAAAATAATAAAACTTTGTTTCTAGTAGAATTATTTTACTAAAGATTAAGTTCTAGAAGGAAGATTAAATCCTCCTTTGTGGATCAAACTTTTAGAGTAAACCCCTTAGGGATAAATACGTTAACCTCTCAGTTATTATTTTATACTACGAATGTGTGGCTTAAACTAAATGGAGAAAACAAATCACGTAAACATGGTTTGGTACTTTGACATTATACTGACCACACCTATAGTAACCTAACCTAACCTATCCTAAGGGTAGACTGTGTTTTAGGCTAGGTTGGGAAGATTTAGTTATTCAAACTAATTAAAATCTTATTTGGAAGTCGATAAATCGGTGTGGTCGGTATAATACCAAAGTGCCAATGATTTTTCAGTTTCAAATCAAGTACATACGATTAATAACATTATAAATTCTATGTGGTGTAACCAATCAGTAATCCCAATAAAGTTTATTTACTTTCTAAATGCATATACAGTGTTCCAAGAAATTTTAATACTGTCAATACATCCTTTGTCATGCCATTTAAAACTACTAAATTGAAAATAAATAAGTGATTAGTTTTGAACTCCTTTAGTTACACTAAAAATGTCAATACAATTAGATTATCTTTGACAATAATGACCTTCATCATGAAGTAAATACCATAAGCTCAATAAGTAGCTAGGTATTTTGTTGCAAGGAACATAAAGAAGTTTCTGCTGGGTTTTACACAGCTTTACTTTTAAATTAATAAACCCAGCGAATAATACTATTGTATAAAAAATAGACCATCTATCTGCAGAAAATTATTCATTTTATAACATGCTGCGTTATAAATATTATTATTTTACTAAATTTAAAATAGTGTATACGGTTTTGTTGGTTGATTAACTAAATATTTATTAAACATTTTGTTACGAAATTCGATCAATCTTTCCCCAAGGAAATAAATACTGAAATATTAAAAAAAATATAGATAAGAATAGAAAATTTTATAATAATCCTCATACTAATCTGAGTAATTCTATCTGAGAAAATTCTCTTGGCACACATAACTTTTTTATCGGCATTGCTTTATAAAAATTAATCGAATATTCTGTAAATATTCTTTCATCGTATTTACTGGTAGTAGAGTTTCCTGTGAATTATATTTTACGTATAAAGTGTTTATCTTATAAATATTCACTCGGTGAAGTAAATGAATAAATACACAACCTCTGCACTTTAAAGTCAACCGGGAGAGCGAACTAATGACACTTGACAAGGTTAGGCACTTTGGCGTTTCACCAATTAATGGTCTGCTGTTTTAAACAGTGGCATTACATCAACTCTGTCAATGTCGTATCACTAATCAATGGTACTTTAGCCTTTTTATACACCGTAAAAGTGTACATATGATTCACATTCTGTTTGGGTTAAATAGAGTACAAAACACCGGAGAAAACATTTAAAATTAAAGGAAGAGAGAGATGTGATAATCTTTATAAGTAATTTCTTCAAATATTCCATTCAATGACTTTTTCAAAAAAAATTATTTAAAAAAAAAACATAAGAAACAACATTGTTTACTGATATTACTCACAATTTTTAGATTGATTTCTTTAAAATAGTATAATTATCGAACTATACATCCAATATTTATATTACGGTAAGTGTAATCTTAATATATTATAATTACTATACGAGTATTTTTTTCATGGGAAATTAAATGATACAACTGTAACTTTGTTAACATCAGTACAAGTTCAGCACCCAAGCTAAGTGGACTGCGGAAATAATACGGCATTTGTATTACTGTACTATCTCTTACGACCTCTTTACCAGCTACCTTTCAAACCTTTTTACTACTATCGAAGGTTCACAAAGTAACAAAAAAGTGTAATCTAATCTGCTCACACTACATATATTAATAGTAAATTTTCATACTATTATGCATTGTGTATTACACAAATATTTTGGGGCAGTAATTCAATGTGACTCAAGAAGTTCTGAATACTTGCGTATAATTACACCATCAAACATGTTAAATGTATCCAAAACACGACTCTTAAATATGCAAATTATGTAGCACTATCATAACAGAAAAAGATTCGATACAGGGTGAATCAGACCACCCGTGCACATACTTTAACGGAATATACAGCCGCCTGTGTAACTCACAGATTCACTGATCAGGTTTACAAAATGTTTACTCACTTCCAGATTAGTTAGGGATCTGACATTTTTATGGAGGTGTGCTTGGTCCCAAACCACCTAGAGCGGAGCCTGCAAAAATAATCCTAGACTTTTCTAAAGTAAATGCTACATATGTTTCTCATAAATGAGATATATACTTGCAGTATCCAAAGTCAATTATAAGTCTGGTTCACGTAAATGAACTGTCTACTTCCCGGAACCAAAGTCTATGTTTCATCTTGTTCTCATAAATTAAATGTCTACTTGCAGTATCCAATGTGAGTGATGTATATGGTTCGCATAAATTGACAAAATTCGCCTATTTGTAGTATCCAAAGTCAATGTTACGCCTGTTTCACCTAAATGGGATGTCTATTTACAGGTTATTAAGTCAATAGTACGTCTGGTTTAAGTAAACGAATTTTTACTTGCAGTATTCAAACTCAATGGTACATTTGGTTCACGTAAACTACCGTAATTGTCTACTTGCAGTATCCTATGTCAATGGTTCATTTGATTCACATAAAATGAGTGCCTATTTGCAGTATCAAAAAGCAATGGTACGTCTGGTTCACGTCAATGGAATGTCTACTTGTACTATCCAAACTAGGCGGTAGCCCTATATTTGGTTCACATAAATTGAATGGTTGTTTGAGTATTCAAAATCAATGGTGCATCAGCCTAATTCCGGCGACCCTAATTATTGGTTATTCATTTTTTAGCTTTGACTACATTATGCAAATAGTAAAATAGTAAATAACTGCGGATATCCATTAGACTAACACTCTAACCAGATTTAGCTTGTTGAACAGTTTCCCACTTTTTTAGTTTGGTTTTAGTTAGCTAAGCTTTTAGATAGCTGATTCCCAATAAACCATTACATGCTTCACAACTCAAACGCTGACAAAACCATTAGACACATTATGGTGGATTGACAACACTGACTTCTAGGCTTCTACAGACAATTTCAAGTTTTTAAGTAAGTAGGGTCATGAGCTACTGTATGACTAGGATTACTTTCGAAAATCGAAGTAGAAAGAAATAACATTTTATCAAGCATGACCTTACATGTTTTTCAATTATGTCTTCCTATTATGCTAGACTTGCTTTGTACAGTTGGAACATCAGGTTTTATTACATGTCCATATGCAATGTTTCCTGCGAAGTTCCCTACTCCTGTATTTGTGAAACTTACTATGTATGCTCATGCTTTTCAAAGGTCGAGTTAATTAAAAAGGCTTAGCTTCTTGCGTAAAATGAATGTGGTGCCTATGTGTGGATGTGTGTGCTTGTGTGTAGATGTATATGTGTGTGTTGGAAACGCCCCCTCTGGACTCGGGGCAAGGGACACAAAATATTAAAAAGAGGCCATTTTATCAAACCTAACCTTACATTTTTTTTCAATTATGTCTCTCTATTATGCTAGAAGTGCTTTGCTCAGTTGGAACATCAGGTTTTATTACATAGATATGTCTATATACAAGGTTTCATGTAAAGTACCAAATCAGTATTAGTGAAACTCACTATGTATTTTAAGTTGAAAGGGATGTATTATAGAAAAATCAAGTTTGTTCTAATTTAAAATGGCGGCCATTTAAATTTTCCGAACCAAATTTCATGAAAATCTGAGATTAAATTGAAATTACTCATGGAATCAAATTTAAAGCACCTTGTAAGGCAGATATGGCAGCTTGAAATGACTATCTGGCTGTAAAAAATTTGTTTATAATAAATACAAGTCAACTTTTTTTGGCACCACAAAAGACAAATTCCGGTCGCTTCACAGTAAATTGTAATTTTCTATTCCATCTCAATTCTGTGTCTTAAAAAGTTGTGTGTGTCTATTCGGTACTATTAGCTTATTAGCTTGGTATTTATTAGTACAAACACATTCACTCATAAACAACTATGATTTATAAACCCCTTCTTGTCATGTCCTAAAACACTTCAAGTTATTCAAACTATAAAGTAAAGATCCCTAGATCCCTAAAGTTAAGGCATAGAAAGACGTGGTTACTCTAAAACATTGTTACCACTTAAATGGAAACTAAATAACAACTTTGAGGGCTATGAACTGTAAGTGATTCTCAAACTTTGTAAATAATGTCAGCAATCTAAATGAACCTCATTAAAACTTGAGTGCAGTGAAGTGAGTTCCCTTAGAGTAGATAGTGCTTTTTGTTTCAATTTACAGCATTGTTTTTTTTATAATTATGAACAATAATTAATCAAATCCCACGGTTACTTAACTATGTGGTGTGATAGTGTTTATGGATGTTGAAAATTACTTACGTACAATACTTATACCATATACCATTTTTATGTTAAGTTAAATGTTAGTAGCTTAGTTGTTCATTATACAATTTTAATATACCTATAAGAGGTAGCTCACTGGACGTTTAAACATGTAAAACATTTTATAGTTTACACCGTTTCAGGGTAGAAGTATAGTTATAAATAGACTGTTTTTTAGCTATTAAAACTGTTGTAACAATTTCAAAGTGCGGCTTCTCGCACAAATTAAATTGTGTACAAACATTATAAGTAGGTATACGTGGGATCAAAACTAAAGTTTTCTTCTGTAAGTAGGAGCCTAACTTAAAAGAATATTTGTAACAATATCTGTATACAATAAAATAATTCGTTCCAAGAGAAACCTAGGTTATTTAGACTTGAAATCTTAAGGCAATTTTATATCTTGTCAATATTGGTCATAATAAAAAGAAAGAAAAAAACTAAAATATTCCCGCAAACATTAAATAGCATACACCATGTTTTATGAGTTTGAAACTTTGTGTCTATTAGTGTTACATCTACTTTAAAAGTCTGTATGGAAAAAGAGTTGCGAGGATAAAAATTGTCAACAATGCAAGACTGGCAACTGATGTGAACATTAATAAAATTGAGGAAACATATAACAAGATTACATTTTATATGGTTATTGGTTTTACTCCAGTTTCTTGTTTCCATTGACAGTAGAAGACCGATCCGATTAATGTATCACATTCAATGTTTTGGTTCAACCGTAATGGAAATAGTCCAAATTATCTGCTAATTTTGGTGTAGTAGGAATTTTTTATCCAACAGAGCCAATTTAAGAGCGTTAACGTGGTTAAAAATGTATTTAGTTACTAATAAAAATTATTTAACCGGACCACATAAGCAATAAATACTACATTAATACCGATTAATTATACATATTTGAAATTATGGCCCGAAGAATAATCTTTGGTAAAAACTCGACCACATCCAATTCTAAATCCACATTTTCAAGTTTGGTAATTTCCACCACAGGAAATACATACAGCCGTTTTTTCGCCAACGACCGATTAAAAATACCATGATTCGATAACTCGATCTAACAACGTAGAGTAAGCTTTTTCTTAGGTAGACTACTTTAAATTCACTAGAAAGTTGAACAAATCAAAAGAAGAAGTATGCAAAACGTTACTAAATTCGATGAATGTCTAGAGGCGTTTCAGAGACTAGAGTTTATGCAAATACCACCTGCTGTAGACGAGAGATGCAAATGTCGAAGTAGGTCTGCGAGAAGTGATAACAGGATTGGATGGCTTACAACCAAGTGTAGGTAAACTGTTTTAGTAACTTAGGTTTTGAATAGCAATTAATTCACTTACATTTAAGGTATTTATCTAATAGTATTTTTCCTTCTTTTTAACGGTAAAAAATGTCTAACCATAGTGTAACCATTTTTCTAACCGTCTAATCTTTGAAAAGACAAAAACACAGTAATAGGTTATAGACGTAGGTTAATAAGCACTGTTGCAATTTGAATACAAAATCATTTACACATATTAAACCAATTAGGTTTATTTCTGAGGCAAGCATTGTATTATTTTATCTACGACTGTTTGTTAAAGTAGCCGTTTCAGTTCAGTTCTTAGAGTTGAAAAGTTTCACATAACAGCATTGTTTACATACAGAACAGCTTAGTTTTACTTAACAACACGGGTAACGGACCAATGAGGTTCAAGGATTGAGAGAGAAGAAGTAAAGTTGTAATGATTCGAACTTCAACTAATCAGCTGTTCAGGCCAATTTAATTGTTGAGCGGTGCAATTAGTGTTTGGTACAGTTTCGTTGCATCGCTGTCAGTGGCAAAGAGAGGTTATAAACGAAAATATAACCTCTCTTAAAAGTTAATGAGTAGGCCTCGTGATTTTTAGTAGTTCAAAGTTGAAACACTGTCGAAGGTAAACTAGTGCATGCAAATCGCGTAAATACTGTTAACGACACTCGTAGAAGTTTTTACGGTGTCGTTAACACTATATTTACGCAATCGTTGCGTAAACTACTATTACAAAATACCAATTGATATTAATTATAGGAAAAAATACGTATCTTTCGTAACTTGTAAACCATACAAATACGGGAGAGTTGTAGGAACCATAATTTGCATACCTGTCTGCTGTTAACGCGAGGTTATATACTACCAATCATTGTGATGTATGTACATTGCGGTGGTTTTATGACCATTGGTCGTCATGTGAGTGGCTTACGTCAAAATCCGCAGTACACAATACTACTGTTTTCCATTCATAGATAATAAAGTCTGGGTATATCAGTATAGTGGGTTGGTTATTGAGCTTTAAGTCAGAGTTATTTCCCATATGAGGCTGAAAAGTGGTAAGAGTAGCTTGTCGATTAATTCTACCTTAAACGCCATGGAATTTTCAAACTTCTTTTATGTTAAATTTGTATAACTAATATGCAAAACAAAATATGTACTCCTTCATAAACCCACTTGAAGAATTTAAAAATTATTTTTTAGGAAATTTTACTTTTTTATGTGCGTTGTAATTCGTGATAGGTGCCAAGAGAATTTATCAAATGTTTATTTATATCAATGTTTATCTTGAAGACAACTCTTCACATTTTGGACGAAACGTTTAACGCCAAAACCACCATGGTTTATGAAACTTTTACCGATTACCCTTTTAATTACCTCGTGATTAACACAATTAAAACTACTTTGTGAAAAAATTGAATTATGCTCTTGCAAAAAAAAACATAAAATAGCTGTTCCTCATAAACTGCGCAGTTAAAAAATATTGCGGGTACAAAAATACGAACGAATCATTAATTGCTGAGACGCCAAAGTACTTAATCTTATCAAGAGTCATTAGCTTCCCTCTCGGTTGATTTAAAAGAGTAAGTAAGTGATTTCCACTTATTTGACTGATGCTTAGGGTTTTTTATAGTACTTGAAAATTTAAGTAGGGCAGTTTACAATATGAACATTAAGGGAAAAACTAGATTTTTGCATTATGAAAAAGCATAAAACTGTACGTAAGTAAAAGACATTGCAATAAACAAATTACATGGGTGACTAAAGGATTTTATTTTTCAGGGAAGTATGAATAAGTCGAGAGTTAGACATTCAGTAATATATCGACATGTGAGGGGAGATTGTCAATTTATGTCAAAGATTATTTTACCATAATTTTCATAAACATAAACCCTTCCTTCATAGCCCATAAATAATGTTGATAGATTATGCAACTGATAATATACAAATTTGTGCACTCTTTGTATGTCAGTGAAACTCTTGTACACTTGAATGACGAAAAATATGACTTGATCACGTACCACAAACCTTAAACTATTAAAAGTGTTAATACTGATACTATTACATGTTCCTTTTTGATTACTTCCATTACTTCTGCACTCAGTTATAGGAAGGCTTTTATGCAATATCATATTTTTTTAAATATTTTTAATCCCATTTTGTTTACAAAAAATGTATGATTTTGATTTAATTTACTGCGGATTTTGCTGTTTCTGAAGTAATTGCAAGTTTAGAGTTGTGTTATAGAAGTATAAATTATTTTATACGTGTACTCACAACTCTGTACTCTTAATGTAACATTTTTAGAACCGAATAAATGTTGGACAATCGGTACTGCAATGTCAATTAGTGTTTTTGTTTGGAAGGAGTAAGTACAAGATATCAGCTTTTGTATATAACTAGAATTATTTATCAAATTTATAATAGAAATTATAGAAATGTATTTATTATTATTTATTATTTCTATTATAGAAATAATATAAATTCGCGGATTAGTTATCAATTGACATGTTAAAGTTATACGTGTGGATTAATTTTAGAAGTATAGACACATGACGCAGGGACAAAACAAATATCAAATATGTTACGCTCTAATCCAGATATTGGCCTCAAAACTTGGACACTATTCTCCATACAATAAACTATATCCTATTGTCACAGTTTCCTCAGAAATGTAACACGAATTTTCTTATTATCAAAATGTAATAATAAACCACGCCAAATTAACGGTATCAGCATTCTGACACATCCTTTTCCCATTTGCTTGTCAACAACCTTTAACATGGGTAAGCGATGAGATTAACTAACTATGACATTTAATAGGTAAAATCACAAAAGTAGCATTAACTTTTGAACCAAAGTTTTTACAGTAAATGTAGCACAATTTTGTTCAGAACTATAAGGAACATAACCGACAAACTTCAATCAGAATTGGGTAAAAAAAAACAATTTTCCGTGTTTTCATGGGGTTCTATGGGAAAATAGCATAAGTTAAAACAACATTTGAACCGTAATTTGTACACCAATGAGGGGTTGCACTATGTTGTTAAGAGTTGTAAGGACCATCACATACTAATTTAAATCAAAGCCAGTTTTTTTATTCGATTTTATGGAATTTCTTGGTAAAATGGCATAATTTACAATAACCTTTGAACCGTAATTTTTACAGAAATGGAGGTTCTACTATTTGTTTCAAAATCTAAAGGGCTACATAATACTAAATTTTTATCAAAATCGTTAGGACCATTTTCTAAAAAACCCGATACTTCTGATATATTATTGGTTTTTATTAAAAAATCACCATTAAAATAAAAAATTTCCCAAAAAAAACAGAAAAAAACACCTGGAGATGCCATAGATTAGTACCTCCATACCAAATGTAATCAAAATTGGACCACAGGTGTAGTCTGTAGCTTTGTACAAATCCACACATACAGACACACACACAGACATCACTTCGAAGACCACTTTTTAGGGTTCGGGTGGGGGGGGGAGCGAAAACGGATATATCCACTCAAAACTCAAACTTGAAAATAATTACGAAAACAACACTTTCTCCATAATATAGGGAAAAATAAAACCCAAACTTTCAAATTGTATAGTTAGTCCAGCTATTTTCTTCATATGTGTTATTCAATTAATGTTGATTATCTAATTTTATCACTTGTTTTGCATACGACAGATTGACGTACATAAACTTAGCTTTCTAAACACAACTGGGGAAGTGTGCTAATGATTAGGAGGCGGGAAGCTAACTTGTTAAATGTAACCTTGTCATGAGCCATTAGCCAACTCTCTGGGTTGATTTAAAATGGAAGTGGTGTACTCTCTGGTGGGATGTATGTTTTTAAACAATATTCGAATATTTTAGAATACTACACAATGTAAAAAAAAAGTGTTCGGTACTCTTAATAATATGTATAGTAAGCATAATTTTATTAAATAAGATAAACGTTTTACAGCATTTATATTGTCTTAAAAACATTAGTAAATTTGTGTCATCTCGTTGTTTTTTTTTTTTTTTAATTAAGTTCTCATTCGAAAGACAGACAACAAATATTTTATGCGTTTATTTATTATTAAGGGTATTTAATATTAATATTTATTTTCAGTATGTTTATATATTTAGCAGTGAATTTAATTTTTATGACCAGGTCAGATGTGTACTAAAAGGGCCATAAGATAAAAGTGTGATATGAGACTTCTCATTTCATTACTAACCGTTAAGGAATTTAACGATATATAATTGTTAAAGAATCGGAAAACTTCAGAAAATAAGTAAACAATGTAACAACAATTTTGATGTCTGTTGATATCGATCAGAATGTATATATAACCCATGAGCAATGTATGTTTGTGATATAAGTATGTACTTAAAGTGTAAACGAACATGAGGCTGTGTAAACATTTCGGATTCTCACATCGAAAGATGACAATAAATTCTTAACTGCTACTCTATACCTTTCTGGTACAAACAGATCCACTAGGAACGTTTTTAAGATGAACTTTTATTGTTAACTTCATAATGTAGTTGTTTTTCTAAACCACGTTAGCTAATCAATAAAAGGTTACAGTACCTGCAGACTGCCTTGTGGGTTTTGTTAATCCAGTAGGATTACGTACGTTTCGGCAAATATATTGTATCCTGTTCGGTTTTTTAGTAGTAGGCCTACTTGTATTTAATGTTCGTTTTGTGTAGGTGTTCTATTTTAAACTTTGACGTGACCATGTGTGTCGAAAAATCAAGATTTTAACCTTCAAGTTCTGGATCTGATGATGGCAATATATTTGCCGAAACGTACGTAATCCTACTGAATTAACAAAACCCACAAGGCAGTCTGCAGGTACTGTAACCTTTTATTTTATTGTTAATTAACGAGGATTATACCAATTAACTCGAGTTGAATTTACAACCCCGAAGCCTAATGGACCCGCAGAGATCCATTAGGCCTTGGGAAAATCTTAGTTCAAGTTACACCTGACTGTCTTTTGTAGGGTATTCTCAACAGCGTTAATTGATTTTTGAAATCATCGATTGTCTATCATTTACTAGACTTCTTGTGAATAAAATTGAAAGTGAAGGAGTATGTAATCACTAATATTTACATAATTACAATTTCACATTAATATTATTAGGGTTTCTAATGGTAGAATGACGGAGTGTAAGGCATTGAAACACAACGAGCATAATGTTTTACTGGAAAAGCAATTATTACAAACGAGTAGGATATCTTCCGAATTATTTGAGCATATAAATACTATTTTTAAATTACAGTTTGTAAAAATATGTTTTCTTCAATTTAATTGGTTTTTTAGAAACGTTTACTGTGAAGAATTATTTTGCAGAACCATTCCAACATATATATTTATGTCGGATATTGCCAAATGAAAATTTTATTTTTAGCCAATCGTTTTAATGAATAAATAAATATACAGGGTGAATTTTAAATGAGTTCCCCCCCTACTTTTTTCTACATTTCTTAAGATATCATCTCCGGACTACGTCAGATCATTGTTGAGTAGTAAGTACTCATTTTGACTGGGTATACATTTTTAGCCGCCATCTTGGTTCCGCCATATTGGATACAAAGTTTTTTTTTCAAATGTAAAAGTGGGGTTGTGACCCATTATTTCAAACTAGATTTTTACGCTGATTACAATGCCACAATTAGTTTTTAAAAATCTTCATCCGTTCTAAAGTTATGAGGAATCTTTATAACTTTATTTTTAGCCCATTTTAACATTGTGCATTAACAAAGTAAGACCATAATCTCAAAATAGTGCTAGATAAAGATAAGTATGCACCACCATTCATTGTTGTCATATTTTCACTTGGTTATGACGGATGTAGTTTTTTCAGCCGCCATCTTGGATCCGCCATTTTGAAATGTGATCAATTAATTTAAATATGAAGGTGGTGTTGTGACCCATCATTTTGAACTACTTATTTATACTGGACTCAATGCCGCAATCCGTTTTTGGTTATCAAGCTTACTTGATGAAATATTAAAATACTCTTATTTAAAATTTCAATATTTCAAAATCCAAAGATGCAAATGAAAAACGAATTGCGGCATTGAGCTCAGCATAAAAAAGTAGTTCAAAATGATGGGTCACAACACCACCTTCATATTTAAATTAATTGATCACATTTCAAAATGGCGGATCCAAGATGGCGGCTGAAAAAACTACATCCGTCATAACCAAGTGAAAATATGACAACAATGAATGGTGGTGTATACTTATCTTTATCTAGCACTATTTTGAGATTATGGGCTTAGTTTGTTAATGCACAATGTTAAAATGGGCTAAAAATAAAGTTATAAAGATTCCTCATAACTTTAGAACGGATTAAGATTTATAAAAATTAATTGCGGCATTGTAATCAGCGTAAAATTTTAGTTTAAAATAATGGTTCACAACCCTACCTTTACATTTGAAAAAAAAACTTTGTATCCAATATGGCGGATCCAAGATGGCGGCCAAAAATGTATACCCAGTCAAAATGAAGTACTTACTACTCAACAATGATCTGAAGTGGTCCGGAGATGATATCTTACGAAATGTAAAAAAAAGTAGGGGGGGAACTCATTTAAAATTCACCCTGTATAATTTTCAGAATACTGTACTGTATAAGGGTCGGTTCTAAATTTGAAATAATGATCATTCAAGTACACTATTTCAATTCAGCAACAACTTATTACAGTACTTGAGTACTTTAGTTTGATTCTATTACTTGAGGCCAATCTGTCAAAGCGACAATTTTCAATAATTTGCTTGCTATACAAAGTAGGTATAGATTGTGGGATAAATTACCCATTTGCCTTGTAAATCAATATAAAATGAAAACAATATATTTATCAGTAACCTTATTTATTTATTTTTGTTTTTGTTTGTGATTTGTAGACACATGTATGAACTTACTTAACAAAAATTACTTATTTTTTGTCAATTCGTAAATCCAAATGGATGGTGTTACAAATTACAAGATACAATATTATACAGGTCCTGTCAATGACCATTGTTGCTTACAAAAGTTTTTAAGGATCAGAATATATGACTTTATAATACATTATTTGTGTCCACCCTTATTATCAATGAAAACTGTTCACCCGTGAGTATGGGGGCAGAGAATATACTAAAAAGAGTATATTGGCACAGGAAATACTTTAAAATAGAGGACAAGTAGAACCAAAATCCAATATTTTGTGATGTATGTTATAAAAAGAATTAACAGCTAGACTTATTTACTGTTGCATTGACTGGACTATATACAATGTACAATATCTTGCATTTAAACTGAATTACGCTTTAAATCGAATTATGTTTTAACCTAAGCCATACTGTGATACAAATAACGTGTCTACTGATATTTTGATATTGAGCACTTATGTAAGAGTAAAAATCTACTTAAAAATCATTCTCAGCTACAAATAAATAATTATTACTGGGTGTATTGAAAGTAGTGCACAAACTAACAGGTGATTTTTCAGCTTACGTTTATAAAAACATGTGCCAATGGAAAGACCAAGTTTATACTTTTTTTATTTGATCATGATTTGTTCAAGGCCCCACTAGAAAAACAGGCCATGCTGCAGGATCCCTGACGTCACACTAGTGGATAGATTTAATTGATAAATTCATTACCATATGTTTTAGGTAAATAAACAAGCTGGCTGTATTAAAGAGTTTTAGTACAACTAGTACCCTGTAGTAGTAACTAGTAACCCTGTGATATAGTGTTGCGCTGCCCGTGCTGCAGCGATTTGTTCCGACTATTTATTTATACTAAAGGTCGTCCATTGGTTGAAAACTCGACCAAGATTAGGTAATTTAGAGCCTTTTCAATTTTTACCCCCAACACTGTCAATAAAACATGTGATTTGAATTAGATTTTCAGTTGATATTTTGTTATTTCATCACCAGCATGGCAACCCTTAAGCCTATTTTAATTTTATAAACATTTTAAATTAATTTTTTGTGCTTTTTTAGCCTTTTTAAAATTATTTAGATACTGAACTGAGAAAAAAATGTTTTTAAGAAACATACTTGCCTATTAATATATAGATTTGATGAAATTGTTTTTATGACTAATGCAAAGAAAAAATGCGTTATTCATGTGTTAAAGTTTGCTCGAACGGGAGCTGTAGTGAATACTCAACGGAACTTCTTCATTCTACGTATGCAATTACGACCAGTAGGATCCTTTGAGCATGTTTTTTGTACGTTTTCGCATTTTCTTTTATTCTCAACCCAGGTCTTGTGTTAGGGTTCTCATAAAGCGACTGATCAAAGGTTTAGCTCTGACATAATGAGATGGTGGCTTAGGCTCACAAAGGTATTTCAATCCTTTCATCAATCACATGGCCGAGCACCCGGACCTTCTAACACTATGAATTAAAACGCGAGGATTTTTTGGCTATACTAGTTGAACCGTATAATGCAGCAATGCGTAGTAGCTACAAATTCGTGCACTTGAGTAGTAAAGAGTCCTTGCTGGCTAGCGGCCATCTTGGATAATTTCTAACAGCTGCTGAAGAGTTAATTATCATCCTAAAATATTTCCAAAATTAAAGTGATTATAATTAAAAAACTAGGACACTGTGGGATAAGAAACTTTCTGTATTTTTGCCAAGGGAGTCTATGGAAGCCAATGACCATCTTGGATTTGCCCACCATGAGAGTTGTTAATTTCGTAAATTTTCAACAGCCGCTGAAGAGTTATTTACCATCTCAAAATATATCTCCAAATACCATTGTGATTGTAATTTAAATATCTAATACACTGTGGTATGAGATATTTTCTTTGGGTTTTTTATAGTTTTATGAGTTATAGTGTCTAGGCTCCATAGACTCTTAAGAAGTAAAATCCTGCTATCTAAATAAACTTTAAAAATGCATCCAGTGTTATAACTCGTATAATATCACGTCCATGACGAAGTCTTGAAGTTAAAAGACATTAAACTAAGTACATAACGAATAGGTCAGTTTAATTAAACAGCTAATCAGCATATCGTATTTAAGCATCCATTGCTGATAAATAACAATCATATAAAGTACTGTAGCTATCGATTTGGTATGTGTCATTTGTTAGTGATGCCAAAATAGGTTGATACTGATTGTCATCAGGCTTGTAGGCTTGCATCAGTCATCGACATGAGCGATGCTTGTTAATGACAATCTGCTGAAGTGAAATCGATCGTACGATGTTGTTAGCGAGAAAGGCCAGACTAGAGGAACACTGTTATAGCCATTAGCTTTTAATTAGCCTTCAAAAGACCTTTGATGACAATATTACGCAACGATTTTGTATGTAATTGTACTATTATAATTTAAGTTTTTACCTGCTTAATGCTGATGTCTGATATAAATATACCAAATGATTAACACCCCTTAATTGTTCAGCTATTAAAACAACATCTTGGGTCTTTTTCGTTTTGCATTGTGGCTATACCAGAGTTTTATTAATTACAGAAATATTAGCTATGTCTCCTCCAACAATCTTTCATGAAACGTACATTGACTTCATTAGGATTATTTTCGGAACCATTTCTGGCCACTGTTTTACTATGATAGTATGAAGAATTTGTGTGTAAGTGCTAAAAACATTAAGCTCATAGTAAGTGGGCATCGAGCCATGGTTGGGTTTATTTAGATTGTAAAGTCAATATAAAGGAAACTCAGGATTTATGCACAACTAATTTTGACTTTGATTGTTTACATTTTATTGTAATTTGTATTTATAATGATGACAATTGTAACCTGGCAATCCACAACAAATTAATTTAACCTTAAAAATAACTAATTTATAATAGCCTGCTTGCATAGGTTTGTTTAAAATTAAAAGCTAATTGAACATTTAAGTTTAAATCCTAATTTACGTAAAATTAATATAATATTATCAAATACGGTATTTATTTCACTGTTAAAACAAAGTTTGCTAACAATAACCTCAGTACTTTGGGGATCAGGTTTTGGTAGGAGAGAGCTAAATAAAATAATAAGTATTTGATTAGAACTATTTTACCCTGTATCGAGTAATCTTTAGTGTAATTTTTGCTCAATAGTAACATGCTGATCTTTTTCCCTTTGTACTGTATTTTGTAATTTGCTGTGGATGGCTTGTTATAAGCACATGTTACAAATCTTTTGTTTATTTTTTCCTTCTTATTTTGTTCAACCTACATAGTTATTTAGCAACCCATAAGGCCTAGGTAAAATGTTTAAATTTTTAAATGAGTTGTGTGACGAAATACGAATTTTTTGTGAAGTAGTGGATGTTGTCAATCACTTTTTTAGGTCTATAACTCCCTAATTCCAAATTTTATCAAAAAAATTTCCGCTGGATTTCAAGATAAATATTACAGACAGACAAACCAACAGAAATAGCTCGTATTAGAGTATAGGATTTGTTTTTGTGTTAAATTCATAACAATATGTTACCAAGCTGAAACTTTGTAATTGCAAAAAAAGTAGGATATTTTCTGCATTCTTTCAAGATAAAATATTTTGTATGGATTGCACATTTCCTGATGAACTGCCACGTCAGCATCAGCATAGTCAGCCATGGTTCAGCGCCTCAGTGACGTCAGCTGAGTGATTGATGCAGCATATTGGCATTCTCCATCAGTTCCTTTCAAAACATTTATCTTTTTGTTTTCTGCTTACCGAATGTCTAAGACCATCTTTATCTCACATGATATTCATACTCGTCAAAAGATTGTATTCGTTTGGAATTGTGATTTAGTGGTAAGTAAAAAATACCGTATTTTTGTGCAATACAAATGAAATGTTTTCATATAACAACAACAACCATCTCCCAATATGAACACCCAGTTTTGAAAACAGGAGGATAAATGAAAAAAGACTTGAGATAGGATGATAAGATTTGATGATAAGATTACTCTGCTAAATCCAAAGAAATATAAAGAAAACCAAACAGAAAATTATAATCGGTTCTTAAACATATTTCACACTAAAACGCTTGTTCTAAACAAGGATCATATATTTCATTAATTTACTCACTGAACGACCAACGTGGTAATTTTTGTCGGATGTGACTAACACCAAAACTACAGAGTTGTGTAAATGTTTACACCTTATTACTCCCAGTTAGTTTATTTGTTAAGGTTAGGCACTAAAATATTTAAACGGGATTTAAATTACAACATCGTATTCCCATCAAAGTTAATAAATACCTCCCTGCAAGTGTCCTGCAAATGTTTAAAAATCTATAAACAATTATGAATCTCTATCGGTTTTGCCCAACCAAATATTAATGTTTTAAAGTTGAATTACAAAACAACCTTTGAAAAAGATTTATTTGTATTATATATATATATTTGAAGATGCACGTTTTGAAGTGCATTTGTGATTGTGGGACGAACAAATTTCAATTCAAACCACTTTTAAAGTCAGTATTATACATCAAATCAATTTTAAATATCAAAATTCCAAATAGTATAAGTAGGCTACATATTATGCAACTACAACGCACAGGTATATTTTAGAGTGTACTCTCTTGTTTCTACGACTAAGTAAGATTGGTTGATGCTTACTGTATTAACAGAAAATGTTTCGCCACTTTAAAAGTAGACGTGGAAGATATATTCACATTTGGATGAACTAGGCCTAATTGGAATGTACAGATTTTGAAATATTTTCCCGGTCTATTTTTACGTAAATTATTTTTTTACACCAAAAGTGCTTTTCCAATAACAAATTAAATGCTCGATACTGCGGAAATATGATTCCAAATAACAGGTAATGGTTCTTGTCAGAGAGTTTAGGATATATTATCATTCGGGCCAGATACAGTAAACAGTCAGTAAACTACAGTCGACGTCCACCAACATCTGCGACTTGGGCTTCGAGTGATTGATGGCGCCATATTGGAATTGTTTTCCCCATCTACCTTTGGAAATTCAATCTCAGATGAGCCCAAACACCAATAATAGATAATACCAGTCTCAAATAATATAATGAAATAGTGTACGTTTAACACAACTGTACCACATTTTTTCTGTCTTTTTCCAGATATTCTGTTTCTGATCTGTTGAACATGGTTCAACATTTATATTCGAAGTTTATACAATGTAATGTTTTATGATGTTTTCCTTTTTCTTTTTAACCGACTTCCCCACTACCAACAAAAGGAGGAGGTTCTCAATTTGTTTGTGGCGATGTTTTTTTTTCTATGTATGTTCACCAATTTCTCTGTGATTCTTTTACCGATCAGTGTGGTTCCACCACCAAAATAACCAGGAGAGTTTCTATTTGGTACCTTATATATTATGTTTAAGTATAATATTTGTTTCGGTGAAAAATTCTGAAAACCTTAAATATTCAACATTTATTTTGTTTACATTTGTGCAGATTGTTTACATTTGTGCAGAGAAGGCAATAAATAATAATAACATTCCTACAGCTGTTAGTTGAAACCATTTAAATGAAGCTACAGACATTTCTTCATGAAACAGTTGCTTCATATTGATCAATAAACTATTTCTTGCCATGGAGCCTAAATGAATTACATTGATAAAAATGCATTTTGTTTTGGTTACTATAAAAAATGTATTTTATCGTTTGACCTGATTTGTGTATACAGTAATTCTGTTTTTATCAGTATTGAATATTCTGACTTACAAAAACATATATGTTTCAGTGAATAGCTGTATGATATTGACAAATAAAGGTGTATTGTGAAAACCAAAGCATTCGTAAAACAGGTCTAAATATAAATCAAATGCAATTATTCCTTACACGACCTAAGAAGTGTGACAGTGCATAATCGTCAATTGTCTTAAAAGTGTTAAATATTTTAATTACTAAACCTGCATTTGCAGATGTGGAATGTTTATTGATATTCTCTACACAAGTTACTATATCATACCAATACTATTACCGGTATGCCTGCTTCGGAAAGTCCTAGAGGAAGATGATTTGCAATTTCGACTAGGCTATATCTTGATCGAACAAAACCACCTACATGGCTTGCACCACCTTTAGCTGAACCAATCTTTCATATACATATTTCATTTGCAGATGTGGAATGTTTATTTATATTCTCTACCCAGTTACTATAACATATCAATACTATTATGCCTGCTTCGGAAAGACCTAGAGTAAGATGATTTGCAATTTCGACTAGGCTATATCTTGAGCAAACAAACCCCCCTACATGACTTTAGCTGAACCAATCTTTCATATAGTATTTCCAAAGGTACTATACGTGTTAACGACCAATTTTCCACTTTTGAGAGATTTTTTAGTGCTGGTAGCTGAGGAATAACTTTCATATTGTTCCTAAAGACTTGAGACGTTACTGTATTTCTTTTTATAATGTAGAAGTACACCGATTGCAGGAAACGATGATGTCTGACATTTCAATGTATCTAGAAAAGACAATTAGTTGTTCATTAGGCCTAATGTAATGGACAACTCTTTCTTTCTTAAGGAATATTTAAAAATATTTATTTTCATACCCATTGATTATGTAACCTGAACAGGTGACTCAAGCAGTTTTAAAATAATATGATTGTTCTGTGGAACTTTTGATTGTTTCAAACAGTTTTGCTTATCAAAACACCTCAAGTAATTAATACAAAAAAAATTATACAGTCACTAAAAATCATGAGATAATTTATTTTTGTAAAAAAATACAACCGACTTCAAACGCTCTAAAAAGAATGAAATAATTTCAATAAAGTAAACTTTTGTTTTAGGCAAGCTCACGTATTTCAAGTCGACGTGGCTCAAACTACAAAAAATATGATTGAAATTAAATATTGTGTGTGTATTTTGAAAATCAATAAATTGTAGCTGGATAACATAAATATATAAAAAACATACTGAACTGTTTTGTTTATATATTAGAGGAAATGTTTTCTGTTTACTTCAGAATAAATGCATTATGAAAATAACCCACACAAATGTTCTATATGAATAGGAAAATAATTTAGTTTGATATAATGATAGGGAAAAGAAGCTAGTTTAGTATTAAAACGTTACTTTTCCAAGTTAGAAACATTTAAATGCGTTATAATCTTTTTAAAGATACTCGTTAATACCACTATTATGCCGATCTCTTATTACGGTAATAAAATAACACTTAACGCATAACTATGAAAAAGACATGCAGATTTAGTTATAGATAGACACCTGCAATATGGACACCCTCTTTCAATTTTGTATCAAAAATCATCATAGAGCCGCGCCGACTTAAAATACGTGAGCTTGCCTAAAACAAAAGTTTACTTTATTGAAATTATTTCATTCTTTTTAGAGCGTTTGAAGTCGGTTGTATTTTTTTACAAAAATAAATTATTTAAATAACTGGTTTAAAACTGTTAAATAGTGCTTTATATGAATTGGTAATGCTCATTTCACTTAAAAATACATAGGCCTATGTATAATTTCAAACACATAAGGTAGTTAATGCCTTTCTAGATACAGGTAATCACTCCTCGACTACCTAATCTGTAGTAGACTATGATAATCTCCTTACACGTCAAGAGATTCAGAACACGATCCCTACTTAGTCATCCCTTAGACACGTTAGGCTAATTTCAAGTGTTTATTAATTCATTAGCTTTCTCACTCAGCCTATGACCATATTCTTGTGGTTTATTTACTAATAACCAACACGTGCACGTACTGTATATCTTTGGTTACAGGATCGAACTACAAATATCAATGAAATTGCATTTGGCATACAATATTTGCAATGTTTTCACCTTTAAATAGTCAATTTTTTAATGCATTTCTTTAACATATATATGATTATTTATATTTCATACCTCAACAGAATAATTTTCCAGCCAACAATAATGGTTAAGCTTTCAGACGTGAGGTTTCAAACTCATCCGAACGTGACTTTTCCCAGACGAAATGACCTTTTATGAAATCCACTACAGGCTGGAAGGGTCATTTACTGTTTCTAAATCGTTATTCTGGTTTAGCGGTTTCTGAACATGAAGATTCCAATGGTGACTGCATACTTTTTTCCTAGGATGCTAGGCACGAGCCTGAGATTGTTTTTCACATTACTTCAGGCTAGACCTAGGGGTTGCGGCATTATCACTTAAATAAAATCCATCGGTGACTTGGTGGGGATCGAACCCGGGACCCCAGGGACTGAAGTCCCGCGCTCTAACCACTACGCCAGCTCGCTCCCTAGTGACTCCATACCATAGATTAACACTATACTAATACCGTTGCTGTTAAAGGTTAGCCATTTATAATTTGGACTTTGGGAATTTTTTTAGCTCTTGAAATGTTAGAATAACTGGAATGTATGCAATTTAAAACTCCCATTCAAATACGACCAATGGTATTATTATTATTACGACCGAAAAAAAATGTACTTCAGCCGTTTATTGCTTAATAACTTTGTTTCATAATATTGTACTTTAATATACTGTATATTGGTCAATCGAACCCTTGATCAATAAGATTTTAATTTCTTGCTTCAATAATAGAAATACAATTTTTCCAAATGTTGTGTGTATCAAATAGGTAAGACAGGCAAATCCATGTAACTCCCTTTCCCAAATCCTCTCCTCAGTATTGTAGATTAAGCCAAATCTGTCTTTTATTGTAGTTATCTTCGTTACAAGAAATGACCGCCATATCTTTGTCTTCAATATCTTAAAATAAAAACATTTATAGTTAGTTGAAATAAAATAAAACTAACGGAACCCAAATATTACTACTGAAGATAGGAGTTTGAAGAAATAGAGAAAGAAATTCACTTATGTATAAGACAGTTATTGTGAAATAATAAAGTAACATCTACCTAAAATTGACATAACACTTTATATTACATATTTTCATGTTCAAGTCCAAAAATCTTCATACAACGAGACAAACGATTCGTTAATATAAGCAATATTGTTGTACGTAATATGCAAGCAAAATACGTTGTATGTAAGCAATACGTATTTTATGTACTAGATTAAGTTTTAGTATATGTTTAAAAGCACATGAATGGGCTTCTGAGTAAGTTTATACTATTTGTATTACTTTAGAATCAATTCAGAAATAAGTAAACTTTGGATAACTAGGTGGACCTAATAGTTTATAATATTAAGAGTACAATACTGCTTAATGTATTTTGGGGCTTAGTTAGGGATTTTTTTATTTATTATTGAAAGTCTTCTATTGCTTTCTTTCGTATACTATATATTTTGGATATTTTATGTATCCCGTTTATATTTAAATAAATGTTTAAATTAACACTTTACACAACTATCTTTCATCAAAATTATCCATCTACGTGTTTTAATTCATGGCTTAGTAATGATACTTATTTCACGTTAAACTTTTTTTGTAAAACGTGTAGTACACGTTTTTCGAATGCACTAATAGCTATAACGATTACTTTTCACACTTTATTACAAGGAATCCTTGTTTGCAACTATAGTGAACAAATAAAAAGCTTTCGTTTGTTTACTTAAATTGTATTTCATGACCGCTCATCTTGTGCTTTAAGATATTTAAATAGAAGGATAAGAATTATTAAAAAAAGCTTATGAATAATACACGAACTAATAATTGAACCCAGAATCAAGAAACTATGTTGTGTGGACACGATATCAGTCTTTCTAAAAATCCAACAAAGAGTAAGACATATTGGGGACAAATTGGAGTGAAGGGCGACGACGTGACCGAGCTATTGGACCGTGTGTGGTTTGATTGTCACTACTGGACTGCTCTAGTGGTAGTGGCTAAAACTTACCGTAACACAAACAAAGGATTTTTTCCCTTAAAATATATTTTTCACTCACTCGGTAAAAGCTCATGTCAGCTCATGATTCAAAAAAAGTTGAGCATTATGATTTAATATTGTTTAAATAACATGTTTTGACAGAGTCAATCTCAATTCACGGTCCACACATAGATTTGCCATAATAGTGCTTTTAATTGATTTATTTGTCTAACAGACGATTCTTTAGAGAAAACAATGGTATTAAAAAGCAAACCAATCAGGGGAATAGCTATTTGTGGATTAAGAGCGCAAAGTACGTCTTTGCCACTCGAGATTTGTTGATGCCCGCACAAAGTTTTTAGCTGAGAGCAGCCATACATTTTGAAATCGGCAATGCCTCTTTGAGTTCGTAATAAACACAATATATTTCCTATTAACATAGCAAACTAGTCATAACACACTGATTCTCATTCTCATTACATTCTCATTTAGGCAATTTTTGATTTTTTAATGTGATGTTATTTGCTTACAGGTTTTTAACGTACTGGATCAGTGGTCGTGGTTGGTGTAGAAACGACAACTGCAAATTCAGCGTTTCATTGAACGGGAAAGGTTCATTCCCGCTCTAGAGCAGCAATGAGCTATTTTTCGTACTGTTTATAGCTATAGCATTGTGATCATTTCAATTAAGTGGTAGGGAAAATATCATTCAGAATAACCAAACCTTAGTTTTAGGGTCTTTAAAACGAATTTTGTATAGAATAATAATCAGTTTCGAAATCTGTTCACGAATGCCTCCTTCTAAAAGATAAGTTTATTTTACAGTATACACCCTACATGTCTAAATCCTGTTCAAATGTAGATTAAGTGAAGTATAACGTTAGTAATTCATAATAGCTACCTAGAGTCGATAATAGCTACCGTAGTAGTAATTTATGCTAGTCTACCGAAATCAAAAGTTATTGGAAAACTGCATACCCTACTCATAACTATTATTAATGCTATAATCATTTGACAATGACATGTTCTGCTATAATTCTAACCATATTTTGAAATTACTCCGACTTTCCCATGACGAATTCTACAAAAAATATTTTCTTAGGAACAAGTTCCAACATTGATCAGCCAGTGTAATTATTGAGTGAGATCAGATTGGGCTGACTCGGATAGCCATTAGCTTTGTTTCGGTCTTCAACATGACGATGCTGATTAATGACAATCTGTTGAAGTAATAATCGATCATAGGATCTTATTGGGTCAGAATAGAGTATGTACTTCATAGCCAATAGTTACATTTGAGGAGAAAACGTGGCCACTTAAATAAATGATGCGATTACGCTTTTAATTTTAAATAAGATGATTCAGTCGAGAAGCTATTGTGTTATAGTGAATTTAAAACAACAGAGTTTGGCCACTAAAGTGAACCATACTGATGTTTTATTTTTTTTTTACTTTTTTGAATATTTTCTTTTCGATTTATTTATTTAGAAATTGTTAATCGCTTTTGTGTCTGTTTTGGGTAGGTTTAAAACCATTAGTTTTTTTTATTTAATTAGTTTCCGTTGTTACTAATGATGATTAAGATTTCGATTTGTCATTTTCAAACTACGAAGTATTTTAGATTGTTTATTTTTCTGATTTTGCAGAAGTATATATACGATGGTACGATAGTCTACGGGAGATTATCATAAACTAAATATTGATTCTTGGCTCGCCCTAAGGGCAATATTTTCCACTCAACTGGATACAGAAACTTACTTCCTGATCCCTCTTGAGACCATACTTTGGTTTATTTAGTGATATGTAATGAATTAGTGCAAAATTTAAACTGTTTTTACTCTGTTGCTCTTTTAAATTTACATCTAGCTCGTAAACATTCAAACATGTTGTAATAACGTCTTCTACTTTTAAGTGTTAGTGCTCACATTATAACTGACTATTATAAATTATTACATAATAACAAACTTTAATAACTGCCTTCAAAAACCTACCTGTTCCGACACGTATAACACAAAGTTTTGCTCATCACCTTAATTAATCATTGTGTTATTAATTACATTTACTTATAGGCTGATGCCATTTAGTTAGTTATTTGCGCTAACACGTTGTCATTATGTCATTTCAATGTTAGCTATATTATTATTTTTGTGGACTAAGATGGTTGTTTTTATAGGTATTATGAGGTTACATAATTTACAAAAATATTTTAGGTATTTATTTGTAATATGTTATTGTTTTACTTTTTTAAATGTCTTATTTCTCTAGGTTAATGTAACTGACAGATTAAGTTCTTTTAAATGCCGGCTTGGTTTCATGATCTCGTTCAAGTTATATTTTATAATAAGCCTACTTGATTTAATTTTACGAATTCTTAACATATTATTTATTTGGCTTAAGAAATAATTTGTTGATTTTGATTTTTTTTATTATTTTACCATCGAGTCATCTTTCCTCTTTAAATTATGGAAATATGTTCTTTTTTGTTTGATTCACTTTGAAATTTTATGGCAATTTGAATTTAAATAATTTTCAATTATAATAATAGTTAGGCGCAGTTCTATGAAAATACTCTCTAAATTCATGCATACAAGACATAATTATAATTCTGTCGTTATTCTGGTAGCATGTAGCTCCGCAATTATTTTTATGAGTTTTCTTTCATTCTTGAAATGTAATAGACTATTTTACATGGTCTGAAAAATGTACTGAAGGGTTGTCACGTCAGCATTTGCATAGTCAGAAAAGGTCCATCACCTCAGCGGCGTCAGCTGTGTGATTGATTCAGCATATTGGCTTTCTCTCAATTTGATATTCACCTTTATCCATCATTTTAGAACTATTTACATTTTTAACTCTTGTCTACCATTTGTATCAACCATTGCAACTCATTAATTTAATTGTTAACAAGGACTCACGCGTTGTACTACTATGCAGTTGGAATCATTTTTTGGTTAGTTATTTTTAAAGTAATATATTTTACGACATAAGGCTAGTTAAGTCGGGAGAATGTATTTAAATCTGTTATTTTTCATTTGAGAAATGATCTAAAAATCTGGTAATTATGTTAATACATCAGCAGGTGGAGAAAAAACACACACAAATAAATGGCTTAGCATATGATATGATTTCGTTTAATTTTAGTATTTAACATTCTTTAAGCTTAAAATGTAATATGCATATTTACATTACAGCACATTATTGTTAAAACAAGGCTAAAAACGAAATTGCACTTTATCTTTGGTTGAAACAAGCAATTTAACAAGTATTGATGTATCGAAACATACATAAACTTCATACCATCAATCGTAAATTAGTTATTTTATTTTTTTGTATACTCTCAAGTGACAACACTGTTTCGTTTTTATGAAGAAACAATTTATTAATATTGTATATTAATATTAATATTGTAATATTGTGTTGTTATTTGTTGTATTTTTATAAAAGGTGTACCTCAATAATGATTGGTCGAATTCCAAAACTGTTTTTTTTTCATCGGTATCTCATCTAGATAATAAGATTTATTTAAAAGATAGAACATAAAGTGAACTTAAAGCAACTGTAAAATATCAAGTTTTTAAAAGTAACTCATGTACAGATTTTTTAAACTTTAGCTGTATACAGTACTGCTGAAAGTAATATGGGCGAAAGGTACGATAAACCTACAATGCATAAATGGGTGAATCAGAGTGGATTCTCTTGTTTCTACCGCTAAGTAGGCCTAAGATTGGCTCAAGCTTACTCTTATGGCGAGTGTACCTGCTGACAAGATAAGTGTATACAAAAATTACTCTTTTGTGAAACCATACAATGTGAGTCGAGTCTCGACACACGTCTGGCGCGCCTCCATATCCTGCCCGTGCACGCGTAGCAAGAGTCAAAAAATGTTAATTAACGGTCGACCGGTTTTTATATGTGTTTTGTGTTGTGAACATCTTACGCACCTCTTCAGGGAAGTTTAGTGTAAACAGTTCTTATATGGATCCGACGATGGCGCTCGCGCCGAAATGTACATAATCCACTAGGACAATACTTGAACCACAAGGCGACAAGCAGGTATTTTAACCTTTTATTAATTTGTCATACAATGTGCATTGCTTTTTAGAATTAAATCTGCCATCATCTTCGACTACAAACTGGATAACATTCCACTGACTCGTTGTGAGAGTATCCGTGACCTTGGTGTAATGCTTGCTCAGGATTTGAGACCCAATTTACATATCCAAAACATCTGTGCGTAAGCGTCTAGATCTCTTGGCCTGTTAGCACGTTCTTCCAGAGACTTTGATGACCTCAACTCTCTTAGGACACTCTATTGCGCCCTTGTACGTCCGCTGCTTGAATATAACTGCGTAGTATGGTCGCCGAATCAGATTACCCTGGTTCGGGAGCTTCAGACCATCCAAGACAGGTTCTTACGTCTCCTTGGCTGTCGGATGGGATTTGCCTTCAGAGAAGTTCCTATTAGAGATCTCGAGCCATTGTTCAACCTTCAAAGCTTGGAAGTCAGAAGAGATGTTTTTGGAGTAGTGTTTCTGCACAAGCTGGTGAATGGTTTCGTGGACTGTCCGGAGCTGCTAGGCCAGATTGGTTTCCTTTGTCGTACTGGAACCAGATCTACCGACCTTTTTGGAAGACGGCATGTGAGCACCAACTATGATGCAAACAGCACCCTCAATAGAATCCAGAGACTTGGGAACAAAGCCTCACACCACATCGACTTTTTCGCTGACAGTTCCACATCAGTCAAGAGGAGCCTGCTAAGAGTCGCAACTGACGAGCTCTACAGCCTGCGACAATGACACATTAGTTTGTAATGCATGTAGACACAATCTTTTGTTAGTATTGAATAAGTCAGATTATATTTTTTGTTAGCGATTCAGTATTCATTAGTTTAACAAAAGTCAGATTATTATATTGTTGTCTTTTGAAATATTTATTTGTTGTTATTGTTGCATGATCAAAGAAAAAAAAATATATTTATTGTTGTTGTAATTCTGAAAATATTTATTTGTTGTTAATGGTTTGATAAATGGTATATGGTAATGTTATATTGTTACTTGTTCATAGTACACATTTTTTGCTGTTGAATTTAGACTAATGTATTAATAACGTTGTTGCTGCTGTTGTAATTATTTTTAGATTTGTATCTCATCTTGCTTTGATTTTTATTGTTATTTCTTGGTAATGTTTCAATGTAATGGGTTTCCCGTTGGAATAAATAAATAAATAAATAAATAAATATTTTCACTCCATCAATTGCTTTGCTTAGCCTATATATTTACACATATATCCCATCACTGGTTATTAGGTAAAACAACCCACTTTCATAGACAAAAAGAATTAAATAGACCGACGGCTGTGCTGTGGTTAGCATAGGTTCTGGCATCCACTGCTGGGAGCGCCTTGTAGTTACGGCGTACGCGCTGCATATCTACACGGTGCTCCTAGCGGTGGACGCCAAAACGTATGATAACCGTAGCACGGTTGTCGGTCTATATTTATTTTTTTCTATGCCACTATATAACATATACAACAAATAAGGTTGTTATGATTGTTTAACTCAGAAAGACGGTGATAACTTTGATCATTGTTTGAACCAGTTGCAATAAACAGTCAATAAACTGCAGTTGACGTTGACGAGCATCTGCGACTTGGAGTCTAGGGGTGATTGATGGCGCCATATTGAAATTGTTCAAGCGTACCACCCCGATAAGCCACCCCGATAACCCAAAATTACTAAATTATTTGTACGACAATAATAGGCCTACCTATTTTAAAACCTATCTAATAGACGCGGATGTATTAATTTGAAACATTATCGCATTTTCTATGCCTTTCAGGATTTATTTCAATTTTACCTTTCTTGTAGGCCTACTAAGTTTTTGATCTGATGTCAATATTATTGTATTCCATGAATTGGTTTTGCGTATAGCCTTTACTACTATAATCATACTTTTTAAAACAAACAATATTCCCATCTAAATGTTTTTATTTGAAAACGTATCTGTTGTCCAAAGAATATTGAATATCTGAAATTACTAGCTTCATATGCAAACGTTATCTAACTAGCTTAACTACATTACTCAAGACAAGACTAATCGTCTTACGAGGCAAGAGATTCATAGCATAATGGCTCTTAGAACACACCCAACATGTTAGTCTACTTCCTGAATGTTAATGCAGTTGCTTACTAAATTAGCTTGAGTCCATCCCCTATTATTATTCGACTTTTAATACTTGTTAGCAATAAGTTTTAGTCAAAACAAACAAAAAAACATAAACATATGCCCTATCTCGCTTCGTTTTCCGTCTGTCAGTGTGTATGTATTTTTTACATAACTTCCCATGGAAATCTTGAGGTGCCAATTTCAAACTTGGTACCTGTACTAATGGTAACTATTATTTTGCAAAGCATCAGGTTTCTACTTTGTATGATTTCAAAATGGCGGCAATTTTAAATTATCAAAACTTAATAGCTCAAAAGCCATAGGATTTATAAAAAAGTGACAAGTGACAAAAAGGATGGAAATTCAATTCACTTTGAAGAAATGTCCAATTTGTATACGGACAGTATAAGTTGTATAAGTTTCTTTTGACATGCTCAATAACGTGACAAAGTTCATATGGTTGAAAGACACCATGTATGTATAAAATATTTCTATGAATATAGAACTACGAATAAAATAACAGTAGGTACATTTAATGAAGTATGAATTTCCTAAGAGGTTTTACACTTTCTCCAAGGTTTTTGTCAGGTACAACAGCTTGTACACATTTGTCTAAGTTGGCGTTTTAACATTTTTTAATTAGCCTATGTGAAGTATCCTAACCTCTTTCCTGAGTTAAATATATATGATTATTTATATTTCATACCTCAACAGAATTATTTTCCAGCCAACAATAATGGTTAAGCTTTCAGACGTGAGGTTTTAAACTCAGCCGAACGTGACTTTTCCCAGACGAAATGACCTTTTATGAAATCCACTACAGGCTGGAAGGGTCATTTATTGTGTCGTAATCGTTATTCTGGTTTAGCGGTTTCTGAACAAGAAGATTCCAATGGTGACTCCATATTTTTTTCCTAGGATGCTAGGCACGAGCCTGGGAATGTTTTTCACATTACTTCAGGCTAGACCTAGGGGTTGCGGCATTATCACTTAAATAAAATCCATCGGTGACTTGGCGGGGATCGAACCCAGGACCTCAGGGACTGAAGTCCCGCGCTCTAACCACTACGCCAGCTCCTTCCCCAGTGACTCCATACCATAGATTAACACTATATTAATACCGTTGCTGTTAAAGGTTAGCTATTTATAATTTAGCCTTAGAGAAATTTTTTAGCTCTTGAAATGTTAGAATAACATGAATGTATGCAATTTAAAACTCCCATTCAAATACGACCAATTGTATTATGATTATAACGACCGAAAAAAATGTACTTCAGCCGTTTATTGCTTAATAACTTTGTTTCATAATATTGTACTTTAATAGGCTATACTGTATATTGGTCAATCGAAACCTTGATCAATAAGATTTTAATTTCTTGCTTCAATAATAGAAATACAATTTTTCCAAATGTTGTGTGTATCAAATAGGTAAGACAGGCAAATCCATGTAACTCCCTTTCCCAAATCCTCTCCTCAGTATTGTAGATTAAGCTAAATCTGTCTTTTATTGTAGTTATCTTCGTTAAAAGAAATGACCGCCATATCTTTGTCTTCAATATCTTAAAATAAAAACATTAATAGTTAGTTTAAATAAAATGAAACTAACGGAACCAAAATATTGATTCTGAAGATAGTTTGAAGAAATATATAAAGAAATTCACTTATGTATAAGACAGTTATTGTGAAATAATAAAGTAACATCTACCTAAAATTTACATAACACTTTATATTATATATTTTCATGTTCTGGTCCAAAAATCTTCATACAACGAGACAAACTATGGTATTTTATGCACTAGATTAAGTTTTAGTATAAGCTTAAAAGCACATGAATGGGCTTCTGAGTAAGTTTATACTATTTTTATTACTTTAGAATCAATTCAGAAATAAGTAAACTTTGGATAACTAGGTGGACCTAATAGTATATAATATTAAAAGTACAATACTGCTTAATGTATTCTGGGGCTTAGTTAGGGATTTTTTATTTATTATTGAAAGTCTTCTATTGCTTTCTTTCGTATACTATATATTTTGGATATTTTATGTATCCCATTTATTTTTAAATAAATGTTTAAATTTACACTTTTCACAACTATCTTTCATCAAAAATTATCCATCTACATGTTTTAGTTAATGGCATAGTAATGATACTTATTTCACGTTAAACTTTTTTTGTAAAACGTGTAGTACACGTTTATCGAATGCAAATTAATAGCTATAACGTTTGTTACTTTATTACAAGGAAACCTTGTTTGCATTTAGTGATCAAATAAAAAGCTATCTTTGGGTTTATACACATTTTATTTCATGACCGCTCATCTTGTGCTTTAAAATATTTAAATAAAAGGATGAGAATAAAAAAAAATTGGTTTATGAATAATTGAATCCAGAACCAAGAAACTATGTTGTGTGGACACTATATTAGTCTTTCTAAAAAACCAACAAAGAGTAAGACATATTGGGGACAAATTGGAGTGTGTTGGATGTGAAGTATCCTAACCTCTTTCCTGAGTTAAATATATGTATACAGTTGTGCAATGGTTTTACTGTAATACTAAGGAGCGGCTATTTTACTTAATCCTTCACATAAGTTTTAATAAAACCAACTTCATTGATAAACTGATCTTAAATCACGTAGACTATTGTTTTTAATTGAAAAAAGCCTACAATCTCAATAGAAATAGTTTAATCATAGACTAAGGAAACAAAAGATCAAAAGTGAACATAACGTTTATTTCCTTAGTCGATGGTTTAATCACATTAAGATTTTGGCTTAAAGTTTTTTTATTGGTGGGTAAAAGGTTATTAAAACTACTTTGTATGGACACCATTAACAATGAAAAAGTATTTTTTCGTAAAAAAGTATTTAAAGATGTTTTTACTTTATAAACCTTTTAAAATGTACGATCACAACTATTAACTAATGTTTAAAGCTGTAATATATAAGTTTAAAAATGGTATTTCCTACCTTGGTTTTACATTAAACGTATATAGCCATGACTGATCCAAAAAAAGAACAATATTCACCAGAAACTAAACACAACAATTTGCTTTCATAAAAACACTGTATAAATATTCACCATCACTACATATTAAATAGAGTAGACACTAAACACCCACAAATAGGGAATACTTATTAAAGATATAATAATTGCCATAGTTATCATCCAACGACTCACATAATGCATAAACCGCCCGAACGCTAGAACTCCAGTTGCAACACGAAACTGAGTCATGCATGATGTACACAGTCAGACAGAGACAACAATGCGATCAGCTGTTAGCGCACAGCCTTCTACACTCACTACGCAACGTCATCGTCGTCATGGATTACTATACTAACAACTGTTACTCAAATTACCCATCATATACGTATAGTTGTGATCCATATAATCATGGATTTAAAATGTATTAAGAAAGATAGTAGGGATGTAAATTAGGAATAATATAAATGCGATATTATTGTAATTAATTATTATTCATTTAAAATATTTAAAATTAGTTTTTATTTCACTGTTTGATTACGAATACATTTAATAAATATGGTTTTGGTGAAAGCGAATAAGGAAACATCATACGAAATAAAGTGTAAAGAGTATTATCAATTGCGCTGCTATATTAAGTTCAGGGTGACATTTAAGTCTTATTTATTTCCTCTCAACGGTTACACCATTTTACAGCGAATATATGATATGTTACATGTTGTATCTAATAGGCCACAAAATATTGAGCAACAGTAACTACTCTAATAACTCTTAGGACGACTCTATAACTTTAAAACCAAAAGAGATATCACAACCAAATTTGGGAAATCATTACTGATCATAGTATGCTACATTTTTGTGTACATGGTGTTCGATGTCACCAATGAGCTAAGGTCCATGGGGAGTACGTTGAGAATCTTAAAGGTAAGCATAGGTTGATATCTTGATATGTACACCAAATTAAAGGTCTTGTTTAACTCAAAACAATGACAGCACCTCAAATGGACAACCGAGTCAACTTCTTCCGTCTTCTTGCAGGTGCCTCTCTGGAGTTAGCGTATAATAGCAAAGCAAATTCGATGAATCTTTGAACAGTTGTTATTTTTGACTCGATAGTCCAATTAAGGTCCGGTTTGCAGCATTGTTTTTAGTATAACAAGATATTTCATTTGATGTACATATGAACCTATGCTTACCTTTAAGATTTTCAACTTATTCCCAATGAGCCATCTTACGTCCGCCATGGGTGACATCTGATCACCATGTACACAAAAAAGTAGCTTACGATTACCAGTAATGACATGCCAAATTTGGTTGTGATATTTTTGTCATTTTATAGTTAAAAAGTAATCCTTAGAATTAATTTTCACCATGTATACATTGTTGTTACATTGTGAATAAGCTGTAAATAGTTGTTACTCAGTTATGGTATAGATAATTGTATATTTTTCCATAACATTACCATTTTATTTATCTACAATTATGTTTTAGATAAGTTGAATACTAAATTAAAAAGGGATAAAGTTGTTTATTAAATCTATGATCAATTCTTTTTAGCGAATTTTCCATATAGGGGATAAGCTATTACCGTAGGACTCATGGTAACCTGGACCGTAAGATACCGTAAGACCTGGACCCGGGACCGATTTAATATACATTTTGATTCGACATTGATCTCAGGATAATAAGAATAACCAAAATCCTCTTCCCCAAAATGTTTGTTGCTTATTGCAACTAAAATTGTTTATATAAGACGACTCTGAATTCTATGTAAATTTCTTCTAATTCATTATTGCAAAAACTAGTCTAAATAACAAAACTTAATTATTCAATGTTTTTTTAGGCCTCAGAAACAAAAAGAGCGCCGTTTTATGCAATAAAGCTTAAATCTTTCATTTGAAATACTTATAGAATTTAACACAAGTTTTACCTGACTGATATCAGGTTTTGTAAATGGTTTAATAGGTTGGTTCTTTATCTAAGTTTAAAATGGTGGTCGTATTACATTGAAACCACTGGAAAATAAGCTAAGTAATGAATCCTTAAGAAGATACCTGTAATAGAACTTTTCATTACTAACCCTACTGACCCCATGACTATGACTATTGGTAACAAATTACAACATTTCGGTAAGGTTTGTCACAAATAGCTAAGAAATGAGATTTACCAAGACCTGACATCACTCGTAAATAGATATATTTCCTATACATTTTCTTTGCTAAGATACATTTTCCTGGGAACTATATTTTTGTGTCTTAACTAATCGTTTTGACTAACGTTTCGTTCAATTTGTAATTACATTATTCGTGTACAAGCGTATTCTTAAAATTCTATCGATTACCTGGTTATTTACTGTATACAGAGTAAACAAGCAGTGAAAATCAACATAGAACTACAAATTGTCCATTTTAAATCATCCCCAAGAGTGAGCTAATGGTTCCTGACAAGGTTGAATTAAGTTGATTAACGTCTCGTATATTGAACATCTACAGAACTTTGTGCTTGAACTTTTCGTTTTTTTTTTTGGAAACACTTTTAGCCGAAATCTGTTTTTATTTGTACTACTAATGTTTGCTGCAAAATATACAGGTTTTACGAAATACGTGGTTTTAATCTATGAAAGTACCCATGTTTATTTTGTGCCCAACTGCGTCATTTTGTTATCAAATAATTAAAGACACTTTAAAATAAAACTATACAACGATGCAGTGACTTTGGTTATTCATTTATATTCCAAACAGCTTGTTGTGGGGATAGTTAGTTGTGCTACAATCGGCTATAGGTCCATAACTAAGCCAAAACACTGAATTGATTCTGAATACACTACTACAACAATACATTTGGTGTTGGTACTAAATGACAAACCAATCAAAATGGCTCACGGTTTAGATCCGGATATTACTCCCATTGTCCAAACAGAATGTGCTAAATGCTTACCGAAAACAAAGCTATGTGGATATTTATAGCCATGTAGCTATTCTAAATGGTTATATAATTGTTTACTTTTCCCAAACCATATGAGACATACTTGGTCAAGCTTTAAATATTTATTTTGTAATCTTTGTAAAAACACTGTACTTTTAAAACCACGTTCTACTTATGAAAAAAACTAGACCAAAATCCTTTGCGTCTTATATATCGGTATCCCACTGACAGCCACGTGGACTTTATTTATTCATATTCCCTGGTAATCAAATCCTCTGTGACCCATGTATGTAGTTTAGGAGGTGCACATTCGAGGCTTCAATATAACAACGATATATTATTTAAATATGTTCATCTTCCTTATGGTCGTAAATTGAAACTTTTCAACTTTCTAGTAAGAATCTAACCTAGCAGGTTTAGCTCAAATTAACAACAACCATAATTCATAAAAATACATTACCAATACAACATTATAAGTGGGTAAAATAGGAGTTGTAACTGTCATGTATACATCTACACGAAATCTGTCAAAACATTATGCTTCACATGTTTATGGTAACAAATATACCAGTCCCTCTAATATCTAGGTAATTACACTACATGCTTCTGTTGAGCTATATACTGACTCACAGTATGAACTTGGAGACGATGTTTGATAACGGAAAACGTGGTTTTATTATATTATTACTTGTTATTGATTAACTAGATATCATTATTCCTAAAAATATATATACAGGGTGAGTTTCTACTGACCGTGTTAACTTCGCCAGTGGGTTCTACTCACTAAAAGGAACAAAAAAGTTCCTATAAACCCATGTCCGATTTTCGACCGTTTGGCTGTTTTGGGGGATTTTGTGTTTTTCTTATTTTATTAGACTTTGCTCCACAATTTATGTAATAAAAACTTAACCAATTACTTTAGAGAGTTATAGTTAAAATCATTGGAAAGAACATTAAATTTGCTATAAATCAAAGGTTTCATTCAACAATTATACCATTACATAGTCCACGTTATAACCAAAATAAAGTAAAAATGTCATTAAATTAATTAATTACGATAATTTTCATGGGCCTCCTTTGATACATAAACCTGCATTTATGCAATGTTGAAATGCATAAAAAACTTGGCATTTTAATAATCTTTCAAATCATATGCTATTCAATACTATTATTGATATAAACCAGTGAGAAATTACTAATAAACTACAATAAAACACGGTTTACAGATTTTGTTTTTGCACAGTTTTACTGTTAATAATAATTACTGTATACTCCATGATGTATTTTATTGAACTATCTGATAAAATTTGTACATTATTTTAACTTTTAAATATTTATTAAAATTATCTGAATTAATAAAATGTATAAACTCAAGGTTTTTCACATTTTCAAAGATGTAGTGTGTTTGATTCTTAAATGCTGTGTAATTAGTTTTACCTTGTGCTTGATTAAGTCAGCTTTTATTGATTTGTCATCTATAGCTAGATAACTCAGCTGCTTGAACATACCTTGTTGAGTAATTTGCTGTTTTAACTTTCCAAGTCAATTAAGAGTTTTTCAACATTTATTAAAATATGGAGCCTTTTACCAATCAAGATTATGCCAACATGATGAATACAGTAATTATTATTAACAGTAAAACTGTGCAAAAACAAAATCTGTAAACCGTGTTTTATTGTAGTTTATTAGTAATTTCTCACTGGTTTATATCAATAATAGTATTGAATAGCATATCATTTGAAAGATTATTAAAATGCCAAGTTTTTTATGCATTTCAACATTGCATAAATGCAGGTTTATGTATCAAAGGAGGCCCATGAAAATTATCGTAATTAATTAATTTAATGACATTTTTACTTTATTTTGTTTATAACGTGGACTATGTAATGGTATAATTGTTGAATGAAACCTTTGATTAATAGCAAATTTAATGTTCTTTCCAATGATTTTAACTATAACTCTCTAAAGTAATTGGTCAAGCTTTTATTACATAAATTGTGGAGCAAAGTCTAATAAAATAAGAAAAACACAAAATCCCCCAAAACAGCCAAACGGTCGAAAATCGGACATGGGTTTATAGGAACTTTTTTGTTCCTTTTAGTGAGTAGAACCCACTGGCGAAGTTAACACGGTCAGTAGAAACTCACCCTGTATAAAGGATATCCTGAAAGGAAAGATAAAGTTCATTATGTTACTTATTTTTCCAAAGGTCGTTGTGATATAAGGTTAAAAACCACGTCGAAAAAAGTCAAAACCATAGAAACTTTGATTAATAAAGACCTAACACTAACTTGGATTTCAGACACTAACTAACTTTGATATCCGACCTAACAGCATTGAATAAAATGAGGATTTAAAAAGCAAAATAGTAGATGTTCACTATAATTTGTACCCACATCAATAACATAAAGTTTAGGATAAAAATTAGATTTTTAAATATATCCGATAAATCTGGAATGAACAAACTCTGTTGTAATGCATTTATGAGAGTTTATTTTTCGGCATGGTAGTGGTTTGAAACAGTTAGTTTTGTAAAATTATCAGTGGAAAACATGTACTCAGAGGTAAAAAAAAACACTAATAGAAAAATAAAAGTACAAATATCATAAAAACATGTACATTGGCTAATGAACAGATAATTTATGGATAACATTGTATTCCCAATATTTCTGTGTGAGAATAGTTATGTGTTCGTACTAACAAATTGATATTTTATATTGTTTTATTATAAACAAGGAAATGTTATTTAACTTCTTAGTTAATTCTTTGTGTTATTCTAGCTCAGTATCACCTGTTTAAAATACAATGTTTTATCAACAATACAGCCCAGATCATAATGATGTGAGCCAATCAATGATGATAACATCACCACAATGTACATATATCTTCGGTGATTGGTCGTATATAACCTGCGAGTATCATCACGTAAACAGTTTAGGTATGTAAATTATGGTCGCTACAACCCTCTCATACATGTTCAGATCAAAAGTTACGAGTAGGATGTGCTTTGTTTGGCCAGTAATTCTTTGTTCGCAAATAAACCAGATAGCTGCTCATTTGTGGGAAAATTGAACAAAAATATGTTGACCTATATTGTAAAATCAATATCACAGTAAACTGTAAAATAGTGAGATTGGACAAAAAAATAAAGTGATTATGTTTCCAATAGTTTAAAATTCATAAGAATCATTTTGTTGACGAAGTCAAACTGAATAAAATAGACTAATCGTTTAGCTCCGCTCGATATTGCAAGCAGACAACTGCATTGTAGACCTAGCAAGTCGGAGTGATTAAATAAATAACCCACACCCTAACAATGATCTTTTGTGTCCTCCAAATAGCCTAGTGTTTTGAAACAGGATGTTAAGCTTGGTTAATATTTTGGGTATTTGCCACTCTAAATTGCCACTCTATACAGGGTTTCTAACCTAAGGTGAACCAATAGCTAACATATTTATTATAAAAAGCACAGTTAACTTCTTAAGTGGTCTCTCGCTTGTTTATAAGATGTTTTTGGGGATGATTTCAAAATTTTAAAATGAGTCTGTAAGTTTCCAATTTGGCCAACAACTTAAAATACTGTTTAGAGAACATTTATTTTATGATTTTTTAGAATGTAAATGCGATTTAAAAACGTTTTAATTCTTTAAAATGTTTTCTCTAAAGCTACTCGTTTAAAAGTTACAGCGTGTACATCAAAGAAGAAATAGTGTGGTGTACATAATGCATCGTGTAGCTTCTAAACGAGTAAGTTACAAGAACAAATGCAAAGAATTAATATATACATTTAAACATAGAAAATGTTTTTCAACTTACTTTTAAATGTATTTTAATAGTAGCTATTTCACTCCCATGGTATGCAAAGAAATGTTTCACCAAGCATCGTGGGAGAAATAACCCCGTTATAATGGCTTGGAAATGACATCTTAATATGTGTATATTTCATGCTGCCTCCAACATAGATTATATGTTTGGTGCTTCTCTGTTCACCATTTGCCATTAGTTATTTCGTGTCCAAGAAACTATAGTAGTCCAAGTTAGTACCTATCCTGTTATTAACAAAATATAGGTTAATATATTTTTGATAACAATTTGATATATTTTGTTGAGTAAATCAAAAAATCTTTAACTTAAAATCCTTTGAGATATTATCAAAATATAATGATTTGTGGCAGAGCAGAAATGTAAAACTATACTATAACGAAAAGAAACAGCAGTATTTACTTTGAACATCGTTTATATAAGATACACTGTGATAGTATTCAGTTTCGATTTATTGAAGTTATACCTGCAAATGTTGAGCACCAAGTTATAAGCAACATGTATATACTTGCATTTAATCACAAACTCAATCACAATATTTTGCAGGTAAAATTATAGAACAAATTAATGGTCATAATTTTATATTCTTCAACAGCCTTTTTGGGAATTTTAGCTCTCAAGATTGAGATTTTTTACTCAATACTTCATTTAAAAATTCTGACACACGGGCTCCTTACTGGTGATCGGCAGCAAATAAGAAAGAAGAAATCAAAAGGCAAATAAATACGAGTACATACTTTTAGGAATTCTGGGAGCATTCTACTACCTACATGCTAGTTGTATAAATTTCAATTTATTCGACAAAACTACATATTTTATACAAACTAATTTTGCAAAATGGTATTCATACAAATCAATTTTTCATGTTTTAAGTCTTTAACCCTTAGGTTAACCCTTAGTTTCTATTCTTTGAATACAAACGTCAAGTTCTAAATGAAGTGTTGATAAAGGTCTAAGTGTGCAATGTATATACCATTTGTATAACATGAACCATTTTTTATAACACCAAGGAAATAATATTTTTCGCTACACTACTTTGAAATCACCTGTTTTCGTTATGTTTCTCATCTGCAAAAATGCATCGTTCCATTTTTTATTAAGCAAAAATAATGTTTACTGTGAAAAAGTAACGCACTATCTTTTTTGGATTTTGCCAACCCGAACAAACAAACATTTTGTTATTTTTCATCAACTGTTTCAATTTAAAGCGAAACCAACTAAACCACAATTGCTTGACCAATGTAAATTTTAACTTTAAATAGAAGGCCTAACTTAAAAATGCCATTAGTTTTGCGGACTAGTCATTGTAGTGTGGTGAAAAATAACGTTCGAAACACGAGTGGGTTATTATTACATGTACTCAACAACGCACACTGTTTACTATTGCTATGAAATATACTAATTATATTTAAAAATATAAATTTATGACCAACGGATTTGTCCAGTATATTTTCTTAATTGATCTAATTTAACCTTACAGATTTCCATCCATTATTGTATTGTACTGTTGTTGCCAAAACATGTATTTAAAAATTAATAACGCATCAATTTATAGTTTTAGCCATTCAAACTGACTCACTACTGTAGTACATGGCAAATTTAGCTGAATCTGTCCTCTGCACTATCTGTCTTTGTCACAAGTAATCACTGCTATTTGTCGTTGGTCAATGCGATGGTGGCTTGACTCCACCCTAATAGAATCGATATATTCAAGTAAATCCGTGAAATCAAACTAGAATGCATACAAAACCAAATGTTGCTGCTAATGGGTAAAATTACAGGTAAAAAATTTTATGTAAAGGGAAACAATTTTAAACCGATTATTTAAATAGTAAACGAAACAAATGTATGGCTCCATATTAAAACTTATCTCAAAACATAAATTTGTTACAAGAGATTGGTGGCATCTTTCAACTCTGCATTTGCCCGCGCATATAGACTACGGATCCGTGCGTGTAACGTATCCAGCAAAGCAAATTACAATACAAGGGTGAGGCAGTACAATACAAGGGTGAACTGTACTGATAAAAAGTAGTGGCAGAGACCAGGATTCGAGCCCACAAAATTGCCACTGTTTTACCAAACTACATAATTGATATTATAATGTACCACAGAATATATCAGTGTAGGCCTACAAAACTCGTTTATTTATTTACTAAAGTTATTTTGAACAAAACTGCTTCAACGTTTATTATTTCGGAAAGTGTAAAGACAAACCATAGACTGATTGTTTTTAGAAAGCAGACAAATTGCAATCCTACTCTAAGAGGCTAGAAGGATTGAGGTTTATTTAAGTCGAAGGCTTCCTCTAAAGCCAATAAAGTATAACAAACGTTGGAGACAAATTGGAGTAAAGTGCGGCGACGTGACTGTGAGGCGAGTGTGGCTGTGTGTACTGGGCTGACCTGTTGTGCACTTAGTGGAACCATCGAATTTTGGATATTGTCATATTAAGTGTCAAAGGTAAATAATATTTGTAAAATAAAAAAAACCGAGGGTATAAAAAAAAGCATACACATAGGCCTACTAATTGGAAAAAATACGAATACTTGAATCTTAAATACTCTTAGAGAAATATTTAATATAGTTTTCCAAACAAAAATATTTCTACTGTCATTGCAACAATGTTTTTAAATTAGATAGTAGTATTCATATTTCTTAGGTAAATAATTCCTATGTTAATCAATATGAGTATGTCAGTGTTTCACTCAGTCATAAAGCAAATACAGTTTAAGCTTTTCTGTAAGCTAAGTTGATGAATTTTATGTATAATCCGCTAAGCAACTAATAACGGGATGTTTCGTTAAATCAAGCTCTATTCAGGTTCAATATTCATGTGTAAAAACTACAATTATTTATAAAAAATATGATATTTTGAGTATGGATGAAACAGTTTTGTTACATAAAGTAATACAATGACAACTCATATTGCTTAATGTTTATTCAAATAAAAAATACGATTTTTTATAGCATTTTAAGTCGCATTTTGGTAAATATTTCGTAATATACCACTTTTTATGATAGACGGTTGATCAATAATGATTATCGACATTTGTACATACTAGCATACCAACATAATGTATTTGTAAAGCTAATTATCTACATTTGTACATAAATCGTTCGATATAGGTATAAAGTCAAAGAGACAATTTTAAACCCCAATGTATCGACGGATATTACCTCCATTGTAGCAAACATCTGATTGGAAATGTTCCCTTTGTGTAACCTAACGCTAAATGGAAAACTTCATAATGAGCTGTTAATGACTTTTATCTTATAACAGGCTTAGACATAATTTACATTAATGACACATTTAGTGAATAGATTTACTTAGCCATAATTATTATTATTAAATTATCTCTGTTGCTCTAGTTTATTTCTCCTAGTTTCCTATTCAGTGTTCAAATTAATAATAATAAAAATGAATAAGCTCATCGTTAATTGGGGTTATTTTCATAAGAAATCAAAAATCTATCCTGAATTGCTTCACAGATTTGTCAGTTGTCTTTTAAACAACACTTTTAAAAGCCTAATGGAACACACAAAAAAAACACTTATTTTTCCGCATCGAACTACATTTTTCCGTAATTCACTTTTGTGCAAAAAACAACAACAAGTGTAAATACTAATCATACTAATAATATTAACGTGAAAGTTTGTGTTTGTTTGAAGTTCAATCACGCATTAACTACTGGTCGGATTGAACTGAAATTTTGTATGATGATAAATTACGTTTCCGATTAACATATAGTCACACTCTTATATCAAAAATCCTTTCAGGCTATGCCCCAGTAGCTCTGGTGATCCCCACGTTAACCTTCCCAGTATTCATATTTAAAAGGAATTAAAAGAATTTTGCCAGCTCTACCGATATTTAATAGTATTAAAAAGTTGTAGGGTTTACTAACAGAATGCAGCACTTTTTTGCATTCATAACAACAGCTAATTAAAACCAAGCACCAACAAAAAGCTGTGATACCCAATGGGAACTGTCCAAGTATGATTGTTTACAGTTATGCTTATGCTTTTGATTTATAAATAGTTTTTGATATTGTGTGAATGTTTGGTAATTTACTGTCTTCTATTGTTTCGATACAGTTATCATACATAACATTAAAACACTATTATATCTATGGTATATGTGTTTTACTATACCTTTACCGTAAATTACAAGAACAAAATTTTCTTAAACCGTGACCTCTCCCATTGCAAACGCAAAGCACGAGTATAGCTGCAATAAACATTTTATACTCATACACCAACCCCGTACGAAGGACCGGTATTCTGCTAGTGAATTATAAATCCACAGCCGTGCTATAATTCTCATTTCAACGTCTGTACTGCGACCACCGCTCAACATGTTAACCTCAACTTGTCAGTTACGTCTAGCAAGTGTCTAACAATGTTGCACATCCAACATTTATTGAATATCAACAAATACGTATTTCTTTTAATAACTATGATGTTCTAATCTTAAGTAAAGATTTCTCAATCTACACGTGTCCCGATGTTCCTAAACGAATAACAACTTTCGGCAGCTGGTCTGTGACAGTTTTGATGGTTTGTGATGTTTTACCTACGTCACCTACCACAGAAATTCTAAACTACCTTTTTCAGGATCTCTTAGGAGTTTAAGACAAATAAACGCACTGAAAATTCTTCCCAACTTGGGATATAACTGATGCCTTAGTATGAAGCGATAATAATCACTTATTTAATTTTAAACGGGGCAAAAACTTAAACGACTATCTATATAAATTATGAAATTTACTTAAGTGAACCCTACAATAAATCAACTTGGTTTACCTCTTTTGTTTCAACCGATAAAAGGCCGTTGTGACATGTCTTTACTGATAGCATTATAGCTAGACTTATGTCCAGCAATTTGTTAGTGTTTATTTACGAGTGATTAAATCAATTTATCAAATTGATGTCAAGAGAATTCTTGGACAGAAACAAGCTTTTTGGTTAAAAACTCATTTATTCTGGATATACTGACTTAAAGCCAGAAAATGGTTTGATTCCGGTCCATCAGGTTCCAGAAGTCAGGCATACGTTTAGTATAAGACACGAGGGGCAATGTATGAGTGTGATCATTTTAAACTTGTTTAAAGTAGATTACAAAATTTACTCCTAAAAAAATTAAGTATTTTTAAAAATACTTCCTAAAAACGTATCCTCCGTGATAAAAATAAGGCAACCAATACGAATGAGGAGAGAAGAGAATAACCATCCGAAGATGCAATCAACAGTGTTTAGGTATTTAAGGTGACTTTCAGGTGTATCTTAAACTTCTCAGATTTCCTTAGAGCCTAATAGATAATGGAATGGTCTATTAGGATTGTTAGTGGTTTGCCATATTTAATTTTAGAACGAATAAGATTCGCATTGATATGAAAATCATACTTCTTCAACCCCTTTAGAAATCCCTGTCCTACCTAATGAAAATCAGCGTGTCAGCAACCAAATTATTTTTTAGGAGTTTCGGCTGACAGTGGCGTTTTTCATCATTATTTCGCACCTATTGAAAAAAATGAGAAGGTAAGTATGAAACAATATTTATATGCGTTTAAGTAAAAATTAACACAGAGCCCCAAGAATTATATTTATAAATCAACCTCAAAAGTGAGCTAATTACTCTTAACAAGGTTACATTAAGTTGGTTAGCGCCTCGCCTTCTACTCATCTCCATAACTTTGCATTGCCATGTCTCGCATTTTTTAATTATTTTTTTAACTTTTCAACAAAATTAAACAACGAATATCACAAAGATTTCCACTGGTTCTACAATGTTCTATAAAATTAGTGGTTTTAATTTTAAAAATTGTTTTACATAACATTTTTAACCTCACGATAGCTAGGGACTCTTTTTAAATGAAAATCATACGATACTTTGACATTGATAAATGCATGATATTGAGAACTTAATCTCATTGCCGTGTCCCATTCGGCTAGACCCATCACGTAGTCAAAACAACAAATCGCATATGGATGCTTTACTATTGTGCAAAACGGAAAACCAATCAACATGGTTTAGATCCGGATATTACTCCCATTGTCAACACAGGAATGAACAAGTACTTATCCTAAACAATGACTAAACTGTACATACCTCGTCTTGCAGTTTAAATATAGTGTTTGAAGTCCACTATATATGTTTCGCCATGTATGGCATTTTCAAGTGGTTACAGAAAACATTAAAGTGGTTAAAGTTTAGTCTATACTACGCAGTTCAGGGGCTACAAAATGGAATCCAAACAATCAAACTACCTTTGGTATTTTTTTCAGTAATCTAGTATGGCCGCCCAAAATAATAGTTCTATAACTATTTCGCTTTCCAAAGCCGAAAAGTATGTGTTTGAGCAGATTATATTTATTCCATCAATGTTTTTTTTTTTTTTTTTTAGTGTCAAACCTATCTTTAATTGTTATGCAAACATCGCTTCTTTGCTTGTATTTCAAGGGCCAAACTCCTAAAGTAAGAAACTGTTTGAACGAAACATCGCGACCTCATCATTTATTTATTCATAATTCTTGGTACAGAAAGCCTCAGTGACCCATGTAAGTAGCTTAGGATCAACGTGTTTCAGATTTTAAAAGCACAACCACGTGTTGGTTAAAATATTTTTTTCTTGATACTAATTTTATATAATCATAAATTCAGCCTTTATGATCCTTTAAACTTTTGACGGTAGAACCTAACACTGCTGGTTTAAATAAAATGAAAAACAGCTATAACTTATAAAAATACCAGCAGAGTACCCGTCCGTCGTACGGGGTTGGAATATAAGTATAAAATGCTTATTGCAGTTATACTCAAGATTTGCGTTTGCAAGAAGGGAGGAAACAGTTTGATAAAATTTGCATTTTTAAATTTACAGTATCCTATAGTATTACACATCTACCATAGCCATAATGTTCTACCACTTCACCTAAACAATAGAGAAAAATAAACTAGGTGGCGTTCGCAGACGCATCCACAAAATTGAGCGGAGTCATCAAGGGTTCATATTATATTGTTTTTGTCATACTGCAGTAAAAACAGTCATTTTTAATGCATGCGTTGCGGGTCTAAAGTAGCATTTTAACTCTTTAGGAAGTAAAAATCGTTTTTAGCCTCTATAGAGTAAACATAATTTTTAGCCTCTATGAAGTAAAGTTCAGCTGTTGTCAACTCGGTTGTAAATTTCTACTGTAAACGATTGCATGTATCGAAATATGTATCGATTCGTGCTTCGTATAGTCTTAACCTACCGTCTACAGTACCATAGTATTTTAGCATTGCAGACACATTAATCCATTCCCACACTCAACACTGCTCACCATTACTACGTCCTTCACCACCCCCTACGTCGTGGACCTGTCTCCCTCTCTTCCCATAGCATTTTAGGATTGCAGATACATTAATGTAATTGCCATAGACAGTTCCCACACTCTGCACTGCAAGCCTTACTACTTCCTTCACCACTTCCTACGTCGTGGGGCATGTTTACTTCCCTTCTCATAGCATTTTAGGATTGAAGATACATTAATATAACTGCTACAGACGGTTCTCACACTATGCTCATACTTTACTACTTCCTTCACCATTTCCTACGTCATAGACCTGCTTCCTTCCCTTCTCATAGCATTTAAGTATTAGATACATTCATCTAACTGTCCAAAAGGTTCCCCCACTCTGCACTGCCAGCCTTTACTACTTCCTTCACCACTTCCTACGTCGTGGGGCATGTTTACTTCCCTTCTCATAGCATTTTAGGATTGAAGATACATTAATATAACTGCTACAGACGGTTCTCACACTATGCTCATACTTTACTACTTCCTTCACCACTTCCTACGTCACGGACCTGTTTCCCTCCCTTTCCATAGCATTTTAGGATTGCAGATACCTTAATCTAATCGTCATTAACAGTTCCCACACTCCAAACAACTCGCCTTCACTACTTCCTTCGCCACTTCCTACGTCGCAGACCCGTTTTCCTCCCTTTTGATAGCATTTTAGGAATGCAGATACCTTAATCTAATTGTCATAAACAGTTTCCACACTCCGGACAGCTAGCCTTGACTACTTCCTTCACCACTTCCTACGTCGCGGACCCGTTTTCCTGCCTTCCCATAGAATTTTAGGAATGCAGATACCTTAATCTAATCGTCATAAACAGTTTCCACACTCCGGACAGCTCTCCTTGACTACTTCCTTTACCAATTCCTACGTCGTGGACTCGTTTTCCTCCCTTCCAATAGCATTTTAGGAATGCAGATACCTTAATCTAATTGTCATAAACAGTTTCCACACTCCGGACAGCTAGCCTTGACTACTTCCTTCACCACTTCCTACGTCGCGGACCCGTTTTCCTGCCTTCCCATAGAATTTTAGGAATGCAGATACCTTAATCTAATCGTCATAAACAGTTTCCACACTCCGGACAGCTCACCTTTACTACTTCCTTCACCACTTCCTACGTCACGGACCTGTTTCCCTCCCTTCCCATAGAATTTTAAGAATGCGGATACCTAAATCTAATCGTCATAAACAGCTTTCACACTCCGGGCAGCTCTCCTTGACTACTATCTTCACCACTTCCTACGTCGCAGACCCGTTTTCCTCCCTTTTGATAGCATTTTAGGAATGCAGATACCTTAATCTAATTGTCATAAACAGTTTCCACACTCCGGACAGCTAGCCTTGACTACTTCCTTCACCACTTCCTACGTCGCGGACCCGTTTTCCTGCCTTCCCATAGAATTTTAGGAATGCAGATACCTTAATCTAATCGTCATAAACAGTTTCCACACTCCGGACAGCTCTCCTTGACTACTTCCTTTACCAATTCCTACGTCGTGGACTCGTTTTCCTCCCTTCCAATAGCATTTTAGGAATGCAGATACCTTAATCTAATTGTCATAAACAGTTTCCACACTCCGGACAGCTAGCCTTGACTACTTCCTTCACCACTTCCTACGTCGCGGACCCGTTTTCCTGCCTTCCCATAGAATTTTAGGAATGCAGATACCTTAATCTAATCGTCATAAACAGTTTCCACACTCCGGACAGCTCACCTTTACTACTTCCTTCACCACTTCCTACGTCACGGACCTGTTTCCCTCCCTTCCCATAGAATTTTAAAAATGCAGATACCTAAATCTAATCGCCATAAACAGTTTTCACACTCCGGGCAGCTCTCCTTGACTACTTCCTTCACCACTTCCTACGTCGCGGACCCGTTTTCCTGCCTTCTCATAGAATTTTAGGAATGCAGATACCTCAATCTTATCGTCATAAACAGTTTCCACACTCCGGACTGCTAGCCTTGACTACTTCCTTCACCACTTCCTACGTCGCGGACCCGTTTTCCTCCATTCCCATAGAAATTTAGGAATGCAGATACCTTAATCTAATCGTCATAAACAGTTTCCACACTCCGGACAGCTCACCTTTACTACTTCCCTCACCACTTCCTACGTCACGGACCTGTTTCCCTCCCTTTCCATAGCATTTTTGGATTGCAGATACCTTAATCTAATCGTCATAAACAGTTCCCACACTCCGAACAACTCGCCTTCACTACTTCCTTCACTACTTCCTACGTCGCGGACCCGTTTTCCTGCCTTCCCATAGAATTTTAGGAATGCAGATACCTTAATCTAATCGTCATAAACAGTTCCACACTCCGGACAGCTCACCTTTACTTCTTCCTTCACCAATTCCTACGTCACGAACCTCAAGCTAGTGTCGTCATTTGATTATATTTATGATGCATACCGTTTCTGTTCTAATATCTGTGAATTAATGCTATCAGCTATTTCTTTATCTACTGCATTCAAAAGTCAACAGCTGATCACATGTTTTTGTTTATGTGTCAAATACTGCTTCCATAAGAATTACATTGAAACTTTGAGACCCAGTGGGGCGGATTCCTGAGAGACTTTTTTAACGCCATATAGATGTTGGCACTCACCGATATGGTCTTTATCACCATGCAAAATTTGAAAACGATTGATTCAGCCGTCTAGGAGGAGTTTGCGTATTACGAAATGCATAAGAGTCGACGTATAAGAGCTTCGCTCGCTCCGCTCAATTATCAACAATTCGCAAAATATCACAAATTATTCATGAGATGAAAAACATAAACATAACTGTAAACAATCCTACTTTGACAGTTCTCATTGCGAATCACAGTTTTTTTTTTTTTTTTTTTTTTTTTTTTTTTTTTTTTTTTTGCTGCTTAGTTCAAATTAGCTGTTTTCATAAATGCAAAAAAATATAGTGCTGCACCCTGTTGATAAATCTTATAACTTTTTAATGCTTTTCCATATCAGAGAACCAACTTTTTTAGTTTAAACAGCTGACTAAATTCTTTAATTCCCTTTAAATATGAATACTTATAAGGGTAACATGGGGAATTACAGAGCCACTGGGGTGGAGCCCGAAAGGATTTTTGAGATAAGAATATGCCTATATGTTAATCGGGAATGTAAGCTATCATCATGCCAAATTTCAGCCCAATCCGTCCAGTGGTTAATGCGTGATTGAACTTGAAACACACAAACAAACAAACACACAAACTTTCACATTTATAGTATTAAGTAAGATATTACTAATCAAAAATTAAAAGCGGGTCAAGTAGGAGTTGTAACTGTCAGGTACACATCTACTCAACATCTGTCAAAACATTACCCTTCGCATGTTTATGGTAACAAAGCAACATCAGTCTCACTAATGTATACTTTATTACGCTACATGCTACTGCTACAATGTTACATACTGACTCCCAGTTTGTAAATGTAGATGCTGTTTGTGAACAGTTTGTCAGTTTAGTAGGGAGTGTTTCCCGTTATTGTTTCTAATATGAAAAAATAAGTTAAATTGTATTTGTTAAACCGATAAGTGAATTTAAATCAGTTTTCACCGTTAACAATGCCTTTGAAATTTTCTATCAAAAATTAACCTCCTAGCGAACAAGTTTTCAATCATTTTAAAGTTATCAATCATTACAAATGTAGAATACTGTATTCATCTAATAGACATTCGATGAATAATAAGGGTATATGAAAAATCTATGTACGCAAATGTTACCAGTAATTTGTTTTGGACCCAGAATCCTATTATTAGATTGTAAAACATTGCTAAACATTTAATTTAAATGGAATCACAGAAATCTACTGCTATAATTTTGATATCATAAAATTTATAGTAGTAATATTAGGAAAGCTGTTAAATAAAATTTTTCTAAAAGCAGTTGTAAGGAAACACATATTTAGTTGTCAAAAGCCCAAAACAAGGGTACAAATGTGGCTTAATCAAAAATACAAGTATAATTCAAGGACTTCATACATTTTTTTACTTTTTTAATGAAATGGCGACCATACAAAGTAGGCATTTTAAGCCAAGTATGAATGGAAATGAGTGTAGGATGAGTAGTGCGATCTTGCAGTCTTGTTAGTGACCAAGGCCGACGTATTCCTTAGACACAGATGTTAATTAATAGCCCATACATCTAATGGAAACTTAAGGACCAACAGTTTATAGTGGAATCTGAACACATTTTGCCTTGGTATTAACGAATTGGTCTTATTATCAGGATAGTACTGCGTATAGTCGTAGTACTCTCTATTGAGGACGTTAATCCACACCAGGGAGTATCGCATCCACAGTAAATGCCTAAAAATATCCACAATTCGTGACCTCCTAGTAGCTGGATTACAGGACGACGCCACCCGTCGACCCGTCCCAGTTATTATACCATTTATAAGACTGCCATTATTCTTAAGATCTGTTCTTAGATAACAGAACAGATATATGAAACACCAATGATATAAAGTAGGCTATTTTTATGTGTAGGAACAAACTATAATAAGTATGTAAGGCTACAAGTATGTATAAGCTTACAAATACAACATTTACTATGGGCTGTTGTTGTTGAAACAAACTTTTATTGTGCTTCCGGACCTTCCGGAGCCAACCTTATTAAGTTTGGAGGCATCTTGGTAGTATAATCTTTACATTCTATTTTTAGGTGTGAATTGACCATGAATTTATAATTGGATACGGTTGCAGTAATATTGTACGCATTACTTATTACAATAAATTGTAAGTTTATCAGCAAATTGTGAATGTTAAATATATATGTAAAATGTGTAATAACTGGTTTTTACTTATGTAACTAACTAATGCACAATATTATTGTATCACCGGGTACATTTGTATTTTTTGTGTATTTGAACGTGTATTTTACGAGTAGTAGATATGCATTATCTTTGTAAAAAATATTGTACTATTGGACACAAATAAAATGTGTTTGATGTTCCTTTGGTTAAGATCCATTCAAGCAATTCTGGCATTGCATTTTTTTATCATTTAATTTTTATTTTTATATTATTAAAGGTTAAAAATTATGATAATCGTTAAAACTCTATCTCAAATACGACGTGTCATCAACATGCCCGTTCGGATTATAGGATGACAACCAATGGTCGTAATGGATATATAGCATCAGTGATTGGTCGTATATAACCTGTGTATGTCTGCTCGTAAACATTTGAGGTATGTAAATTATGGTCAACCCTCTAATACATGTTCAGATCAAAAGTTAAGCGTGGATTGTGTGTTTTTTTCGCCTGTAAATCCACGAGCTGCATTTTTGTGTGAAAAAAGCACAATGCTTGTTTGCCATATGTATGTTTTTTGTGTGTTGTAATATGGGCAAAATAAAGTAACTATTGAAATTGGCCATAACTGGTCGAATTGATCTAGACGCCTAAGATTATAGCAAATCACTTCTCGGTATTTTCCATATTGGCCTACTCTGAAATTCGTTACTAATTTTGCTAAAGGCAGTTTTCCTAATAGTCTTAACTAAGCTAAAAACAACCCGACAATCGAACGAAACCTATACACTTCAATGAGATAATTATTTTAGTTAAAGCTAAGTTGTTCAAGTTGTTCGACTACACGTGGTTGAAAGCCATCCAATCCTGTTATCACTTCTCGCAGGCCTACTTCGACATTTGCATCTCTTACCTTCAGCAGGAGGTATTTGCATAAACTCTAGTCTCGGGAACGTCTCATGACATGGATTAAATGTAGTGTTACAGTGTTTAACTTCCGTTCTGAAAAACGATCTTTCCTCTACAATTCCATGTAAATATATATAATGAAGCTTAGACCATACTATTCAAGTATAAGAAGTTGTAGATTATATGGTTGATAGCTTAAGGAGTCTTTAAGAGGGCTATGACTCATTCAAGCAAATTTTGTAAGTATATAAGGTATGAAAAACCGTGTAAAGAATATATTACGAGACTACAGTACTGTATTATAAAATCAACTGTAAGAGGTATTTTCTGCAGGTCTATCGTAGAAGATGGTATGTTTCAGAAATGTATATAAAAAAATATAATATCAATTGATCTGTTAAATGAAAAAATAAAATAAAACAGCTTGCTACAAAGATGAACAAGACAAAAGCTTTGGTTTTGAGCTTGTTAATGAAAATGAAAACTTACCAGTTGTTATATCCGGCAAAACTGCTGTTTCACTCGTGGCTTTTAACTTAATCTGTAACAAAACAATTTAGTATATAAGTTTTTATTCATTGATATAAAGTTTGGCACTAATTCAATATTATCACAATTATTTGTCTGGATAGCCGAGTGGTTATAGTCTCGCTTTCAAAATAGAAGGTCGCTGGATGGATTCGAAGCGATATCACCACGTAGATGCATTTGTCATTTGGCTATTTATTATTGATGCTATCTAACAAAAATTTAGTTATAAGATAGTAAACATTCGTGTTTTGGGACATTTGCTTTAAAAAAAAAATAAAAAACACCACTGGCGTATATAAATATAAAAAAAACAGAAACATAAATAACAAAATAAAATTATTAAATATTTTAAAGGGGTAATAAATAACAATAGTTACGGAAAATATATCGTATTAAACAACTCATTACATAAACATAAAATTATGTAAAACAAAATACTGTAGCAATGGATAAAGTGGTATACCATACAAATATTATTTAATAGTTTTTAACAAGGACTCTCATGTTTTTAGTTGAATACGACCCTATTAATTAACTACAGAATTAATTTAAGAAATAAACATTATTCCAAATAATCTGCTTTAGATATTGTTTTATAAACCGTAATATATTTTGGGAGCTGAATATTTTGGTAACGGGTCGTGTATTAGTGTTGTGTGATAAGGCGTCTGATCAAAGGTTCAGCTCTGACATAATGAGATGGTGGCTTAGGCTCACAGAGGTATTTCAATATTACTTCATCAATCACATGGCTGAGCTCAGGCCCTTCTACCACGTTTAATCATAATGTGAGATAAGAAATTGCTTAATTGGTTAAATTTAACAATATGCCATAGGGTTGCAGTTTTAAAACGAGGAAACTTTAACTTGAAATACAGTTTGTGTGTCCTAGCTTCAAATCTTAGGACGCTATGGTTAAAAAAAAATTGTTTTCACATGACTTTAGGCTAGGCATAGAGGGGCATGAGGCACTACTAAGTACCTAAAAGCGTGATAAATTGGATTTTACCTGAAATTACGGAAACATCATACTGACCTCTACCACTAGACCAGCTCGCTCCATCAAACAAAATACCAGTAGAATAAAGATAAGCCAACAAGTAATTACGATTAGAAATTATTTTAACTACAATTGTATTAAAATTATGGTATAAGCTTTTCTAATCGAGTGTACCCGATGACAGGTGGAAGTAAAATTATTTAAGTTAGATGAAATAAAGCTTGAATGTAATAATACGTTTGAAATAACCAAAAAGTAATATTGTGGGCATTCTTATCCCACAACTAAATATTACGGATATTTTAAAGCTGATTTACTTGGTGTAATTACTTATATACCATTCGTCATACATATTCATTTACTTTGAATCAAAGTATTATTTGAGGTAAACGAGATTAGTAAAAATAATGCAATATATTCAGCATTTCAATGAACTGTCACTATGCATGTTAATCTGTCAGCTATCTAACGTAGCAGTGATTGTGCTGTCATTGCCATGTCGTAGTTAATCTCGTGTAGCAGACTACCTATAGTTTAGACGAGCCTGACAGTTAGTTTAATTCAGTGACCTTAGTGATTTTAAATTAATTTTTTTATTGAATTGGAAAAACATTTTTAACTTTATTTTTTTTTACTATGCAAAATAAAATCCGTTATAATAATAAAAAATGTAAAACTTTTATACGATTCCCAATATTTTGTTTACTTTATTTTTATTTTAGTTTCTCAATCAAAACTTAATTAATTTACCCTTTAGTAAAAACCAAAGATTACACATGCTACGCAAAATTTTGCGTAGCATGTGTAATCTTTGGTGAAACATATTTTCTCAGATTTCCGAAATGGTAACTGATTTTAATGTTTTTGTAAATTATATTCTTATTATGTCTTGTCGTTTACGATAACAAATGCACATCAACCGATATCAGCTTAAACAACATTGAATCATAAAGTGTTATTAGTGTGCAGAGCTAGTCATTAGCTGTGTACCGGTCAATAACTTGAACTAGACTAGAGTGATTAAGTGACAAGGACTGTTCAATTAGTTAAGTAAGATGAGACTATTTAATAGTCTTTAGCTTTGTATCAGCCACCACCATGTACAATACTGATTAGTACACATGTATATTATTTTAGTTTGGGTAATTAAAAGAACAACTATGATTTTCAATTTAAAAGTACATGTTTTCATAATTTGCTTGACAAAATTTTTTTTAAGGTTGGTATTTAAGCCTGGGTAATGAAACACTATTCACTTTGATTCAAAATACTAACTGTTGAGTACTACATTACTATAGTTCGGCCGCTTACAAAGCGACCTGCGAATCAATGCTAACCAATGCTTGCTAGAGGAGGTCGCTTTCTAAGCGGCCGAACAATAATACCTCCACACTCCCACTGGAGGAGTGAGCTGGTCTAGTAGTTAGAGCACGGGACTTCGGTACCTGAGGTCCCGGATTCAAATCCCACCAAATCAACAATGGATTTTATCCAAGTGATAATGCCTCAACCCCTAGGTCTAGCCTGAAGCAATGTGAAAACAATCCCGGGCACGTGCCTAGCGTCCTAGGAAAAAAATCTCTCTACACTCCAAGAGATTCAGTATACGATCAGAGTTTACAAATAATCACACATATTAAGTTGATATCCAAAATAATACACTGTTACTTAAGTCAGTTTATGAGGGATTCTTCCATTATTGGTTTATTTGTTAGCACGGCCAGTGACCTTAATAACTACACGTTTGGTCCAATGACGGTATTTCAAAATGGTTTTCTGCGTTCTCAAATAGTTTTCATGACCTACTTCATTTTACTATCGCCCAATACTATTTCACAGTCTTTATGAAATATAATGTGTTTGTATTCAATGTTATATGTTATAAGGTGTGTGATTTTACAAAATGTTATACTTGGGTAATATTTTGGGTATTCGCATTATACGAGTATCTTTGCCGATCGTATCTTTGCCAACGGACTCAAAGTGTACAATATCAAATGTACCTTTATAGGGTCTAAACGTATAATAGGTTATTGGTTAAATGTTAATAGGTAATAGGGGGTTTCAGACTTTAATGCTTGGCTTTACTATATTTTTAATTCTGAAGTCTTACCCTTAGAGCAAGCAAATGTATCATCGCACATTGAGAGAGCAAAACTCGTTATAATAGCTTGGGAATGACATCTTAATAGGTTTATATTTCATGTTGCCCCTGACATAGTTATTCTGCTCGGCACTTCTACTTGAATCACAATTCTCAATTCAGTTTCTTAATCTTTCTTCTGTTACTGAAAAGCCTAATTTAAAATATCATGAATTTATAAAACTTTGCATTCAACATTTTGTGATTTGTATGTAAGATTCTATAATGATAAGTTATAGCATATGTATGCGTACAATATGTGTACCACTAAGAAAATACTAATAATTTGTATTTCCAATTGTTTTTCTTACTGCGGGAATACTTATCCCGCACATCCTTCATTATATTTAATGTTATAGGTCTCCTACCTCATATAGAAATATAAGTTGTTACTAAAACGTGTTAGTAGCAAAAAATAGTAATAAAGTGCCACTACCTTCTTGGCCCTCCCTCCTGAACCACACCATAGTATCACAGATTGTAGTGGATTTGTCCTCAGCACTATCTGACTTTGTCACAAGTAATCACTGCTATTTGTCGTTTGTCAATGAGATTATTACCTTTACTCTAACCTATGAAAATCAATAATCAAGTGAGTCTGCTGCATTTAACTCTAGAGCGTTGATAAGTGTTATAATATTATGTTGGTAGAAAATACAAGCTAAAATATAAGCTAAATTTATAGGACAGTGGCAAACTTAATCAACAGTATGAATTCAGAAACCAAGCACACAACATCAAACATCAATTAACTAAATAAAAATGTAAATATTGATATATTGACGACGAACTTAGAACGTGTTTAATCTCACATAGTTTAGAATAATTTAAAGACCGTCACACTTAAGCCCATTATACTTAAGTTTTATTTATTTATTTATTTATTTTTTTTTTTTAAACAAACAGAAATACTACCTAGAACGATAAGAAACTGGTGCATTGAGGTTTATTTAAGTTGAAGGCTTCCTCTAAAACCAATAAAGAGTTTTTTTTTTTTTTTTTTTTTTTTTTTTTATTCATTGTTAAGCCCCTGAGCTGTGGATATTGTTGTAAGAATATATTACTTACGTCAATCAGCTCATTAAGTCGTGAGTTTCACCTCAGTAGATGTTTCGACACATTGTCATCATCAGCTGAGTTAGTACTTGTGAAGGTTTAATTCACCAGATGGCTTCGTCATGTTGAATAAATTAACACGTAACATGTAACACGAATACGACACGACACATATACATTTATAACACGTAAAACTTGAAGACATGCAGGCCTGCTCGAACAAAACATACGGTCACGCCGCGGGTCGGGGACAGACTGTTTGTCCCCGACCCGCGGCGTGACCGTATGTTTTGTTCGAGCAGGCCTGCATGTCTTCAAGTTTTACGTGTTATAAATGTATATGTGTCGTGTCGTATTCGTGTTACATGTTACGTGTTAATTTATTCAACATGACGAAGCCATCTGGTGAATTAAACCTTCACAAGTACTAACTCAGCTGATGATGACAATGTGTCGAAACATGTACTGAGGTGAAACTCACGACTTAATGAGCTGATTGACGTAAGTAATATATTCTTACAACAATAAAGAGTTACAAACGTTGGAGACAAATTGGAGTAAAGTGCGGCGACGTGACAGCTGTGAGGCGAGTGTGGCTGGGGTTGTACACTTGGTGGAACATATCGGAAAGGAAAATGTATAATGCAGAAACTAATTTAACAAATTTCCAATTGAAATTTACGTTTGTGTCTTGCAACATTTAATCTTATACGAGGAGACCTGTGAACAAATCGTGCAGTTTAATAGGGTCTAACACTTGTTTCCGAGGTAAAATGAATCCAGTACATAACCAAATTACCTTTGCAAAGATTATGTTCGTTTATAGCATTAACAATTCTACATTCATCCTTCACTCATATTTGGGTTAGAATATACCTACCTAGGTGGCGTTCCCATCTCGTAATGATAATGAAAACGTACTCTAGAAACATATTGTATGTGAGAGGGTGAATAGAAGCCCTTAAGGAAATTATCTTTTTAATTTACCTTTGCAGGTGTGCTAGATCATAAGCTTTAAAATGACACCATAATTATTGTACAAATCGGTTCATTAGGACGGCTGGAAAAGGGATGTAATGGGGAAAATCTTCATTTGGTTAAATATATAGATTTTCCAGTATGTAAACTTTCGATGTAATATGACTTAAATTAAAATTTCTTACGGCTTAAAGACTAAGTTAAGTATTAATATGCCTTTGAATCTCATTTCTGACTTGGCAAAGTTTCACTCAGGCATAAATAAATCCATTTTAAGATATTTAGTAATCTAAGTTCTACAGAAAATCCACTATTCAAATAATGACAAGTTTATGTCAAATGGTGGGTGAATGAGAAAGTGACCCACTTTGTAAAAATTATGTATATATTAATATAGAACCCGTTGTGTAAAACTATGTTATAAGTTCTATTAATTTACAAGGCCCAGGCGTTGGTGTGTGGCAACGTCGCACAGGCCTGTGCCATGGTAATATCGACAATAAAAAACCTGTATTGCTCAGACGCCCCACTGTGAATTAGCAACAGCTTTTTCAATAGGCCGGTACCGCGGTGTTGCCACTTTTGCCATGACACAGCCTTGTATTAGATTAGAAAAAAATAAGGTGATCATTGAATGCCTATTAGATCGGTAGTCCATTTTGTAAGGTAAAATCATGTTGAATAAGTTATTGCAATAGCTTATAGTTTCAAAAACTCGACAGTTGTGCTGTAATAGCAATGTCAACGTTCGTACCACAACCGCAGCTCAACAAATTAACATCAACATGTCAGTTTAGACCAACAAATCATGTTGAATAAGTTATTGCAATAGCTTATAGTTTCAAAAACACGACAGTTGCTGTAATAGCAATGTCAACGTTCGTACCACAACCGCAGCTCAACAAATTAACATCAACATGTCAGTTTAGACCAATATGTCGTCTAGCATAATATATTGAACGGGGAGTAAAATAGGTTACTTGTATAAGGGTTTATAAGAGAGTTAAATTATATATATTTTTTAAATTATTTAATAAATAATTCAACTTCCTAATTTATTTTAAATGTAGAATAGTTATAGAACTGGAATGTATCCTATACTGTAACAATTTGAAAGCAATTATATAATACAAATCTGATTGACTGATTAAAAAGGTTTAGTTTTTAAGTTAATAATTTTTAACATGTTAATAGACATACTAATGTTCTAAATACTAACAATATTTTTGTAACATATATTTATTTCACCAATAATTTTAATAGTTTTAAGATTTCACTAATATTGAATTTGTTTAAACACATAATCTGCAAGAAAAATAAATATATAGACTGACTGAGTGACACCCCGTGGTTACGTACCGCTGGAGGCAAAAAAATCTTAAAAACAAAGTATCTTTTGTGGCCATTTTCAATTTTATATAAACATGTGTTAAGGTTATAGAAGCCGTCTGATCAAAGGCTTAGCTCTGACATAATGAGATGGTGGCTTAGGCTCACAAAGGTATTTCAATATACCTTCATCAATCACATGGCTGAGCTCACGGCCCTTCTACCACTTTTAATTAAACATTGCGAGGAGAATATTTTGCTTTATTGGTTGAATCTACGTGTACCAGATTAGTTTGTCAAGTATATAAAATTGAAGGCATGATGTAATAGCTATTTACATTACAAGTGTATTAAGAGCGTTTTTACATCACGCAGGTGAATGTTGTGTAACGAGCGGAAGCGAGTTGCTTAATTCACCTAAGTGATGTAAACACGTTCTTGCGTAACGTGTAACGTACAAGATTTTACGTGACCCGAGAATATACAGGGGGTTACGTACAATATTTTTCATTATCCATTTCACTCATCTTCTAACAGTAACGTTCTTTTACAAACAAAAGCTAGGTTAGGAAAATACTTTAAAGCATAATAATAAAATTCAAGCGGACTGCTGATTTCTAGCGTTGAACGTCGTTGGCACCATAGAGGTATATTTTTTAAGTTAAGCACTCAATGTTATTTAAATGGGCTTCATTACTTCACCGAGTGAGTTCTTGAACTCTACTTCACTCGTAACGTAAAGAAGTTACATCACGCTTGGGATGGGAAGTTTAACAAGGCGGGTTAGGTAAACACATTAATTACACCTAGAAGTCGTAAGTAGTAGATTAAAGCACAAGGTGTTGCACACAACTCTTTGCAAGAACTGTTCATTACAAAATATTTTAAGGTAATTATAATTAAACTATCATGTCTTCTATTATTTATCCATTTGAAACACTCTCTCACGTGTACAAAATGTGTTTTACATCTTACCCACTGTCAAAACAGTCGAAGTTTGTACAACATGATATCGTATCGACTTGTCAGTCAACATCATGGCAAAATTGCCGGTCCTGTGTATCAGATAACATTCTGTCAACATTCTTGTGTGTTCGTTTATGATCTAGTTCAGTTGTAGTAGTGATTAAATTTTGATTTAAATATTTCATCATGATTGCAGATTTTTTCAGTTTATTAATTTTTATTATTGTAATTGTTTGTAAATCTGAATGAAGAAAATCGTACAAAACCTACAAAATACATGATCGAGTACTTAAATTGTATTAACTTAAATGTTAAGTAATTTATAAACATAAAAAATTCAATAATCTGGATCGATTATGAAATAACATCATATTCTTATTTAAATACGTTTTTTATATTAAATTTAAAGTTTAAGTAATTTCAGACAACGAATATATTTTTCTTAAAATATTTATTTCATCTATAGAATTAAAAGTTAATAAAGTGCAAATATTGAACTGGGGATTAATGTTCAATTATCTTGCAAAAAGAAAACATTTCCATTACACCCCACGTTTGGCCCAAGTTTAGATGACATTTGTAAATGACGATATGATCAAGATATTTGTGGTTCAACATTTTCCATTTGCTCACTTTAATAAAATCCTTTCTATTAAACAGCAAATATTCTATATATTTATATATAGGGATAAGTGTTAAAGTGAGTGCAATGCAGGTGGAAGGGATAAAAAATGTTAATATCTTGTATATCAATTGAAATAAATCGCATTTTATATAGGAATAAGTACAGACTAAATTGAAAATATTCAAAACTATGGTAATAGTAGCCTTTTTATATACAATACATGTATGCAATGTAGTTTATTGATCAGCAACAAAACAACCCTTACAATTGAGCATTACAGAAGACCCAACCCAACTCTCGGGGTGGCTGGGGCTATGAATAAGACATGACGTCATAAGATATGCGGTGACGTGTGGCCTGCCATCACACGGCCTCTTAGATAATCAACTTGGGAAACTTCACACTGCATTAGTTTCATTAAGGGATATTAAAATAAATATGGCCATTAGAAAAGTTTTACTAAAAATTAAAAGGTGATGAAAAGGTTAAAAATACACAATGCAAATTAACTATAAATCGCTTTATATCTAGTTTACATCTCAAGCTGAATCAACTTTTAAACTAAACAATTCCAAACATATCTAATCATTTAAACGATCTTAAGGACACAAAATATAACAGATCATTAACTGCAAAATCAAAACCATTCCAGCCAGATGTTTAATATTACACAGCTAATATTAATACAACAAAATTATGAGCGTAATGAATATTATTTTAAACCAAATTAAGACTATTATGTTGTCTGTCATATTGGTTGTCATCCATTGGTTTGCCATGTTTTCCAAGCGTTGAATATTCATCACAATAATGTATGATGTAAATGTCACATCACTCGACCTCTAGAAGAACCACAGCTGCAAATCGCATCACAAATTGTATTGAGAAATATGTGCATTTGGTTACAGATGTTAAGTAGCGGACTATTTTATGATTTAAATTTGATAACTTTCATCAAGCAAAATATTACACTATTCGAATTCAAATATTCAAATATATGTAATAGAGAATTTACAACAGCTTGGCCTCAACGAGAAAAAAAACTCGTCGGAAAGGTCCAACTGATGCATAAAGATAACAAACAAAATGTTTAAATTGTTTTCTAGAACAAATGTTTATAAATATACTATTTCTAAGGTGGTTGATAGCAGGTATTTTAACTTGAAACAAAGTACATGGCAGCACACTAAAAAATCTAAATGTAAGGTCATAAGTAAATTGGTTTATAATCTACGGAATACTATTTTTGAGTGCTTAAATATTTGGTCCTCTTTGATTTTCATGGTTCGTAGACCATGTTTAAATTTTTTATTTGCACTGTGGAGGCAGTGCCGAGCTGATTGAAAAAATAAAACATGAAGAGTCGTGAACATAACCTCTCACTTTGAAACGCCCATGCATTCTCACAAAGCAAAAAAAAAAAATATTAATAATGCGTCAAAAACTTAGCTAAGGTATTTCGGATTGACTAATGTATACAGAAAAATCTATTCTCTAGTCGATAGACTTCTATTCACGTGTATTTACTTAAACTTTTAAATGGCTTGTCAATGTTTGATTAGGTTTCGTTAATTTTCCATTGGAAGTTTATAAGTATAAAAAAAAACTGTGCTTTTAAATTTAAAGTTTGAATGTTATTACTAGCTATGAATATTATCGGTTTTGATATTCATTTTCTTTTGTGCTTCTTTTGTATTTTATAAGAATTAAAACCCAATTAATTATGTATTAAAAAATGCCTTATCCCTTTAGGTAGCGTTAATGGCTAAAATGGCATTAAATAACTACTTTGTTTATTTTATTTGTCTAGTTTTAGTAAAATGATCATACATCTTCAGCACTGTAGGAGTTTTATATTTTCCTAATCATTGCTAACTGAAACACGTTGCTTAAAATGCAATATTACCAAAAAGTTAAAATCTGCTTAGCAAAATTAAACAACTGCCATCGTTATACTACTTAATAAAATATAATGTTTTATAAAATTATTTAACAGTGTTAAAAATAATTTTACCCAATAAAACGATGATGAAATAGTAAGTAGGTAATAATTAATGGAGTAAACAGAGCTAAATCATCCCAGTGACTAATTAAATCACCGATATGACAGACTCCACGGGATACAGCCATTCTAATCTAACAGTAAAACAATTATCCATCTATATTGTTAAAAACTGGAATATTACCTATACAATGAATTTAAAAATTTAGTCGGATTTTAGAGATCATCTAGATTACAACCTGTAAAATGATACAACAATCCTGGGATTTGGTAAAGTAGGACAAGTAGTAAAATTAACGTTACAAATAAAATTATCGTTCATAAACAAATTATATGATCATTGAGGAGTCTAACTCAAAAGCTAGTGTTAATTTGAGCCTATTTACAGCCACAGATGTTGACCAAGGGTTCGTGTGATGAAAAGCCACACGTCACCGTATGACGTCATGACTTATTCATCGCTCCAGCCATGCTTTATAAGTGGTATTTGTGGCGTTGCTGTTGTGTTTAGTATACAGTTAATTACTGCCAAACAAATTATTTAAACTAGTATTCAAACAGCTGTATCATATTATTAGAATTTAGTTTAAAATCCTAAATCGGTTCACATAGTTTTTATTGTAGATACCCATTGTTGACAATGTCAGTTATATTTTAACGTATCCAAACGTAGATGCATAATTAATGAAGCACGTAAAATACTGCAGATTTTGATTACAAATTACGTAGATTTCTTAAAGGAGATAGAACCTTACTATAAATGTTATAGTATAACCTCAATTGTCATCGTATAGCCACAATTGTCATCTTATAACCTCAATCGTCATCGTATAACCTCAATTGTTATCGTATAACCTCAATTGTCATCGTATAACCACAAAATGTCATCGCATAACCACGTCATCGTATATCCTCAATTGTCATCGTATAACCTCAATTGTTATCGTATAACCTCAATTGTCATCGTATAACCACAAAATATCATCGCATAAACACAATTAACCAAAATCGTCACCGTATAGCCTCAATTGTCATCGTATAAACTCAATTGTTGTCGTATAACCACAATTGCCATCGTATAACCACAATTGTCATCGTATAACGTTAGTTGTCATCGTATAACCTCAATTGTTATCGTATAACCTCAATTGTCATCGTATAACCTCAATTGTAATCGTATAACCTCAATTTTCGTCGTATAACCACAAAATGTCATCGCTTAGCAACAATTGTCATCGTATAACCAAAAATGTCATCGCATAACCACAATTGTCGTCGTATAACCTCAGTTGTCATCGTATAACCACAATTGTCATCGCATAACCACAATTGTCATCGTATAACGTCATTTGTCATCGTATAAACTCAATTGTTATCGTATAACCTCATTTGTCATCGTATAAACACAAAATGTCATCGTGTCATATGTCGTTGTATGAACTCAAACGTGATCGTTTAACCTCAAATCTAACTAATAATCCAAGTCAAACGCTTAAAAATAGAGTTCATACCGTTTAGCTTCCATTTTACCCTTTGCTTTAAAATAAGTGTGGAAAAACATTATAAGTTGTACTCACTCTAAAATAGTATTATAACTTGTTTTTTACTGTTAATATTACTTGACTCCTTGCAGGCCAGCTATGTAGCAAAACTAACAAAAAGATTACAATACGGCTATACGGTTTACCTATGTTGGATATGTCTACCCAAGTAAATAGCAAACTTTTAAAACTAACCACACTAGGTTGTGAGTGGTTTAGAAAATACTTAGACGTTAAGAATTATTTTTACCAGACGACTTTATCCATGTTTTATTCAATTGTTTGATCCTTATTGCATGGGAAAAACTTAAATGCTCGAAATAAATAAATAGCAATGGTATGGACATTTCAATGGTTAAACATCAACGAAGTATAGAAAAGTAATATAAAGTAGTGCTTAAAACTGGCAAATGAATATTTTATTTTTCAAGTGGAAGCTACTCTCTGTCAGAAATAGCTCTTTTCCATGAATATGAAAAGAAGGTCAACCTTTTTTTGCTTCTAGTAATTTCGTACTTTATAAAACAAAATAAAATTGTAAGCAGGCGTTAATCATAGGGTGAAAAGTGGATGATTAATATATTGTTAATATCACAAGTATTATTATTTTTACGGGTTATGGAAAAAAATAGTACTTTACTTAGAAATGTTTTTATATATTTACCTATACATTACATGTATGTAAATAAGTGTTCTAAATTATGTTCCGAAGAAAACTAACCAAATACAAGTATACTAAGGCTTCCATAATTAAAGTTTATGATTTTTACAAGTTTACATAAAATATACGCTAAACTTTATTAATTGTAAGTAAATCCAATCTAGTTAGCTTTTACACTTGTGCCCCTTTGAAATTTGATTCACCAAACATCTGTTGGCAAAATGAATTAGAGTTCCATAGCTATTTGATTGTCACTTGGCCATTTAGTACGATGATTATTCGGAGTATACAATAGCACATCTTGACCCTCTAGCTCAAAGGCTATAGGCTTGGAGCCTGTAGTGCTATTAGATGGATGGAGTATGGATGTTGTACCCCTCTCTGATTGGCACTTACTGCATTTAATAAATTCTATAAAATAACCTTTATGCCGTCAAAAGCTTTCATCCAAGTTTCCAAGAAGTAAAAGTGATCGTTTTCATAAATTAATTTCTCTGGTTCAATGTCAAGTGACATCGTCTCTAGACTCAGAAGTATGTTATCAACGAAACGTAACAACGTTATTTATATTATATAATATTATAATATTAACAAGACTAAAGTTTGGACGGTTTCCTTACAGCAAGGTTCAAAAATAGCAACAACATAGAGACAAAAAAAATTAGCAAACATATTTTTGAACTCAAGGAAATCCACCCTCCTCCAAAACGTATACCTCCAGAATTATATTTAAATGATATTATGTAAATGTGAATTACTCTTAGTAAATTCAAAAAAGTTTAAAAATAAATTTGCTATATACTCGTAATATTTATTCAAAAATATACATGAAACTGAAATTTGATCTTGTAATTAGATTATGAATCACATTTTATGCTTTATGTTTATTGTTGAATATGTATAAGGGTGTTAATCTTAATAATCCACACCTAATTATATATTAAATAGTGATTATCACCCCCAAACCCTGTCGAATGTCTTTGCACCAGCCGTGCCATAACTCTTCTAATATTACACAATGTGCGTTGATGATGCTCTTATCACGAAACAGCTTGAAATACTGCTTTTGTACGAGACTCAAAGAGAAGATTATTTCGTGAAGTGCGACGGACTAGTATCATATGTGTTACTTGTAAAATGGTATTCAGTGAGGAGTTTTATCGTTATTTATACATAGGTTGACTAATCTATCATATGAATACGGATTGAATTATACAAAATATTAACAACACTTTACTGTAATAATCCATGTTTGTTTTATGTTTTAAATCACTCACTTTTGGGTATATTATTTTGTCGTCATTTATTCTGAAAAATACTCTCCCGGTAACACTGTACTTTTTTCATTTGGTGAATAAAAAAGGAAAACAATACATTTTATATCAAGTATCGCAGGGGTTCTTCAACATTAATGAAAATAGTTATCTGAATATTTTTAATTTATTGGTGGAAGGCACAAAAATACGTCAAATAACACTTCGGTGACCTATTAAGCCTGATGATGGTTGGAATGTCCAATCGAAATCGATCACCATTTACCATATTTTATATGTATTTACCGTCTTGTGAGTAAACAGTATAAGTGTAAATATACCATGATAGTGTTATTTGACGTATTTTTGTGCTTTCAGGTAATTTAATATCACGTACGATGCTGATCAAGAAGTCATTTGATCAATAAGTTATTTAATTTATTTGGATCGTAAAAAGTTAACACTAACATGATGTACCCAATAAAATCAATTAGTGAAACATTGGGTCCATCACTTTGCATATAAAGCAATATATATATATATTTTTGTACAACTTTATACCACACCTTTTTACCCTGATATCTTTAAATGGATCATAGCTAACTGCAATATGTTTTCTTCCATGTTATACTTACAAACAATAAATAGCTGCTGCAATTGTTTTGTTTGCAGAGATTTTTCCATTGATTGGGGATTTTCTACAGTCATTCTGAGTCCATACATGTCAAATCTAAACAAAACTCTTATTCATGACAGTTAGCGTAGGTAAGGTTTATTGAGCCAACGTGAAGCAATATTCTTTTATCAAAAGTTTTGTGAATAAAAATCTTTGAAGCAACTCGAAATCTTCTAAGTCTGTAGAGTAGTTTAATGACTAACAACGACCTGAGTAAAAACTGTTTAAGGACTTGTTAAATATGTAAAAGAATGAAGACTACTCTATTCCGGTAGCAAATCAGCAGACCAAGTGAATTTCCAAAACTTGATTTGATTTACATCCAGTTCAGTGATTATGTTGAGCCAGTTTTAAATTGAAATTACTTGACTTGGTTACAAACTTTAAGAAACGAAATAATGTTGTTATATTTGTCAAAGACAATCACCGTAGCAAAGGAAAACTTTTACTTAATACTAACTACCGTAGGCCTACTTCGTCAAACGTAACTAAAAACGATTGTCATTAGTATTATCTTTACTGAGAAATATTCAGATTCAAACGCAAAATTCAGTTTTTATTCCAAGCACCAAATAGATTTTAATAAGTCAAAACTGTTTAGCCCAATTTGAAAATTTAGAATTTATTGATGGCTTGTGTCCCTGATGACCATTTGTCTGTGTTGAAGGTTGACATTGATTGATCAATGTTGTTTATATGTTGTTGAGTAATTTACTAGTTTTAATTAATTCACTTGTAAACTTAAATAGTTTTTATAAATATTTATTTCAGCCAATAATTGTTAACTTTATTTCTTAAATATTGATTTTTTTTATGAATGTTATTGCAACACACTGTTAATTTAATAAAAAATACTGTACTAGCGTGATTGTTTGCAATGTTAACGGTACACATGTCTTTACAATTACATGAACATTAGAAAAACATCAAAATAAGTCAACGTTTTAAATAAATAACCATTACTAATTACTTTGCATTTTACAGTATCTTCTGATAAGTTTATTAAGTATTAAAAATCAACGGCATATCAACTCGTGAAAAATACTTGTTATGGATTTATAAAAAAAACCTGTGTAATTTAATTTTTTTAACCGATGTTATTTAATGATTGCAATGTTTTTTTTAGTCAGCAAATATATTGTGTGGTGCCAGGCCAGCTTAGTCTAAAACCTTTGACGTTCAGCCCCAGGTTCAAACCCTGCCAGATACCAGTGGCTCTTATCTATGCATTAATGTAATGAATCTATAGTTACAAATCGACTTAAAACTGTAACTCCACCTATCACGTAAAAAATAGGTTTAAAGCTGAGAGGACAACCTAATCCATTACAAGGATTACAATACCGTATGTGTATTTTAGAACTTTCTAAAATGAATAATATATATTAATTTAATCTCTCACTATGAATCCACCTTTTTAAAGACAAAAAATATGTAATGAAAACATGGTTGTTCGTTCAAGCTTAGATGAAGAGATGCAATAAAGTAAGAAGACATTTTTTTTTACATTTGCAACGTTCACCTATCTATTATAAAATAATAGGACTATGTTATTTTTTCCTGTAAACTTCCTTTCATTAAAACCACTATCGATTTAATTTTTGGACAATTCTAAGAGTAAGAACACTGCAGATCCCATTTCCTCGTAAACAGAGCAGAATATATGTTACACCTTTATTGTTTCAAAATGAACTCATAACTTTTCATTTCACCATCCTTTTCTGTCTTCTTGTTTTAGTTTTACCTTAGAATAGTCGAATAATTCGATAGCAATCTTTGAATGAAATATCTAACTTTGTTCAATTTATACTTTATCTTAAAATCTTCATTGGAAATAGCATAAAAGCATAAGTATTGTTTATTTAATGCAAAATTATAATAGATGATGTTTTGCTACATTTCGTAGTGTACATGTTTCGTTGGCTTTTTAAAAGTAACTTATAGGGTCTATTACAAAAATAAATATTTTATTAAACATAAATGTTTTAAATATCAAAATTTTGTGACATGTTAATGTAGTATCATTTCTAATAACAAATATATTATTTAAAATATATTTAACTTAAGAAAATGTTTAATATTTTAGTATTGCTGTTCACGACAAGCCATTCGTTCATGGAAAACAACTAACGCATTGCTATGAGATTAGAATCTTACTATTTTATTAATTTGTAATGTTTGTCAATATCAATGGCTTAGGCTATTATTTATAGGCTTAAACTGTTTCCAAACTGCAGTTATAATGTTCTATTTAGAGAAAAATGTTATATAATTAGTGAAATTGATTTATCGCTACGGCTGGGATAAAAAAGAGTCCTAATACCGTTATATTGCAGTCTATTGTTTTGAATTTTAGAATAGTAGTCTAAGCAACGATTGTGAAAAGATAGCATTAACGACAAAAGTAGAAAATTTAAGATACAAGCCTTGGCAAGTGCCTTAATACTTCTAGGAGTGTCTTTAACACTATTTACGCGAGTTCCGTACACTACTTTACCTACGACAGTCTTTTAATTACTAAAAATCACACTTCTAATAATAACTAAAATAACTTCTAAGAGAGGCTTTGTTTTCGTTTATAACCTCCCATTGCCACTGACAGTGATGCAACGAAACACACGATTTGCACCCATCAACAATTAAATTGGCCTGAACAGCTGATTAGTTAAATTTCGAATCATTACAATTTTACTTCTCCTTTTTTAATCCCTGAGCCCCATTGGTCCGTTACCCGAGTTGTTATGAGTAAAACTATGCTATTATGAAAGTAAACATTGCTGTTATGAGAAACTTTTAAATTCTAAGAACTTAACTGAAACGGCTACTTAAAAAAAAACGGTCGTAGGTAAAATGATATAACGATTTGGATGTTATATTTTAATTAGTACTTGGAGGTTGTATATTTTTTTCATCCACCCTTAGAGGAGATATGGGAATCGCTAGATGAAATCAAAATAAATTAACTTATTATTACTTAGTCTGCTTTATAATTTATAATATCTAAAATATAGTTTCAATAAATAATAAGTTTGAAAATTAAAAACGTTCAATTTGGGATCTTATGACATTGCGTCATACGACATAACATCGAAAATGTAGATAGAAGAAACAAAAACAAGTTTACAACAGAGTTTAAAACTAAATGTTTTAAGCATTTGTTTTAAATCATACTGTTTCAATGAGAGTCTCTAAATTCAGGGAGTAATTGTAAAATTAAATAAAAAATTTTAATTTTTAAAGTCGGGTGTAAGATCATCTTAAATGTCTGTTTATTTATATGGCTTTTCAGATATGTAAAAAATATGCCTGCCACAGCAAACATGCAGACAACGCGAATTTCCAATGGCAATAGCAATGGCAAGAAATCGAATTCAGTAAAAATTGTATTCTAAATAAAAATTTAAAAATATAAGGTACAAAAAGCTGCTGTTTGAATAGTTATGACATTTTAACCAGGTATAAATGCTTAAATAGATTTATAATTGTAAATTTGTCTTGTATGTCAAATCCAATAGACAATAGTAAAATTAAAAGCATTTTTAACTCATGTATATTTGATTTTCATATTTAAATACACGTTTTAAAACAAAATTATTTTGTTTTATAACAACAATTTTACAATTTTGTATTATTACTCTGAGGTGAAGGTGAATGATGAATAAATTATACTATGTGAATCTTGTTAGTAAAAAGGTTTGTTGCATGGTCTTAACATATACATATTCAAATAACACATATATATAACTCCAGTATTTGATGATGCATACACATAAGAGCGTACACGATGCAACATGTCAGGATGTAAGGTCTTGTGTTGTCATCGAGTCTGTCACAACAAAGCGGGCTTTCCGATGACAGTTACATATAGTGGCTTCATATTTATTTCTTCTTTCTTATTTGGGGTTAATTATTTCTAACATGGTTCTAACAACGGTATAGAACACTTTTATCGTAGAGCATTATTTTCGCTCATGCGGAATCGGACGTGCGACTGGCCCAAGCTTGTCACACAATGCATTACGTTTTCGAGAACATTTCCACAAGAACTCGCCTAGTAATTATGTGATTCTTAGTGTTGGTGAAAACTGTCGAAGAACAGGTGTAGTAAATAGAGGGGTTTTTATGTCCTCACACGCTAGGCACGAGCCCAAATTTTTTTTTTTACATTACTTTAGGCTAGACCTAAGGGCTGCGGCATTATCACATAGATAAAATCCATTGGTGATTTTGGCAGGATTTGAACCCGGGAACCCAGGAACCGAAGTCCCACGCTCTAACCAGCTCGCTTCCCGTGAATAGAATAATGAACAAAAGGTAGTGAAAGAAAAACGAACCATGTACTAGGAGAATCAACCCCTCTTATGTAAAACTTACACAGTCAGTGAGAACACTAACCGCGCACAGGCGACAGCCCATGTGATTCTTTTCATATTATTGTAACAATAAAGATTGATTTGATTTGAGTTGAGTTGATAACGCACAAAACCATCATAGCTTAGCAACGTATTTGTAATATATTTTAATGTTCTGAGTTATTCATTTCATCCAGTTACACATTACTTAACTGGCACATCCTCACAAAAACCTAAAACATCTTTTAACTCATATAACGTGAGTGTGCAATCTACGATACTGCAAACAGTTTGTAGCCTTTGTAAGCGATGCATCCTTTGGCCCACGCTGGTGAGTGTAATAGTTCCCTTGACGGCCGTTAATATTAACGTTCATCCTCTTATTGTTGCCAACAGCTCGCCTTACAGCGATAGAAGGACGTTACCATACGTTAGGTCAAACAATATACTTGTTTTCGGTTTTAACTGACACCGCACCAACTGTCACACATTAATTACCATAGCAGGTATTACCTGGCATACTATTATTAAGTAAAAGCTATAGCATAATTTTCAATAATTTACATTCTAAGTGAATTTACAGGGTGTTTCGAAACTCTCTCCCGAAACTCCGTGGAAATGTTCCTTAGGTCAAAACAAACCAAAAATATCGTATAAATATATGCACTATCTCGCTTCGTTTTGCGTCCGTCAGTGTGTATGTATTTGTTTATAAGTTTCCATAACTTTGAATAGACTTAATGTACGAGCTTTAAACTTGGTACGTGTTTGATGACTAATAGGAACTATTTGTTCACAAAGCATCAAATTTGTATATTTACAAAAGTTTCAAAATAATAAGACCAAATCTAACTAGCTATTTTATCCTCTGGAAGCTTTCATCTAACAATATCTATACTAGCCATTAAAAAATATATCGCGTTGGCTACTTCCAACAGTGTCTACAACAATAATGTAAAAATATCGTCTGCTACGCCACTTGTCTTTATTCCTTAAACGTAGGAATAAACAGAATAAGATCAAAATCGCATCTAAAATGCTAAAATATTCATTTACCATCCACACGATTGTTTGATTTACACACTGACCAATATTATGCATGTGCCTAATAGGTTAATCCTTCCCAATCAATTAAAATTAATTGCCTTAGGTTACGTAATACGGTTCATTATAACAAGCACACTAATTGGGTATACATCTGCAGGCCATGGTCCGGTACAAAGGATACGCACGATTGGTTATAGGTAACAATGCACTTGTTCAGAATAAATCATATATTTAACTACAAAATATTGGTTTATACAACAGGGAAATATTTCACCATTCTACCTAGTAATCAAACTGATTCCAAGAGCAGTAACAAGAGTAAAATGTATGTAGATATAAAATGTATAACATTCATTGAAAATTCATTTTAATTTTAATATTTACACAACATTCATTGAAAATTAATAATTTTAATAACTATCATGAACGGGACACTTTAATTAATGAGTAGTTTTCGTAAAAGTCTTTTGACTTATAGTTATAGGAAAAGGAAATAAATCAACGTTGTATTCAAACAATATCGATATTTGTTTTGTTTAACGAAACGCAGAAATAAGGTTTGTGTCACTTTCGAAATTGAATTTAAAGTGGTTACTCAAAATATCATTTAGTTGGTGATATTTTAAGTTTAAAACACTATTTGACTAAATATAAATGTTGAGTTCTAAATTCATATTACAAAATCAAGCGTTCTCTCTGTTTAATTTGTTGACGGATTTAATGATTATAAATATAAGCTTATTATTTTAAAAAAGGGAAGGGTCACACAGGGGAAGGGTGGAAGTACTTACACATTATACTAAATAAAAAAATAAAATTGTTTTATCAAAAAATAAATATGGTTTTTAAAGTAAAAAGAAATAGGCTACTAAAGATATTTATAAACATAAATTTTACATACAAATTATATATAAAGGTAGTACAACTGCAAAGATATAAAATATTAAATCAAGTATCAATATACATAGGAGTTATATACTGATCATGGAGAGAAGATTAAAGTTGGGAACTATTTGTATGTAAAGTAGAAATTAAATATGGATCGTACTGTACTAGCCTAGTCGTATTATGCAATAGTGAATCAGCTCCAAATAACATTATAGGGGGAAACTGCCTATCTGGCAGGTAGTTAGCAGTTAATTTGTGGGAACGGTTTAGCATTTGCAATCATTATTGTGCATGACTTCCACTTAACTGCGCCACCTAGCATCCGATTAACCCTGATCTGGTAACTGAATTAGAGGGTTATCTAAATTGTGGTAAAAATACCCTCAATCAATTGTTTAGTAAATTTCACTATCATTCTTTTTTACAGCGATCCATTGGTGGTTAATTTAATAACGTACCATTGGCTATTACATTTTTTTCCTAGGACACGAGCCCGGAATGGTTTTTCACATTACTTCAGCCTAGACCTAAGGGTTACGACATTATCACTTGGATGAAATCCATTGGTGATTTGGCGGGATTTGAACCCGGGACCCCAGGAACCGAAGTCCCGTGCTCTAACTACTAGACTAGCTCGCTCCCCAACGAGATCAGATTCCCAGAAAACGCAGTGCTACATCCAATACTTTTATAACTTATGAAATTCTAATACAGAATATTGGCTGGCATATTTTTGTAGTAATAAAACTAAAACCTATTTCTATGTGTTGTGTACTACATAAAACTCTTAATCGATGTTAAGTATTTATTAGTTGTCTCTATTCAATTCAGTCTTTTTTACATGCAATCAGTGTTTCCTTTCTCAAATAAGTTTGCAGAAAAAGTTTAAGGATAAAGAGGCTCAGCATATGTATGGTTATTATATATTTTCGACACCAAATATGTTGGGTAATGACAAATATTGGTTATAGCATTTCATACATTAAACCTGTGATTTGTGACGATAAATTATATTAGTTTTTGGTAACATTGCATGTTTTCGGCATGAGTTAAGTATGTTTTGAGAATGAAGAAAGAAATCCTCTCAAATGTTCCTTTCGAAAGTGACATTAAAAGATACGAGGCGTCCTGAGAAGGCCGTAAAGTGGGAGATAACCTCGTGTGCTGCACATAAGTGATGGCGTAGAAAGAGTTATTGCTGCTTTACCTCAGCTTAGGTCTTATATACATGCCTATCATTGTCACTGTTGTTGCGATTCTAAATTTAATTTTTTATTTCATATAGGAATGTGGTGGTGTACAAAATATGGCGTCCACAAAGTAATGCATCCATTGAATTTCCTGCAACTAAAACTTTAGACGAGAACACTGATAATAATTTGAAGATTAACACTCTAAGTTTTGTTTTCGAGAAATGTAGGTTAATCCGTTTGTTGTTGCCCTAATGAATTCACGCGTGTTTTCGCAGTAGCGATGGTGACGCCATGACAGAAAGCACAATGCGTAGTTTGGCTAGTTGAAAGTCGTTCTATTATTACAGTTCGACGTAATTTTCACCGTTTGTTTCGTGGAAATGTACCAAATAAAACTACCATTCGTCGGTGGCTAAGGGGATTTAAAAGAAACAGGAAATGATTTAGATAGAAAGAAAACAGTAAGGCCGCGAGTTTCCGAAGACAAAGTTAAAGAAATTCTCTTTTCGTACCTATGTAGTCCAAAGACGTCAGTAAGGTACCGGGGTTTGCTGATAGGAGTACCCAAATCAATTTTACACCAAGTGATCCGTAAAATACATCAGATAACCCCCCCCCCCCCCATCCGAAGATCAATGTTTGGTGTGGCTTAATGCATAACCGTGTAGCTAACACGGTTATGCATTAAGCCACACCAAACATTAATTTTTGTTGAGAATGCAGTAAATAACGATATCTTTGGTGTTATGTTAGAACCATATGTATTTCCCCAGGTAAAGATGAGGACCTTTAAAATCAAGGATGTCGTCGTCCTAAGGTAGAGAGTGATCCAAGCTGTTGGGTCTGTGAGTCAATATTGTCAAATGTGTGGGAAGATGTCGATTTCCGATTTGATCTATTCCGAGCAAAGGACGGAGGTCACACATTAAAGTTTTATTTACAGAAACTTGAGAAAATTCTCTTTCTTGAGATATGTATTTGTAAATAATGTAAGTATAACCTTAAAAACAATATTTGGATTTATAATGGGAGCATTACTTAGTGAACACCCGTTATTTTAAGTTATATGATTTCTTATTCATATTACATGTAACACATAAACGCCATATACGCTCCAAATCAAGAATAATACTAGGGGTTAGTTAATTATACCGTGTGGCTGATCATCAGTGTTCCAAAATATTTTTGCTGTAAGTACAAAGTAACACTTATGAAATAATATCAATAAATATCTATGCCAGGTTACCACAATAGTGTTTTCAGATATTGTGAGTGGACTTTTCACACATTTAATCGTATGCTGTAAGTATAACCTCAGAGTAATAAAACAAAACATCCCTTGTTTTGTTTTATTACTCTGAGGTATAACAAATTACATAACAATATAGCGAAAAATATTAGGAACGGAATAAAAACGACATACTAAAAACTAATTAAAAGCCGTAAATTGTATGCTGTCTCCAACACACTTGTCTGCTCGGTACTTTACTGTTAATAATTATTTTTATTGATCTGCTGCAATATATTATAGTCGATAAACTAAATATTTCTTTATTCGACTCCAAACTCATACCAGTTACGACACCACTAAAAGTTTTACTAGTCTAAAATATGTGTTATTACACTGTTTTAAATACGCAACAGATTGATTAACTTTAAAAAAATTACAAATTAAAAGTAAAACCAACAAAAGATAGATTCTAAACTGGTAAACCCCTAATTTAATACCAATTTTGACTGCTTGTCTAATTACTCAAATATCCACACACAGAGAGAGTAAAATAATAAAAGCTAACCACGTGATGTTATTACTTTCGAGAATAGGTTTTTTAAAGTAAAATTATGTCGAAGATGTGTAAATATGTGTATTTACTTCTCCCTCAGGTAACAATTTACTGTTAAAAAAGTGTAATCAATAACCATTCAACATTATTTAACAAACTTAATTCCAGATGGTTAAAGGTAATGAGTGTCCAAATGAATACTTAGTTAAAACTTATAATAAAATATGTTTGAATAACTAACAACTATATAATATTGTTGCAGTTTTTTTTTATTTTTTTATTTTTAAGAAAATACTCTAATATCCTGAGTCCTACTTGATATCATGTATCAGTGAGATCGCCCCCTCTAAATGGTCCACTTATCTTCTCGTGTTACTACTAAGAGACCGCTTCCATCTTCAGACAGCCTCATGGCTTCTCATCTCGTGATGTTGATTGTGTTGTCTTCATTGTAGTTTGTATTTCCAACTGTATTACTCATTTATCATGTGGCACATACTTTTTATCTATTTTATTTATCAAGGTCATTGTGTTTACGATATTAATGTACGTTCAAAGATTTCTTCTGATTATACGCCACACTTAAGTATATATAATATTGAAGTTTGAAGCTGTCCTCAACTTTACTAACTCAAACTTTGATATTTGATAATAATTTTCGAAATACTCGAATAAAAAAAAATTAAAATATAACCATAACCAAAACAATAGAATTACAACGCTGCTTTAGAAGCTTCGGTTTACATTTTAGTTTGTCAGTTTATATAGATAAACTAAACTGGTAAAGAATAATATATTTTTAGGACTATAAACAAATTATACCGTACGACAAACTCTTTATAAGTTACAGGTTGAGGTGTATACACAATATTATATACATTTTAACTCAAAACATTACTATTTAAAAATTCAATCATATAAATGAATGAAAATATATTGAAATGAAGAAATAAATTATCGATGTTTTTACTTAACTATAATTACTAACGTTTGCCTCAAATGTTTGTAAATGTTTACCTAGTGTTCATTACATTATTTTATTAGTGTAAGGGTGTTTATGTGGCAAGACACTCTATATTATTAAGCATTATAACACATGACTAGGAAACATTCACTTCAGTAGCCTAGTTGTAGGTTTTTGAGGTTCCTCAAAGCATTTAAATTTTACCATACGTTCCATAAAATATACACACTGCAAAGTAATGTGTGTCTAAGCTCATGCCTTATAAAAATCACGGTATTTCAAACAAACAAAGGTTAACTGATAAACACCACTCGTTTTCTATAAAAGTTCGAAGCCCTGTTCTTGTTATTTCAGTACTCTACTGCGTATTCCCCAAAGATGTGATGTTATTGAAAAGTCCTTTATAAATATTGTGACAAGATAACGTTTCTTGTTGCAACACACAGCTTATTTCTTCAATACTGTCTTCAAGACATTTTTCTTTAATTATAATATCAACCTTGTATACAGATTACTTTGCCCCTAACGGAGATATATGGATATGCATTTGTTCTAAACTATAGGCCTACACATTTCTTCATTTCTAAAAACTCCCCAAAGATAAATCGAATACTGATCTTATTTAACTGGTTTTGGATTGTACAAATCACCCATCAAACTGTGTAATTCTTCCTTGAGAACACTTATGAACCAGCCAAAATAAACATACATACAACAGTGTCTAAGAAACCCCTTTATAAATTAATGGCAGCAGAGCAGGACAAAGGGTTCCACTTAAGAGTTTGACATAAGTTTTCTCAAGGGAGTGTTTTCTACAGTAACAAGTCCTCCATCATTATCGCAACACTTTTAATGATCCTTACTGAAACCGAAATTGAAATGAATAAAAGTTAAACATCCAACTTCTGGTATTTTAACATGATCACATTACATCCAGCGTGCAATAATTAAGGTTCTCTGTATTTAAGTTATAATATTTACAAAAGATTTTGTATTAGAAGATAATAATAACTCCAAAACCCATTTATATCCGTAACTAAATTTAATGTTATATTCATTGTTGTTATATTCGTGTTTTGTAATCAATTTACTACCGATTTGGTTCTTTGGTTCACAAATATGATTAACTACTAGAGAAACGAGTTAAAAGAACCTTCCCGTGACTATACTTTCATAATCATTTGATAGGATTTATAAACACAACAGTATAAGTTAAAAAATGTAAATGTAAATCATGACGAGATCAAGTTGGTTTAGGAGACGATTTTGGTATTTTCTGCCGAGTTGCCTCAGGGACTTAGCTCTGGCTTGAAATTGTGATGGGGTCTTACCTCTGTTTGGGCCAGTATTTTATGTACGAAGGGAGAAAATCATACAGGCTACTCTTTCAAATGCAATTTTCCAAACATGATGTATATGAAAATTTTGAAGCTCCTTTCCTAATATATAAATATATGTATATCCAATGCATTTGCAATTTTGGATTTGTTTGAAGAATGTATAGGTCTTTGTTTTTGCCTATGAAAGCAGTTTTGAAAAACATCCCTTATCACTTTTAGTCTCTGGACGAATACAGTTGCAGTATTATGCTTTGGACCTCACGTTTGCTTAACATTTTATCAGAAAATATCCTACAAAAAGGAATAGACTTTTACTCAAGCTAGTTCTAGATGGATCGCGTAACGAAAGATAATTACTTTCAATAGCAAAAACAAAATAATATTACAACAGTCCATGCAAAGGATGATTTCTAGCATAGTTTCTAGGTGGTACCTATGTTATGTCTAGATTTTTAAAGATACTTTTTTCCTAAAACATAGTTGGTTTATTTGTCTTAAGTACGTTAAATTCATTAAACCTGTACTAATTTATGTAATGAAAAGGTTGAATACATCAGCCAATTATTATTATTTGTCTAACCAGAAGTCAAACTCGACGGTATTCATAAATCCAAGCTATTTGTAAATAAACACATAGCATTTGTGACATAACATTTGATTAAATTTACTAAAGTGACATAATCCCTGTACAAATTGTGTCAGTTAAACAAATAAATTGAAAATTGGAAGCAATTCATATTGAACTAGTAGTGTTTATTAGAGTAAAAGCCACACAAGAGTAAACATAAAGTTTAACATTACATATGACGCAACTCTCGGGGTGGCTGGAGCCATGAATAAGTCATGACGTCATAAGATATGCGGTGACGTGTGGCCTGCCATCACACGGCCTCTTGGAAAAGCAATTTGGAAAACTCCACACTTTATTAGTTTCATAAAAGTGATTCAGAGTTGGTTTCCGTCATTGAAAATTGTTGTATATACTTTTTACTTTAATTTTATGTGTTTGTGTGACATGGATTATAACCTTGTTAAAACAGTAGATATACTTTTTTACTATTTACTCTGTGATATAACACTACTTAGAAAATGTGTTACTTATTTCAGTTAGCTAAAAGGGAAAGTTTACTATAAAATGAACTGTAACGTGTAGTTTTATGCAATGTATGGAACCATTAAAACGTGATAGTGCTTAATATCTACTGTTAGATATTTCCTAGTAATTAAAAACGTGTAAATACACATTATATGATTTTACTTTGTAGTTTAAAAGCTAAAGCATTTTTTCACATGAAAGCTGCGGAACCAATTACTTCAAACATTAACATTGACTATGAAAACTACAGTATTTACACACATGTATTGCAAATGGTCTTCTAAACTAAATTAATCAAACGGTGACCCTAGAATAACCTGATAGCTCCATTCAAACGATAACAAACTAAGCTTTTTTGTGATTTTTGTTGTTTGCTTTTCAAATTATTTGTTATATGCAATCAATCATTTATGTAATAAATGCTCACAAAATCCCAAATTATTTTACTTATAGCAAACTGAATAATTTATGTTCCAAGTGGTACACGAAGTAGTATGGAATATTTGAGCTGTCCTAGAGGAATGAGAATGAGAATGAGAATTTTATTTGGTCTTTTAAACATGCAGTTACATGCAATCAGACAAGTCATTTATAATAATCATCAGTTAGGCTAACAGTCCCAGTTAGTATGGATTTATATGGATGGAGGTATGGATTTAATCTCATCGATTAACAATGGTTTTAGTCTTGTAGTAGTTTCGCGGCCTAGAGGCTTACAGCATAAATTTGAAATCTTTACACAAAAAATTAAGGATTGTAGGTTGATACTACAATTTGGAATTGTGACCATACGAATTTAGTTATTTGATTAAGCCAAGTATGAATGGAGATGAGTGTAGGATGAGAGGCACGATATATACTCTTATTGGTGACTAAGGCCGCCATTTTTCCTTAGAAGCAGACGTACAGCCAATGGTAACTAAGGGAGGGTTAATAGTGGAATCTGAACCAAATATTTCCTTATAATTAATGAATTGGTCTAATTATAAGTATAGTACTGCTGATAGTCATAGTACTCACTAGTGCGGACGTTAATCCACACCAGGGAATATCGTATCCACAGTGCATGCCTATAAATATCCACAATTCGTGACATCCAGAGTAGCTGGATTATAGGACGACGCTACCGTCCCAGGTTTGCTAGTTGATGATACTTGTGTGTTTTATTAGTTCCTTTAATAAAAGCCCCAATGGTTTTTATTATATTGTCTGCAGATTAGGCTCAATTTAAAGGTAACGTGACTTAACAAAGCCGTTATATTTTACTTAACGTAATCATGACTGAAATTTACAGATCAAATTAGTTGGGATCCTCAGAGAGTACAACTAGCTATAAACTCAATCAATGATGCCTTCTCAAATCTAATCGCAAGTTGTTAAGACCATTAGACGATTCCTGACACACCTGAGCCATATAACTCCTACCGTCTAGAGTTACTGCTAGCACACGCCGACCGATTACACAAATTGTTTGCTTCGCTACAAATTAAGCTGTGTTTCAATTAATAACTAAACTGAAGTTTTGATAACTATCAGACAAAAATAATGGCGATATTACATTTTATGTTCATGGTTTTTATACATTGAATTTATGGGTAATAAGGGTTTGACATAAATATATTTTTCAAGTCTATTGCAACTTAATGCGAAAGAAACCAAGGAAGAAATACCAACCAAAATTATTAATTCCGGAGATTTAGAGACCCCATAATAAATTTAAAAAAATTTACAAAAAATAAAATAAATAAAATACTTACAACTGCGTATCATAACGTTCCTAAATATCGAAATATATCCTCTATATCCTAACTCAATTGCCATATGACACCTCAATCGTAATAATCGGTTAAGTAGGACAGCTGAAAAAGGGGGATGGAAAAGGGAAAAATTCAAGACCTATTAAAGAGCGAAGAAAATTTACTACAAATTCATTATTATAAAGTTCTCGTTTCCTGAGTTTCTAAATCCCACATTAAAACAAAACCTGTTCTTGAAAAGATTCTGCCCTGGAATATGTGAAAATTAGGTTACTCTTATCCAAAGTAAAATTGTGGCTTTAGTGATGGCCGCTTGAGAAGCAAACTGTTCTATAATACCTCATACTCTCTGAATCACAACTAGAATACAGTGTATGGTAAAATATATTTCCAAAATTAAAACCAGTAACTTTGAACTTTGTATTTTACCATAAATGAGTTTCCATGCAAAGTCTAGATTATCTTCCTTAAGTATTATATTGTAAGAACATAAAGGAAGATTAATTCGCTTAAATGTACTATACTTGTGTTGTGATTAGCTTTAACATTAGCATAACATGGTTTTAATAGGATCTTCAATTTGATTGTAAGAGAAATTCAGGTTAGAAGAGTAAATATACTTACATTGAGAAAAAATTATATTTCTTCTTGTATATCTAAATGAAAATAAATTTGTTTGTTTGATATACAAAAAAATTTAGTTAATTTATTTTCAGAAAAACAAAAAAACATTGCAAACGAATTCCTTTGAATCAACGAAATGACAAAACCTGTAACAAATCTTATTAAAAATTCAAAGTAATATTCACTCATTTTATAAAACAAATTGTTTGACAGCACTTTTACATTAAGCATGACAGATAAATCTATTTGAATTCATAACGACAGTGTAAAATAAATTGATACAAATGAAAACTTATTTTGGTATGTTTAGTGGTTCACAGAACTTTTACCAGAATTTCAATGGAATATATGAATTAGATTTCAGTTAGTTTATGTGAGTTTAAGTCTATAAACTTTCGGCTCTCGAATATCTATTGGTCTGGTGCCAACGGATCTAGGTGACAATCTAGGAGCAAACCATGCTCTACTGGTCAGGTATTGTTGTCATGGAGATGAGCAGGGACGTCAATACGGTTCTAGTACTTGACATGTCAGTTACTGTTAGAAATTTGAATGTCTAGTTATATCACCTCTTTTGTTAATTTTATGGTACTAGTTAATCGATAGACAAAACTGACTACAAACGTAAAATATCTCTAGTTAAAGTCAGGGTAGAAGTCTTAATTTATACTTTTTTCTAACAATGACTATTTAGTGTACAACAAGTTTAAGTCTATACAATACAAAAAACACTTTAATTACGTTTTTAATTCGTTACCTTAAAACTCGTAATAGTATTACGTTGGTTAATAGTGTCTAGGATACATTGAACTGCATTATCTATATTTATATTTAAATCATTTTGTACATTCAAATGTCACACTATTTATTATCTAAATACAGGTATTTTCACTTAAGGCCGGAGCGAATGCTATTGTATTGTTATTCAACATTTTTCCATCTTGTTTTGTTCGTATCAATAAAAAATTTAGTTTGTCCGTTGGTATCTAAAATAAATAAATAAATACAAACAATAATTTGTAAATTCTTGAAAACCTTTATTTTGCTAGAATATATTTAAGAAATAGCAAGTGTTACATAATCTTACGAGTTTCTCTGAGTTTTAATATTAGAAGGTAGTGGTCTTAAATTATAAATAATTATTGTAGATTGCAATTGAAACTGTATACGTTGATATGAACTATAATAGGTAAATTATATTTTGGTAAGAAAAATATGTAATGTTTTGAAATGTATTATCAAACTTTTTTAAATAAAGTTGTAAAAAATTTAAAAATGTTAGTACAAAGGAATAATAGAATACGAGGTATCGACCTTACCGTACGTTTGTCCAGGCTCATATTATCTTAGCAAGACCTTTGATAAGCGAGGTCTTACAATAACATGAATTAAAGAAATTCGCTAAAACGTTCGTTATGGTCATGTGTTTCTTTCGTCCACACAGTGTTTCTGTTGGAATTCAATTTAATAATTTGTGGAAAAAGGAATTAATAATTTATTTTACAAGTTAACTTCACTTTTTCAGTTCCGAAGCCGTACGATATTTGGTAGTTTTAGCGTTATTAGCTTAAACGGTAATAGCTTAAAAGCTTATGCTTCAATGTAGTAGTTTTTTTCAAACTATTATTCGCATACTTTTTTTATTTCATATTATATTTCTTAATTTTAATAACATGCTTTTGCTTGTAAATAATTCATTATGATCACACAATTAGTATACAACATCAACTAATTTATTGTAGCCCGTCAAGTTTAAATTAATACATAAATAAATAATAATAAATAAATAATAATAAATAAATAATAAATAAATAATTGCTTTCAAATTTTAAACTAGCACAATATACTCAAGTCAAGATCTTATTTTTTTCTTATTCACTAAATCAAATATGAACTAAACGTATACGCTAAGCCCCTGTGAAAGCAAGGGTTATTAGAGCGAATCTAAAGAAATTGTTCACCATAGGGAATTAGTACTATGGTTCTAAATCTTGATTAAAAATTAATTTATATGACATATATAACAAATTATTTTATGTGAAAAATCTTCTTATGAGTTAAATTTTGAAATTATTTAAATTGAATTTTTAATAAACCGTTTACATGAAAGGAGAACAGCATGGTTTAGGTTATTACATGGTTTAGGAGAAGAGCATTACCGAACGTAAGTAGGTTTCTTACAGTCATATAAAATATTCAATGTGTGTAAGCAAGTTTCAAAATAAATAGATGGAATGAGCTTATCATGAAATGAGAGCGAAACCAATTAATGGGGATTTATAATAATATTGTTGATTATTGATAATATATATGATTGTTGATAATATTATTGATTTATTTGTAATTTTTTTTGTAATATTAATTGTGGAATTTATAGTTTGATTTTGAAGGATATACTGTATAGCTTAAATTGGGTTCCGAACCACAGGTATCTCATTGGTGGCCATGAATTTTAGGTAAATAATCCCATTTAGGAAATATTTGTCATATAGTGTTTTTATTTCAACAGACGAAACAAACATCTTGAAAACAGCTGTGTCACATCCTTCTTATGCCACACAATGTGCGTTGATGGTGCTCTTATCAGGAAACAGCTTGAAACATAGCTTTTGTCCGAGACTCAAAGAGAGTACGTATCAAGCAAGGGACTTTTTTTGTAAAATTAACTTACTAGGAACAAAATACAGTTTACATAATAGTCTTATCTACAGATTTATTGATGTAACTCTATAAATGCATATTAGTAAGAAAAAAATCTTATATAATTTATGTTTATACTCCTAACGGTTAACGCTAATGTGATTTTTTTTATATTTATACAAATGATTTCGATGATAAAACATTTATTTACATCAAAAATCCAAATATAACATATACAATCCTGGGTCAAATATACCCCAAAACTGAAATGAAATTGAAATAAATTTGTGAATGTACTGAAGTTGAGAATGTAATGTAAATGCGTTTCTACTTTACTATCTCATGCAAACGTAAAAGTTACCCATTCATTCTTATTGCTAATAGAGGGAAATTGTTTAAAGTAATTAAGGGAAACAACTTATCCTGAATACGTTAACAAGAATTACTGGTAACTCTAATAAATCTGGTTCAATGAAATTCTTTTTTATTGCCATTTCCCCCGGAGAGTTTTATCAAATGCCGCTTAACAAGTGAAGTAGGACATGTTTGCGTTTAACTTTCACATTCTATTTTGAGGCAAATTCGCTTCAATTCTACCACTTAATTTAAAATTCTAATAAAATAAAATAATTTAACTGACATTATTGTAGGAAAAATATTATTTCATTTCTTTACAGATTGTCACTTTTGGTTTTGTACATAGAAGAATATCGAATTACAATATTTATTTTCCGTCTATCTTTTCGACACAACATAGCCTAAATACTTCCATGAATCAAGTTAAGTGTATTGTATTCAAACTACTATAATACTGGTTAGGCAAAATATTTAGAGTAATGAGTAATGATACAATATTGTGACCCAAATCAGCTTAAAATAACTAAAAACTAATCCTGAGTGTTAGAAAACTAAGAACAAAGAGTCAATCATAATAATAGTAAATTACTCAACACTGTTACAGTCAATATCAATCAATCAGTGCCAGAAAGCAACACAGACAAATGGCTATCGAGGGTGCAAGCTATCAATAATAAAGGTAATTCCAAGTTAGGTTCAACAGTCTCATCACCTTTAGATTTGATTCAATTGTTCAATATAAATTTGTCAATTTTAAAACACTTTAAAGTGTTACCTTACACCTAACCGACAACAAACAACTAGAAGCTTTAAAATGGGCCAATAAATAGCTAGTAAACATGTTTTGCGTGAAAAAAGTTGACGATACGAAGAAACTTGAATGGAAAAAGAAGCTATAAAAAAGATGCCAAATTTTTTTATGTCTTTAAGGCTCGGCAATAAGCAAAAATAGATGATAACATTGTGTTTTTGGAACCATAAAGCTTTCTAGAAGCTTTAGAAGGATATAAGGATTTTGTGTTTGTTTAGAGAGGACGCAAAAGAAAGTATTTACTTAAAATGAATCGTTGAGTGACCTGTCGTCTTGGGCCTCTCATATTAAAAAAGTAGGAAATTTAATATAAAGGGTATTAATTTAGATTAAACAGTCGACGCAAATAAATTAATTTCATTTTTACGAAGTATACTTTGACGAATATAACAAATTAGTTTGTAACAAGTTCGTTCCTCAAAGTTTGTCAACAAGTAATATTATTGTTAAACTTACTCACTCAACTAACTTTCTTTACAAAGTTCTAAAATAATCGAATTATGGATTTCTAGGCTAACCACCTTTATAAATGTATGTAGGACAATCAACTAGAGAAATAAATGAATATTATTTTCATGGTAATTACTTGGAAACGTACATACTTAAAATCATAAAACTACCATTCTTTCAGTGGAAATTTTAATTTTTCCTTCTCGATATTAAAAGTTATTTTAAATTACTGCATGTGTTAAACAAAAGCATTTATATCTCTAGCCTTAGGTGTAAAATAAGGTATTGTAATTATTTTCAATCACTACAGATTACAATATACTTCATAACCATTAATTGTCTATTATCAATTGCATTTTTATGAAACTATAATTGTTCAACAATCCATTTTTCTGCCTTGGACTCCTTTCATGTCAATAGAGGTCATATTCTGTTGTCAACCTAAATGTTTATTAACTAAATACTGACAACTTCCGTTGCAATCACGACACCGTAAAAGCTTGCAAAACGTCAAAACTCGAGAAAAAAATAATTGCATATACCAAAACACACAACGAACGAAAGACGAAACTAACAAAGAAAACGCTCCCATGAGTAAGGGACCAGACGTGAATCCTATCCCGTAAAGCCCTGCTCAGGACGATGCCCCGAGGCAAGGCTAAATGTAAATGTTGTTTCTTATATAAGCTTACGGGTCAGTAGTCCAAAATTGTGTCTTTTTCAACTAATGTTGTTCAAAGCTTACATGTTTCGTTGCACTGCAACATCGTCAGAGCTTTTTGTCAAAAACATCAAATAATTTACACATAGAACAAAACACGGAACACGAAACATTTAAACACGTAATAACACGATAGCGCTATCGACACGGCACGGCAGCGGTTGTAGGTAGACTGGCAAGTCTAATGTAAATTATTATTATTATAATTATGTAAATTCTATGTGTAAATTATTTGATGTTTTTGACAAAAAGATCTATTTGTAAATTTAAATGATATTATTTTACGTTCCACTAAAACAACTAAGAATTTGAAGGGATTTAGTATTCCATTTCCAGTAAAACAAATGTATGTTGATTAGTTAACGCAAACACTCAATACAAATTATTTACAACTTACTTTTAAGTTTTAAAATGTTCTAAAAGTAGTCCATGATTTTATATCATCGGGCTTTTTTGAGTAGGGAGTAAAAATAAATCTTGTAGAGCAAAAAAAAAATGGGTTTAAAGTGCTAATTGATTACATAATTCGTTTCACTGATTCAAAAATGGAAAATTATTTGTCATAATATGATTTCTTGCATTGTGTTTTTTGAGTGTTTTATATAAAAAAAAAACTAACAAAGTAATAAAGTGTATATTGTTAGAATTTTTCTTGTAAAAGATATTACGTGAGATGAAATATAAGAACGTTATTCAGGAAGAAAGTTTAACAAACTATTTTTGCAAGGGCAATGCAATATTCTCAGTTCAAGCCAAACATTCTACATAACCTTCCTCTTACAAGCTGCACTCGCTTCTCCAATATAGGGAATATCACATTTATGGCTTTGCTTAGAGTTTACCGTTACAGGAAACTATTCCAAAAGAATAAAATTATTTTATAACTAAACCAAAGGGTTATAAAAACTAATTATAAACGGGTTCTTTTCAAAGATATCTCAAGAACACCACAAGATCCACCCAGATGCCCTATTAAGGCTAAACTCATTAAGAGTTTTTGTATCAGGCTTTATAACTACTGCTACTACTACTAAGAATATTAAATGTAACTGAATATTAAATGTTTTATAAACTGCGTTAACCTTATTTGTGAGAAAAATCTCACTGTAAAGTTTTTTCTTTAAAAAGTATATTTGGAAGATGATGTATTTAGAACCTGTAAACATTTAAAAGATAAATTAAATATATATATATATATATAATTTTAGATTAATACAATCTTTTGGCCAATTCAGGGGGTTAACAGTCAAAAAACAGATATATTGAATTAGACACCACGTGTATACTATTGAATTTTAAAGATTTTTTAGAGAGAATGGTCCAAATCCTGGTCATGTTCCTACCTAACCTTGTCCTTTTGTTAATAGCATTAACTGATAACCAAATGGTCATTATCGTATAGAGGAACTACTGGAATCGAAAGAGCGACTTTCTTGAAGGTTAACACTATAACTATTTGGCTACCACGATAATTATGTTTACGATTTAATTAGTCTCTTAGAGGTTATGTTGGATAATATGACTGAATAGTAAACCAAAACCAACTTCAATATACAATATCTCAATTAAATCAGTTAATTAGATTTTATTTATTTGTATTTACTTTGTTGAATTGATGGATTTATTAGCGTTTCTATGTATTTAGATACACAGCGTTTTTTCGTATTTTAGTTGTATCTAACCAGCCATACACGACAACAGCCTGAATCCATCTTCATCAATCACAAACCTACGGTCTTGTTTTATGTTATCTCTATTCAAAGCTTTTCTTAGACATACATTTCTGCTAGCATGGGCCCAGCTGTAGTTTTTATTCAAATGTAATTTTAGTTTAGGTAAAATTTTAACATATAAGTAATTGTGGAACGAACTATACGTAACACGTTTAGGTAAATGAAGACAATCCTTATTTGCAAAGTGTTTGAAAATGGAACTTCTGAGCTTATATGATTATCCATATTCGTCTTGGTTTAAATAATATCTTGGTTTCTACCTTAAATTACCATAATTAAGCCTTTAAGCAAAATAATTCGAATATACATTATTTATATGATGATAGTCACGATGTATTTTATTGCATTTTAAGGTACATGTTAATTATCTCAGTATCAGGTTTATGGCATTTATGATATTTTTATCGAAGTATTGTAGCCAAATAAAACCATGAGCTTTCAAGTAAAAATTCTTCAATTTATTCTAGCCTGATACTTTGATATTCTTCTCTCATTCTGATACTAATAAAACAACAATACTTTATAGTTTCAACTTAACCGTTATTTAACTAAACACTTGTCCATCTGTTTAACATCTTCTCCATTTTTACGTAACTAAGAGTGATTTAAAACGATCATAATGTAATTTTATAACAATCGTCAAAATTTCTTTTACGACACACTACATTATTTTGATGAACTTTCCACGCAAGGATTTAGTCCAGAAAACAGCTGTTTGCCGCCAGCTTATTCAAATGGGGTTTCATTGCGTAATACTGTTATGCAATGAGTTTTACCTACGACCGTTTTTTAAAGTAGCCATTTCAGTCCAGTTCTTAGAATTGAAAAGTTTCACTTTACAGCTGTTTACTTTCATATCCGCATAGTTTCATTTCATATCCGCATAGTTTTCTCATATCCACACAGGTAACGGACCAATGAGGTTCAAGTATTGAGAGAAAAGAATTAAAATTGTAATGCTTCGAACGTCAACTAATCAGCTGATCAGCTGATCAGTTGACCAATTTAATTGTTGATCCGACTTGTTCATGTTGATACTCGCGTATTCTTAATTAAGTTGGTGGAAGTCCAAAAATAAATGAAATATTTGCCGAATTGTACCTGATACAATATTATTTATGGTAAGAATGCTGCTAGCAATGTAATATTTAACGAAGTTTAACAAACACGTAATTACAGGAAATCAGCTGATTATACAACAAGTCGTTGCATCACTTTCAGTGGCAATGACAATACACGAAAACATAACCTCTCTAAAAAGTTATCATTAGTGATTGTTAGTAATTAAATCCAGATTGATAGTAATTAAAAAACGGTCGTAGGTAAAGTAGTGTACGCAACTCGCGTTAATAGTCTTTACGACACTCGTAGAAGTTTTTAAGGCACTCGCCAAGGCTCGTGCCTTAAATTTTCTACTCGTGTCGTAAAGACTCACTTAACGCAATCGTTGCGTAAACTACTATTACCGGACACCAATCAGCTGATTATACTGTATTTTCGTGGCAATTAGTTAAGTATTTATTAGTTTTCTCTATTCAATTCAGTCAATTTTACATGCAATCAGTGTTTCCTTTCTCAAATAAGTTTGCAGAAAAAGTTTAAGGATAAAGAGACTCAGCATATGTATGGTTATTATATAATTTCGATACCAATTATGTAATATGTTGGGTTTTGATTTATATTGGTTATAGCACCAACATTAAACATTATACATTATACCTGTGATTTGTGACGATCAATTATATTAGTTTTTGGTAACTTTGTATGTTTTGAGCATGAGTTCAGTATGTTTTGAGAATGAAGAAAGAAATCCTCTCAAATGTTCCTTTCGAAAGTGACATTAAAAGATACGAGGCGTCCTGAGAAGGCCGTAAAGTGGGAGATAACCTCGTGTGCTGCACATAAGTGATGGCGTAGAAAGAGTTATTGCTGCTTCACCTCAGCTTAGGTCTTATATACATGCCTATCATTGTCACTGTTGTTGCGATTCTAAATTCTATTTTCATTTCATATAGGAATGTAGTGGTGTACAAAATATGGCGTCTACAAAGTAATGCATCCATTGAATTTCCTGCAACTACAACTTTGGACGAGAACACTGATAATAATTTGAAGATTAACACTTTAAGTTTTGTTTTAGAGAAATGTAGGTTAATTGTGCAACAGTTGGTGGCACCGTTTGTTGTTGCCCTAATAAATTCACGCGTGTTTTCGCAGTAGCGATGGTGACGCCATGACAGAAAGCACAATGCGTAGTTTGGCTAGTTGAAAGTCGTTCTATTATTACAGTTCAACGTAATTTTCACCGTTTGTTTCGTAAAAATGTACGACATAAAACTACCATTCGTCGGTGGATAAGAGGAATTAAAGAAACAGGAAATGATTTAAATATAAAGAAAACAGTAAGGCCGCAAGTTTCCGAAGACAATGTTGAAGAAATTCTCATTTCGCGTCTATGTAGTCCAAAGACGTCAGTAAGGTACGGGGGTTTGCAGATAGGAGTACCCAAATCAATTTTACACCAAGTGATCCGTAAAATACATCAGATAACCCCCCCCCCCCCCCCCCCCGAAGATCAATGTTTGGTGTGGCTTAATGCATAACCGTGTAGCTAACACGGTTATGCATTGGGCCACACCAAACATTAATTTTTGTTCAGAATGCAGTAAATAACGGTATCTTTAGTGTTATGTTAGAACCATATGTGTTTTCCCTGTTGAAGATGAGGACCTTTAAAATCAGGGATGTCGTCATCTTAAGGCAGAGAGTGATCTAAGCTGTTGGATCTGTGAATTTTGTCAAATGTGTGGGAAGATGTCGATTTCCAATTTGATCTATTCCGAACAAAGGACGCAGCTCACACATCAAACTGTTATGAAGTACGGAAACTTGAGAAAATTCTCTTTCTTGAGATGTATTTGTAAATAATGTAACCTTAAAAACAATATTTGGATTTATAGTGGGAGCATTATTTTGTGGACACCCGGTATTTTAAGCTATATGATTTCTTATTCATATTACATGTAACACATAAACGCCATATGCTACAAATCAAGAATAATACTAGGGTTTAGTTAATTATACAGGGTGGCTGGTCATCAGTGTTACAAAGATTGTTTGCTGTAAACTGTAAGTACAAAGTAAATGGAGTGTGATGATGCATTTAAGGGGTTACAAGTCTAAAAATTGACTTCCCAAAGTATTATTTTAATTTGTTCTAAAATAACCATGTTTTAAAAATACAATACAGTAATTTCTCAATTCCCTGCATGATGTTATTTTCGTGTTGTACGTTAAATTTTGAACAAGAATCATTGAAAACGTTGTAGAATACGTTTTTCTCAGGCATTATAATGTATTAAAGTATGTATTTAAAAGGTAATGGATACCCTTATGAAATAACATCAATAAATAATCCATGCAGCTTACCACAATAGTGTGTTTCAGATATTGGGTGTAAACTTTTCACACACTTAATCGTATGCTGTAAGTGTAACCAATAACATAACAATATAGCGAAAAATATTAGGAACGGAATAAAAACTACATACTAAAAACTAATTACATGCCGTAAATTGTATGCTGTTTCCGACACACTAGCAGCTCGGAACTTTACTGTTAATAATTATTTTTATTGATCTGCTGCAATATATTATAGTCGATAAACTAAATATTTCTTTATTCGACTCCAAACTCATACCAGTTGCGACACCACTAAAAGTTTTACTAGTTTAAAATATGTGTTATTAAACTGTTTTAAATACGCAACAGATTGATTAACTTAAAAGAATTACAAATTAAAAGTATAATCAACAAAAGATAGTTTCTAAACTGACAAACAAAAATAATATACAGCAAATTTGGACTGTGGGTCTAATTACTCAAATATTCACACATTTAATAAACAGAGTAAAATAATAAAAGCTAACCACGTGATGTCATTATTTTCGACAATAGGTTTTGTAAAGAGAATTAAAATTATGTCGAAGATGTGTAAATATGTGTATTAACTTCTTCCTCAGGTAATAATTTACTGTTAAAAAAGTGTAATAAATAACCATTCATTATTATTTAACAAACTTAGAATTTCAGATGGTTAAAGGTAATGAGTGTCCAAATTAATACTTAGTTAAAACTTATAATAACATATTTTTGAATTACTAACAACTATATAATATTTTTGCAGTTTTTTTTTTTTTTTTTAAGAAAATACTCTAATATCCTGAGTCCTACTTGATATCATGTATCAGTGAGATCGTCCCCTCTAAATGGCCCACTTATCTTCTCGTGTTACTACTAAGAGACCGCTTCCATCTTCAGACAGCCTCATGGCTTCTCATCTCGTGATGTTGATTGTGTTGTCTTCATTGTAGTTTGTATTTCTAACTGAATTACTCATTTATCATGTGGCTCATACTTTTTCAAAGATTTCTTCTTAGATACGCCACATTTAAGTATATATAATACTGAAGTTTATAGCTTTCCTCAACTTTACTAAATCAAACTTTGACATTTGGTAATAATTTTCGCAATGCTCGAATAAAAAAAATATCTATATAACCATAACCAAAACAATAGAATTACAACGCTCCATTAGAAGCTTCGGTTTACATTTTAATTTGGCAGTTTATCTAGATAAACTAAACTGGTAAAGAATAATATATTTTTAAGAATATAAAAAACTTTAAACTGTACAACAAACTCTTTATAAGTTATAGGTTGAGGTGTACACACAATATTATATATATTTTAACTCAACACATTACTATTAAAAAATTCAATCATGTAAAAGAATGAAAATTTATTCAAATGAAGAACTATATGATTGATTTTTTTACTTACAGTACATATTACTAATGTTTGCCTCAAACGTTTGAAAATGTTTACCTAGTGTTGATTACATTATTTTACTAGCATTATTTTATTAGTGCAAGGGTGTTTAAGTGGCAAGACACTCTATATTATTAAGCATTATTACACATACTAAATGACTGGGAAACATTCACTTCAGTAGTTGTCGGTTTTTGAGGTTCTTCAAAGCATTTAAATTTTACCATACGTTCCATAAAATATAAACACTGCAAATTAATGCGTGTTTAAAGCTCATGCCTTATAAAAATCACGGTATTTCAAACAAACAAAGGTTAACTGACAAACACCACTCGTGTTCTATAAAAGTTCTAAGCCTTTTTCCGGTTATTTCAGTACCCTACTGCGTATTCCCCAAAGATGTGATGGTATTGAAAAGTCCTTGACAAATATTGTGACAAGATAACGTTTCTTGTTGCATCACACGGCTTATTTCTTCAATACTGTCTTCAAGACATTTTTCTTTAATTATAATATCAATCTTTTATACAGATTACTTTGCCCCTAACGGAGATATATGGATATGCATTCGTTCTAAACTATAGGCCTACACATTTCGTCATTTCTAAAACCTCCCCAAAGATAAATCGAATACTGATCTTATTTAACTGGTTTTGGATTGTACAAATCACCCATCAAACTGTGTAATTCTTCCTTGAGAACACTTATGAACCAGCCAAAATAAACATACATACAACAGTGTCTAAGAAACCCCTTTATAAATTAATGGCAGCAGAGCAGGACGAAGGGTTCAACTTAAGAGTTTGACATAAGTTTTCTCAAGGGAGTGTTTTCTACAGTAACAAGTCCACCATCATTATCTCAACACTTTTAATGATCCTTACTGAAACCGAAATTGAAATGAATAAAACTTAAACATCCAACTTCTGGTATTTTAACATGTTCACATTTACATTCCTCTTTTTTCCTCTTTATTTCAAAATAGCTTGGATTTTAGAATACCATCGAGTTTTACTTCTGATTAAACAAATAATGAAAACTGCCTGATGTATTCAAGTTTTGCATTACATAAATTAAATAAAGTCCTCCATCATTATCGCAACACTTTTAATGATCCTTACTGAAACCGAAATTGAAATGAATACAAGTTAAACATCCAACTTCTGGTATTTTAACATGTTCACATTACATTCAGCATGCAATGGTTAACGTTGCTCTATATTTTAGTAAAATTTACAAAAGAATTTGCATTATGTGATAATACTAACTACAGAACCCATTTATACCCGAAACCAGAAACTAAATTAATCTTACATTCATTGTTATTATATTCGTGTTTTGTAATCAATTTACTACTGCTTTGGTTCTTACAAAAACAGAATTAATTAATTGGAGAAACTATTTTAAGAACCTTTCCAGTGTCTATACTTTCATAATCATTTAATAGGATTTATTAACACAACAGTAGGAAGTTAAAAAATGTAAATGTAAATCATGACAAGATCAAGTTGGTTTAGGAGACGATTTTGGTATTTTCTGCCGAGTTGCCTCGAGGACTTAGCTCTGGCTTGAAATTGTGATGGGGTCTTACCTCTGTTTGGGCCAGTATTTTATGTACGAAGGGAGAATATAATACAGGCTACTCTTTCAAGTGCAATTTTCCAAACATGGTGTATATGAAAATTTTGAAGCTCCTTTCCTAATATATAAATATATGTATATCCAATGCATTTGCAATTTTGGATTTGTTTGAAGAATGTATAGGTCTTTGTTTTTGCCTATGAAAGTAGTTTTGAAAAACATCCCTTATCACTTTTAGTCTCTAGACGAATACAGTTGCAGTATTATGCTTTGGACCTCACGTTTGCTTAACATTTTATCAAAAAATATCCTACAAAAAGGAATCGATTTTTACTCAAGCTACTTCTAGATGGATCACGTATCGAAAGATAATTACTTTCAATAACAAAAACAAAATAATATTACAACAATCCATGCAAAGGATGATTTCTAGCATAGTTTCTAGGTGGTACCTATGTTATGTCTAGATTTTTAAAGATACTTTTTTCCTAAAACATAGTTGGTTTATTTGTCCTAAGTACGTTAAATTAAACCTGTACTTTTATAAGTTATGTAATGAAAAAGTTGAATACATCAGCCAATTATTATTATTTGTCTAACCAGAAGTCAAACTCGACGGTATTCATAAATCCAAGCTATTTGTAAATAAACACGGATGAAATATTACTTTAGCTTTTTTATTTTCGACATAACATTTGATTAAATTTACTAAAGTAAGGTAGGCTAATCCCTGTACAAATTGTGTCAGTTAAACAAATATATAAAAATTAGAAGCAATTCACATTTAACTAGTAGTGTTTATTAGAGTAAAAGCCACACAAGAGTAAACATAAAGTTTAACATTACATATGACGCAACTCTCGGGGTGGCTGGAGCCATGAATAAGTCATGACGTCATAAGATATGCGGTGACGTGTGGCCTGCCATCACACGGCCTCTTGGAAAAGCAATTTGGAAAACTCCATACTTTATTAGTTTCATAAAAGTGACTCAGAGTTGGTTTCCATCATAGAAAATTGTTGTATACACTTTTTACTTTAATTTTATGTGTTTGTGTGACATGGATTATAACCCTGTTAAATCAGTAGATATACTTTTTTACTATTTACTCTGTGATATAACACTACTTAAAAAATGTGTAACTTATTTCAGTTAGCTAAAAGGGAAAGTTTACTATCAAATGAACTGTAACGTGTAGTATTATGCAATGTATGGAATCAGTAAAACGTGATAGTGCTTAATATCTACTGTTAGCTATTTCCTAGTAGTTCAAAACGTGTAAACACATTAAATGATTTTACTTTGTAGTTTAAGCTAAAGCATTTTTTCACATGAAAGCTGCGGAGCCAATTACTTCAAACATCAAAATTGACTATGAAAACTACGCGTTATTTTACACACATGTATTGCAAATGGTCTTCTAAACTAAATTAATCAAACGGTGACCCTAGAATAACCTGATCGTTACATTAAAACAAAAACAAACTAAGTTTTTTTATGATTTTTGTTGTTTGTTTTTCAAATTATTTGTTATATGCAATCAATCATGTTATCTAATAAATGCACACGAAACCCCAAATTATTTTACTTATAGCAAACTGAATAATTTATGTTCCAAGTAGTACACGAACTGGTATGGAATATTTTAGCTGTCCCAGAAGTATGGATTTAATCTCATCGATTAACAATGGTTTTAGTCTTGTAGTAGTTTCGCGGCCTAGAGGCTTACAGCATAAATTTGTAAGTCTTTATACAGAAAATTAAGGATTGTTGGTTGATACTACAATTTTGGAATAGTTACAATTACGAATTTAGTTTTTGATTAAGCCAAGTATGAATGGAAATGAGTGTAGGATGAGAGGCGCGATCTTGTAGTCTTGTTGGTGACTAAGGCTGCCATTTCTCCTTAGAAACAGACGTACAGCCACAGCCAATGGCAACTAAGGGAGAGTTAATAGTAGAATCTGAACCAAATTTTTCCTTGTAATTAATGAATTGGTCTAATCATAAGAATAGTACTGCTGATAGTCATAGTACTCACTAGTGCGGACGTTAATCCACACCAGGTAGTACCGCATACACAGTGCATGTCTATAAATATCCACAATTCGCGACCTCCTAGTAGCTGGATTATAGGACGACGCTACGGTTCCAGGTTTGCTAGTTGATGATACTTGTGTGTTTTATTAGTTCCTGTAATAAAATCTACAATGGTTTTTATTATATTGTATGCAGATTAGGCTCAATTTAAATTTAACGCGACTTTCCGAAGCCGTTATATTTTACTTGACGTAATCATGACTGAAATTTATAGATCAAATTAGTTGGGATCCTCAGAGAGTACAGCTAGCTATAAACTCAATCAATGATGCCTTCTCAAATCTAATTGCAAGTTGTTAAGACCATTAGACGATTCCAGACACACCTGAGCCATATAACTCCTACCACTTAGAGTTACTGCTAGCACACGCCGACCGATTACACAAATTGTTTGCTTCGCTACAAATTAAGCTGTGTTTCAACTTATAACTAAAGTGAAGTTTTGATGATTATCAAACATAAATAAGGGTGACATTACATTTTATGTTCATGGTTTTATACATTGAATTTATAGGTAATAAGGATTTGACATAAATATATTTTTAAAGTCCATTGCAACCCAATGCGACAGAAACCAAGGAAGAAATACCAACCAAAATTATTGGTTCCGGAGATTTAGAGACCTCATTATAAATTAAAAAATATACAAAAAATAAAATAAATAAAATACTTACAACTGCGTCTCATAACGTTCCTAAATATCGAAATATATAAACTCTATATCCTAACTTAATTGCCATATGACACCTCAATCATAAAAATTGGTTAAGTAGAACAGCTGAAAAAGGGGGATGGTACAGCGAATATCCTTATTGTGTTAAGAACTATAAAGAGCGAAGACAATTTTCCTAAAAATTCATTATCATAACATTCTCGTTTCCTGAGTTTCTAAATCCCACATTAAAATAAAAGCTGAAAAAAGCTAGAAAAGATTCTGCCCTGGAATATGTGAAAATTAGGTTAAGCTTTCTTATCCTACAAAGTAAAATTGTGGCTTTAGTGATGGCCGCTTGAGAAGCAAACTGTTGTGTAATACCTTATACTCTCTAAATCACAACTAGAATACAGTGTATGGTAAAATATATTTCCAAAATGAATTACCAGTACCTTTGAACTTTTTATTTTACCATAAATGTGTTTCCATGCCAAATCTCGATTATCTTCCTTTAAGCATTTATATTGTCAAAACATAAAGGAAGATTAATTCGCTTAAATGTACTATACTTGTGTTGTGATTAGCTTAAACATTAGCATAACATGGTTTTAATAGGATCTTCAATTTGATTGTAAGAGACATTCAGGTTAGAAGAGTAACTTATATTGAGAAAAAAAAATTAAATTTTTTCTTGTGTATCTAAATGAAAATAAATTTGTTTTTTGTTTGATATACAAAAAACCTTTAGTTTATTTATTTTCAGAAAAACAAAAAAAAACATTGCAAACGAATTCCTTTGAATCAACGAAATGACAAAACCTTTAACAAATCTTATTAACAATTCAAAGTAATATTAACTCATTTTATAAAACAAATTTTTTGACAGCACTTTTACTTTAAGCATGACAAATAAATCCATTTGTATTGATAAAATGAAAACGTATATTGGTATGTTTAGTGGTTCACAGAACTTTCACCACAATAGCAATGGAATATATGAATTAGGTTCACGTGTGTTACCAGAATTTCACTGAATTGTAAGTGATTTATTTCAGTCAGTTTAAGTCTGTAAATTCTCGGTTCTCGAATATCTAGATCAATTGGTCTAGTGCCAACGGATCTAGGTGACAATCTAGGAGCAAACCATGCTCTACTGGTCAGGTATTGTTGTCATGGAGATGAGCAGGGACGTCAATACGGTTCTAGTACTTGTCATGTCAGTTACTGTTTAGAAATTTGAATGTTTAGTTATATCACTTCTTTTGTTAATTTTATGGTACTAGTTAATCGATAGACAAAACTGACTACAAACGTAAAATAGCTCTAGTTAAAGTCAGGGTAGAAGTATTAATTTATACTTTTTGATAACAATGAATATTTAGTGTACAATAAGTTTAAGTCCATACGATACCAAAAAAAAACTTTAATTACGTTTTTAATTCGTTGCCATAAAACTCGTAATGATATTACGTTGGTTAATAGGGGCTAGGATACATTGAATTGCATGATCTGTTAATTGCTAGATTTAAACTTGCATGCATACTTTCACGATAAATTCTATATTTATATTTAAATCATTTTGTACATTCAAACGTCGCACTATTTATTATTTAAATGCATGCATTTTAACGTAAGGCCAGAGCGAATGCTATTGTATTGATATTCAACATTTTTCCATCTTGTTTTGTTCGTATAAATAAAAAATTGAGTTTTCCGTTGGTATCTAAAATAAATAAATAAACACAAACAATAATTTGTATCTTCTTGAAAACCTTTATTTTGCTAGAATATATTTAAGAAAGAGCAAGTGTTACATAATCTTACGAGTTTCTCTGAGTTTTAATATTATGAGGTAGTGCTCTTAAATAATAAATAATTATTGTAGATTGCAATTGAAAACTGTATACGTTGACATGAACTATATATAAATTATAATATATAAATTATAAGAAAAATAATTGTATTGTTTTGAAATGTGTTATCAAACTTTTCAAAAAAAGTTGAAAAATGTTAAAATGTAAGTACAAAGGAATAAAGGATTACGAGGTATCAATCTAACCGTACGTTTGTCCATGTTCATATTATCTTAGCAAGACCTTTGATAAGCGAGGTCTTACAATAACATGAATTAAAGAAATTTGCTAAAACGTTCGTTATGTCAGCCATGTGTTTCTTTCGTCAACACAGTTGTTCTGTTGGAATTTAATTTAATAATTTATGAAAAAAGGAATTTAATTTACTTTACAAATTAACTTCACTTTTAATAGTATTTTTTCAGTTCCGGAGCCGTACGATATTTGGTAGTTTTAGAGTTATTAGCCTAAACGGTAATAGCTTAGAAGCTTATGCTTCAATGTAGTAATTTTTTAAAACTATTATTCGCATACTTTTTTAGATTTCATATAATATTTCTTAATTTTAATACAATATTTTTGCTTGTAACACAATTAGTATACAACATAAATTAATTTATTGTAGCCCGTAAAGTTTAAATTATGTAAAATAAATAATTGCTTTCAAATTTTAAACTAGCACAATATACTCAAGTTAAGATCATTTTTTTCTTAATCACTAAATCAAATATAAATTAAACCTATACGCTAAGCCCCTGTGAAATCATTGTAAGAGTTATTAGAGCAAATCTAAAGAAATTGCTCAGTATAGGGAATGAGTACTATGGTTTCAATCTTGATTAAAAATTAATTTATATGACATGTATCGCAAATTATTTGATGTGAAAAATCGTTATACGAGTTTAATTTTGAAATGATTTAAATTAAATTTTTACTAAACCGTTTAATTAAAATGATAGTTTAGGAGAAGAGCATTACCGAACGTATGTTTCTTACAGTCATATAAAATATTCAACGTGTATAAGCAAGTTTCAAAATAAATAGATGGAATGAGCTTATCATGATATGAAAGCGAAACCAATTAATGTAATCTTATTGGGATTTATAGTTTGATTTTGAAGGATATACTGTAGAGCTGAAATTGGGTTCCGAACCACAGGTATCTCATTGGTAGCCATGAATTTTAAGTAAATAATCTCATTTAGGAAATATTTGTCGTATAGTATTTTTATTTCAACAGACGAAACAAACATCTAGAAAACAGCTGTGTCATCATCCTTCTTATGCCACACAATGTGCGTTGATGGTGCTCTTATCAGAAAACAGCTTGAAACATAGCTTTTGTCCGAGACTCAAAGAGAGTACGTATCAAGCAAGGGACTTTTTTCAATATCAATGTAAAATTAACTTACTAGGAGCAAAATACAGCTTACATAATAGTATTATCTACAGATTTATTGATGTACGGTAACTCTACAAATGCATATTATTATCTGCTTATAAAAAATTCTTAAATAATTTATCTTTATACACCTAACGGTTAACGCTAATGTAGATGATTTTTGGTATGCATAAAAATAAGTTCAATGATAAAACACTTATTTGAATAAAAAATACAAATATAACGTATACAATCTAGGGAATGTAAGGTAAATGCGTTTCTACTTTACTATCCCATACAAACGTAAATGTTACCCACTCATTCTTATTGATAATAGAGGGAAATTGTTTAAAGTAAGGGAAACAACTTATCCTGAATACATTAACAAGAATTACTGCTAACCCTAAATCTGTTTCAATGAAAATCTTTTTAACTGTCATTCCTTCCCCGGAGAGTTTTATCAAATGCCGTATAACCAGTGAAGCATAGCATGTTTGCGTTTAACTTCCACATTCTATTTTGAGGCAAATTCGCTTCAATTTTAACTCATAATTTCAAATTGCAATAATAAATTATTTACCTGACATATTTTTTAGGAAAAATACTATTCCATTTCTTTTATTTCTTTTAATCACTTATGGTTTTGAACATTGAAAAATATCGAATAAATATTAATTTTACATCTGCCAACCTAACTTAGCGGAAATACTTGTATGAACGAGTAGGGTAAAAAGTGTATTATTTTCAAACCACTATAATCCTGGTTAGGCAAAATTGTTTAAATAAATGAATGTAAAACTAAAACCTATTCCCAAATGTTCTTAAACAAAGAACAAAGAGTAATAGAGTAATAGCCAATCAGAATTATAGTAAATTACTCAACACTGTTACAGTCAATATCGATCAATCAGTGGCAGAAAGCAACATAGACAAATGACTATCGAGGGTGCAAGCTATCAATAATAAAGGTAATTCCAAGTTAGGTTTAACAGTCCATCACCTTTAATTCAATTGTTAAATATAAATTTGTCAATTTTAAAACTCTTTAAAGTATTACCTTACACCTAACCGACAACAAACAACTAGAAGCTTTAAAATGGACCAATCAAAGCTAGTAAACATGATTTGCGTGGAAAAAAATTAAGTTGACAATCCGAAGAAGCATGAATGGAAAAAGAAGCTATAAAAATGATACCAAAATTGAAATAATGAAATAATGAAATAATGAATTTATTTCCTCCAATAAAAACATACAGTAGATACAAAATTGGCTTGGAAATTAACTGGCCACTTTATCCAGTACATGTGGCCAGTGTACAAAGAAACTTATCAGTATCTTATCAGTGAGTCCAGTCTTCCACTTAATTGATTACAAGGTCGCCGCTGCCTGTGACGATCATTTTCTTAAAAATTAAAACTTAACTTTAACTTGTTATGTAACAGAAAATAAAAGTATCTTTTTAACAAAAATTGAATATCACTAATAAATATTACTTAAAATAACATACTTCTATACAATTTACAATGATGAAATTCAAACAGCCTATTGCAAAATACTCCTGAGACGCCAAGTATCCTCAATTTTAAATAACCAATCTTTCACTTTATTTGAAAATAGGTTAATAGAATTGCATGTTTTTATTTCAATTGGTAATTGATTGTAGATGAAAGGACCTAGAAATAAAAACGAATGTTTAAAAATCTCTTTGTTGACCTTGGGTGTTCTAACAATCATTTTATCTATTCTTCTCGTGTTGTAGTAAAGGTCTTCAGTTCTATTATTCCCACTTTGCATGAAAAAAGCTTTTAAAACCTTAAAATTATAAAGGTTTTGAATTGGCATTATTTTCATCTGTTGATAAAGAGGAAAAGAACTTTCTCTTCGCCGTTTTCTTAATATTATGCGCAAAAAATTATTCTGAGTGGTTCTTAATCTATTTATAAAAGTTTTAAATGTTCCGCCCCAACAAATTAGCCCATACTGTAATCTTGAATTTATTAATGCATGATATAGTGTTTTTAATAAAGATTCTTCACAAATATTTTTTAAAAAGTAAAACTTCCTTATTGATTGTTTAATTTTTGAATGAAGATCCTGAATATGTTTTTTCCATGTAATTTTACAATCAAAAGTTACTCCTAGATATTTAAAAGAATTGACTTTTTCAATTTGTTTGCAATTACAAGGAGGTCCCTGCCAGGTGTCTTGGTGGTAAATAATTGGAGAAATAAAATCAAAACCTCGAAAATCAAAATTAATGTATTTGGTTTTGCTAACGTTTACTAGCATTTTATTTTTCACACACCAATTTTGTAAAACATTCAAATCATTGTCTATCATTGTCTTTAGTATATCCCTGTTTTTGTGGGAATAAAAGAAGCCAATATCATCTGCAAAAGCTTGAATATATCCATTAAACTGTTTAATTAGTAGGTCGTTAATGAAAATGAGGAAGAGAATTGCAGAGGTAACCGAGCCCTGTGGAACCCCGACCGTGACAGGTGCAGGAGCGCTAAGGCAGCCCGCGACCCGCACCCGCTGCTCCCTGCCAGACAGGAAGCTGCGGAACCATCGGAGCGCCACACCTCTGATACCTGCTGCCTCTAATTTTTGAAGCAAGATGTTGTGGTTTACTAGGTCAAAAGCTTTCGTAAAATCAACAAAGAGACCTGTGGTTTTTTTACCTTCATTGAGACTTTCATAAATTTTATTTGTAAAGTTCAAGAGTGCGTCCTCCGTGGATTTTCCGCGTTGGAAACCAAATTGCGCTTTTGATAAAAACATAATTTTGTCCAGATACTTAACAACTCTCTTAACCATTATTTTTTCTATAACCTTAGAAAAAAACAGAGATTAAACTAATAGGTCTTATATTCGTAATCATTATTGAATTGGATTTCTTAAATATAGGAGTGATAATACTTAACTTTAACATTTCAGGAAAAATGCCTTGGCTAAAACTTAAATTAACAATATGTGTCAAAACAGGGGCTAATTGCTGTGCAGTGCTTTTAACGAAAAAAGTACTAAATTTATCAAAGCCTGACGATTTTTTATTTCTCAAGCTGTTTATTGTATTAATGATTTGAAACTCATTTGTTGGTTCAACAAAGAAAGATTGACAGTGTCGGTGGAGACCTAATTCTACTTCCATAGGAACGCTGTTATCAGCTTGCACAACATTGACCAGATAACGATTAACTCTGTCTGCTACACTCTGAGGTTCACAGTCAACCGTGCCGTCTTCTATCTCTACCTTATCTACAATACAATTACGTTGTTCACCCGTTAAACTATTTATTATTTCCCACTGTTTCGATGAATCCCCACCAACACTGCGAATCAATGTTGAATAATACTGTTTTTTAACAAAATCTATTTCAATTTTTAATTTATCATAAAATGAAGTGTAATAGCTGTTAAGAATTACATCGTAAGGTCTAAGTTTGCATAGTACATACAGTTTTTTTCTTTTCTGAATTTTACGTAATAAGCTTGACGTTATCCATGGGCTTATTAATTTCGCCTTAGCTAGTTTTTTATTTGGGTGACTTATTAAAGAACACTTATTAATGATATCTGACAGAGTGTCATGAAATATTTCATAACATAAATTTACATTATTTGACACTAGAACTTCGTCCCAATTTTTATTTTTCAAACACTCATTAACTTTAACTATATCTAATGTTAGCTTACTACTCTGAGATTCTTTATTCTTTGCATTTAAACTATTTTCGGTAAATTTAAGTCCTAAAACACAATGGTCTGTAATATTTAAGTCAAAAATTGCACTTTCAAATTGGTTTACAAGTCTATGTTTTATAAAAATATGGTCGATTAAAGTATTAGACTTGGGTGTGACTCTGGTTGCATCATTTACCATACATAAGAAACCATTATTTTCCATAATATTACTATAGTTTGTAGAATCTACTTTACCATCAAACAAATTTATATTCATATCACCCAAAACAATAGCATTACAGGTAAAATACTCCATGTAAGTCTCAAGTTCATTGATAAATTCTTTTTCAGAGTGCTCTTGTAGTCTATATACACAAAACAGCTTAAAAAAATGCTTACTTATTTTAACGTCTACTAAAAGGGTATCTGCAGTTCTCATACTGCTTACTTTTGTCTCAGTAACACAAATAGAATCCAATGCGTAACAAATTACACCACCTGATCTGTACGAATCATTACATTGAGAAAATATATTATAGTTTGGAATATTGTACAGATTTGTCTCATCAGAGTTTATCCAAACCTCACTTAGCACAATGAAAGTAATACATTTACGCAATTGTGACAGTTCAGCTAAAAAGTTATTGAAATTTTTTCTTAAACTTCTAATATTACAATATATTAAGGTGAAAATTTCTTTGTTATCATCATTGGTAACCTCAAAAAAATTACTACTTAGGGAAGAAAAGTAATTAAAACTATTAAGCTCCATAACACATGTTTTTCAAAAAACAACTCATGACTTTACAGGTAAAAAATTTACAATATGTGAGAGAAAATAAAGAAAACAGAACTTGTTTTAAACAAGCTTTTTTACTTGAGTTTTTCAATGTCTGTTTCATTTTCAATCTTGATACACTTTTCACCATTAGCTTTTCTAACAAAGAATTTCCCCTCACGACACCAGACAAAGGCATAGCCGATGTCGCGACATTTCTTTTTTAGTTTTGATAGAAATAACTTATTTATTGGAGAGAGGTGTTCATTTACAAAGAGACTGGTTTTAGGAAAGGACGAGTTTACCTTATCCGCTGTTAAAATTTAGCTGTATAAATTTGTTTTATGTCTTGATAAAGCTAGGCTATAAACAAAAATAGATGATAACATTGTGTTTTTGGAACCAGAAGATGAGTCTAGAAGCTTTAGAAGGATATAAGGATTTTGGGTTTGTTTAAAGAGGACGCAAAAGAAAGTATTTACTTAAGATGAATCGTTCAGTGACCTGTCGTTTTGGGCCTCTGATATTAAATAAGTAGGTAATATAATGTAAAGGGAATTATTTTTTATGAAACAGTTGACGCAAAAAATTAATTTCATTTTTACGAAGTATACTTTGACGAATATAACAAATTAGTTTGTAACAAGTTCGCTCCTCGAAGTTTGTCACCAAGTAATATTATTGTTAAACTTACTCACTCAACTAACTTTCTTTACAAAGTTCTAAAATAATCGAATTATGGATTTCTAGGCTAACCACCTTTATAAATAATATAGGACAATCAACTATAGAAATAAATGAATATTATTTTCATGTTAATTACTTGGAAACATACATACTTACAATCATAAAACTACCTTTCTTTCAGTAGAAATATTGATTTTACATCTTGATATTAAAGGTTTTTTTAAATTACTGTCTGTGTTAAACAAAAGCATTTATATCTCTAGCCTTAGTTTTAGAATAAGGTATTGTGATTAATTTCAATCACTACGGATTACAATATACCTCATAACCATTAACAATCTATTATTAATTGTATTTTTATGAAGATTATAATTATTATAAATTAAATATTTGCTATCTTCTCTCTGTTTCAACAATCCATTTTTCTGACTTGGACTCCTGTCATGTCAATAGAGGTCATATTACGTTTGTCAACCTAAATGTTTATTAACGAAATGCTGACGTCTTCCGTTGCAATCGCAACATCATTAAAGCTTGCAAAACGTCAAAACACGAGAAAAAATTATTGCATATACCAAAACACACAACAAACGAAACATGAAACTAACGAAGAAAACGCTCCCATGAGTAAGGAACCAGACTTGAATATTATCCCATAAAGCCCTGCTCAGGACAATGCCCCGAGGCAAGGGTGAATGTAAATATTGTTTTATCAAAGAAGGTCAACAATAACTTAGTTGATTTTCCAATCGTCTCTACGTGAATAATATTATTTTTTCCATGCTTTTATTGAAAGGAATTTCAATAGATTACCAAATTTATGTTTAAAAAAGTCAAACGTAATGCCTGTTTCCGCGAAGTTAAGTATGGACACACTCACATATTTTTCTATACGAGCCGTACCCAAAATTGAAATTTTGGGGGGATTTGGAGGGGGTGGGAACCATGTCATGTCTGGGGAAATTAGAACTACAACTGCAACTACAGCGTGTAAAGAATTGTGTTGACCTTAGGCGCACTTGCCTACCCGCCAGTCCTCCTGGACGAATATATTTTGTCTGCCAACGATTCCTACTCTACTTAGAATGATCAAAATGATCATTTAGGAAATCGCAAGATAACCTAATTGTATAACTAAAAAATATAAATCACTTGATCTATTTGTAAATTTAAATGATATTATTTTACATTCCACTAAAACAACTAAGAATTTGAAGGGATTTAGTATTCCATTTCCAGTCAAACAAATGTATGTTGATTAGCAAACGCAAACACTCAATACAAATTATTTACAATTTACTTTTAACTTTTAAAATGTCCTAAAAGTAGTCCATGATATTATATCATCGGGATTCTTTTGAGTAGGGAGTAAAAATAAATCTTATAGAAAAAAAAGTTTTACAGTGCTAATTGTTTACATACTTCGTTACACTGATTCAAAAATGGAAAATTATTTGTCATAATATGATTTCTTGCATTGTGTTTTTGAGTGTTTTCTTATAAAAAAAAACTAACAAAGTAATAAAGTGTATATTGTTGGAATTTTTCTTGTAAAAGATATTACAGGAGATGAAATATAAGAACGTTATTCAGGAAGAAAGTTTAACAAGCTGTTTTTGCAAGGGCGATGCAATATTCTCAGTTCAAGCCAAACATTCTACATAACCTTCCTCTTACAAGCTGCACTCGCTTCTCTAATATATGAAATATTACATTTATGGCTTTGCTTAGAGTTTACTGTTACAGGAAACTATTCCAAAAGTATAACATTATTTTTTATTACTAAAATATAGGGTTATTAAACTATTTATACAGGGTTTATTTTCAAATATATCACAAAAACACCACAAGATCCACCCAGTTGCCCTAATAGTGGCCTTGATTTGAAGATCCAAAATAATCAGGCTTTATAACTACTGCTACTACTACTAACAATATTAAATGTAACTGTTTTATAAACTACGTTGACCTTATCTGGAAAAATAAATCTCGCCGTTAAGTTTATTCTTTTTAATCTAAAAGTGGGAGAAGATCTTATTTAGAACCTGCAAATAATTTAAAGAGAAAGTAAATTTAAACATTTTTGTTTAATTAATATAAACTTTTGGGCAATTCAGTGGGTTAACTGTTGGAAACCAGATATTGAATTATAAACCACGTGTATACAATTTGGCATATTTAACGATTTTTGGGAAAGAATTGTCCAAATCCTGGTCATGTTCCTACCTAACGTTGTCGTTTTTGCTAATAGCATTAACTGATGGCCAAAAGGTCAATATTATCTAAGTTCAGTAATGATCTCCATGGGAATCGAAACAGTGAGTTTCAAGAAGATAAACACTATAACGATTTGGCCACCAAGAGAATTATGTTTACGATAGCCTCTCAGAGGTTATGTTGGATGATAATGACTAAATAGTAAACATAAATCAACTTCAATATACGATATCAAAATTAAATCAGTTCATTGGATTTTATTTATTTCTATAATTTTGTTGAATTGATGGATTTGTTAGAGTTTCTATGTATTTAGATACACAGCATGTTTTCGTATTTTAGTTGGATCTAACCAGCCATACACGACAACAGCCTGAATCCATCTTCATCAATCAGAAACCTACATTCTTATTTTATTTTATCTCTATTCAAAGCCTTTCCTTGGCATATATATCTACTAGCATGGACCCAGCTGTAGTTATTATTCGTTTTATTAGTTTTTATGTAATTTTAGTTTAGGTAAAATTTTAACATACATGTAATTGTGGGTTAACGAACTATACGTAACACGTTTAGGTAAATGAAGACAATCCTTATTTGTAAAGTGTTTGAAAATAGAGCTTTTGAGCTTATAGGATTTTCCATATTCGTCTTGATTAAATAATATCTTGGTTTCTACCTTAAATTGCCATAATTAAGCCTTTAAGCAGAATAATTCAAATATACATTATTTATATGATGATAGTCACGATATACTTTATTGCATTTTAAGGTACATGTTAATTATCTCAGTATCAGGTTTATGGCCTTAATGATATTTTTTATCGAAGTAATTGTAGCCAAATAAAACTATGAGTTTTCAAGTAAAGATTCTTCAATTTATGCTAGCCTGATACTTTGATATTCTTCTCTCATTCTGATACTAATAAAACAACAATACTTTATAGTTTCAACATAACCGTTATTTAACAAAACACTTGTCCATCTGTTTCACGTCTTCTCCATTTTTACGTAACTAAGAGTGATGTCAAACGATCATAATGTAATTTTAAAACAATCGTCAAAATTTCTTTTATGGCTTCCCTGTCACGTAGTTAAGATGGAGTTTAAATCTATATATATAATTCCGTAAGACAAATTTTTGTAAAGAAATTGTGAGTGACTGGATGGCCGTAGAAGGATGGGAGGGGTCTTATTTTAAAGGTCTTGACGTGAATTTTGAGGGAAAACTATTCATTTTTCTTATTTTTTTTACCATAAATTCGCAACAGAATAAAACTTTTCCCATTAAAACAACATGGGGTTTAATTTGTTTACATCTTTTGAAATTAAAACAGATGCTGATTTCTGTTTACTTCAATACAGCTGATCGTGCTATATCTTGAAAACAGTGATCAATACACGCATTTGGTTTACTTTTAGCCAGTCAACTATGAAATGTATACTATAATAAAACTGAAATCTTGAAGATTAATCAGAAAAACGTCTCCATTCTTTGTTTATATTTAAATCATATACTCAAGTTTCATTTTTTCATGCTTTTATGTTATTGTCGTGTTAAAGGAATAAACGACATAGAATAAATATTCTGTACTAGGGTTGCTTTCAGAGAGGTGAAAGCCAGTTGAGCGGAACAAACGTATATTTGTATAAGTAACTAAATGTAAAAAGGTCAATAGATTTATTTACTAATGCTGGTTTTAAAGATTAAAATTATAATAATTCAAATTTACCTCTTCGAGAAGTGCATTATGGTAGTTTTGACCAGGAAAATATTACAGTAGTTGGAATCTGATATTAACATCCAAAAAAGGCATTAAAGTATAAAAGAGAGAAAGGAAATTTAACATTCAAATTCAACTGTAGCCTACAACAAAAACATTGGACTTCATTTTTCACCCTTACAATTGGTTAAAGTATTTAAGTATAAAAAAACAGTACCTATTAAAAAACGAGTATTGTATAACAACAGGAGAGGAAATGTGACATTTAAATTCAACTGTGCAGCATAAACATAGGTTAAACTCAGCTTTCTTTGCTGGAAATAATTTATGATTGTTAATACCAAGTATTCTTGATGGAGGATATGATTGTAATGTAACTGGAATGTAGGTCTTCTGCCATTATTAGGACGATTTAGCGGCATTTTAATACTGGCCTTAATAATACCATTGACCATTGAATACAGTAGATTTTGATGAAAATGCTGGCTACAAATTCAACATGGGGATGGAATGTCTAGTTGTATTGATATTTGATAGTCAAAGATAAAACATAGGCCTACTAAAAATGTAGGGCTATTTTAATGTAAGACTCAAATGTAAAACGCCTTTAAAAGACTAAAATAAACTGAATTATCAGTCATGTATTTCAATGTTAAAAAACGTAAAAACTGCAAAAAGTCTTACTTATTGAACAATAAAATAAGATGGCTGAAATGTAGGCATAAACATAAGTAATAAATAAACATCGCATTCAGCTGATTTAAGTGAAAACAGAATAATAATAAGAAGGGAAGACATGCCTTAAATATACAATGTAGATAATATGATTAGAAATTAGTAGCCTACTTCTGGACAGGCCTAGACAATTATCCATACCGTGGTTAAAAGTGTACTTCTATAAGCCCAGGTTTACTTAGCAACGGTTGTAACTGGACGTATGTATAGTTGGTATAGTCCGTGGCTTGGTAATCAAATAACAGTATTTATATAGGATAGGCTACTGTTATCAACATTTGAAATGACTGAATTGTTACCAAATTACTGTTTCACAAAATGCAGATTCCATTTTCAGCCGAGCCATTAAAATGAGGATTTGCCGAACAATTATTAATATTACAGAATAGTATATAATGATATACAACTTTTCACATTCCATAATTATATGTTAGTTTTGCTATGGTCAAAGGTACAAATCCAAATGTTCTCTTTTCTTTTGGTCAGTATGTAATAATTTGCTAGAATCATTGACTTTATACAAAGTCAAAGCTAGAGTACTGTAGATGGTTTGTTAAGTTAAGACCATATGCAAGCATTTTTGAAATCGTTTCCCCGTTTAACCTTAACCAACTATTCCATTCCAAAAGATAAAAATTACATGGTGCAACACAAATAAACAACCCGATCGCCTACCTATAACCTACACTATACCTTCCTAATCTAACCTTACTTCAAAACACTTAATGTAGTCACGAATACTCATAAACCCCGACCTACCTCCCCACATGCCTAAACCAGTGTTCAATCTGCGTTTTATCAATAAGTGTAATAACTTACTGTACCATCGATGTAATTCAACATAATATAACCTATGAGGTATTATCGGATTAAATACCGATTTCGATGCGGTTCGATATATCGCTTATTAAATCCTGATTTCTAACATTGGCTGTTTCTAATCAGCTGGCAACACAAATAGGTTCCCAAGAAAGTAGTCACCGGTCCGTATCCCTCCGCTCCTTGTTTATGCTCCGCGCATTGAGAAAGTAGTTCCGTATATTTTCTCGATTTTCAGTGAATTCCGTGCCTTAAAAAAATGTTTTAACGGCATTTTCTTGTTTATTAAAATCATAGGAATGGTTTAAAATCGTTTAAAAGAAAAGTATAGAAAGTTCAGAAATACCTTATGATTCTCTTGTTTACATTTTTCTTGTAAACAAAAAAACTGTCATAGCTACTTTAGTCCCATAAGCCTAATGTTAAAAATTTTAAATTTTAAGTTCGTTTTAAATTGCATTAGCATTATCTAATTGAAATGTGTTTGCTTACAAACCATCTCATTATTAGTCTAAGCAGTCTTGTTAAGTTTGGCTGAAATGTGTTCAGCCGTTATTGAGTGATGGTGTTATATTGTTTGCATTGAAGTTGATCCCAAAGAGCTTCGCTCGCTCCGCTCAATAATCAAAGAGTCAAAATTAAATCTAACTTCTGTTTTGTTTTTATTTTTAAATCATATGTTCAAGTTTAATTTAAATGATGTTGTTTTCTTTATATTTCTAAACATTTTAAGGTTAAGGTTGTGTTAATATATACAACTAAAATAACCTACAAATGTTATTGGTTCTAAAATGGTGTATTTGCATTCCTTCGTAAGTAAATATTTTTTTAGTGCAGTGAATATACAACGTAGAGTAATCATATTCGATCATACTTTTATAAAATCGCCAGGGATTCAAGATGTTTTGGTATGTAGGCTGCTGGATATATATTCTTTTCATTATAAGTACTGTAATTAATATGAACGCCAGGGGAAGACCACAAAGGCGGGGAGCTGTTCATAGGAATGACAGTGCGCGTAGAAGAGCAAGAGTAGATAATGACGAACTTAATCAAGATATGTTACAACCCCTTTTTAGGAGACCCATGGTAGACGAGAGAAATTTAAATATCCATGATGCAGGACCAAGAGTGCATTCAATGTAGTGCTCTTCATTTTAGAGAAGAACTAAAGAATAATCATTTTATGACATGTTGCCATAACGGACTTATTAACCTTCCTCAGCCAAAAACTAATGTAGAACTTAAAAATTTGTTTGAAGAGAGCCCACAACTGTATAAATTCATTCGACAATACAACAGTGCGATGGCTTTTGCTTATTTTTCAGCCAGTAAGAAAGATATTCCAGGAAAAGGACCATACTGTTTCAAAATTCAAGGACAGATTTATCGTTCAATCTCAGATTTGCTGCCTCAACATGATGAAGACCCCGTGTATGGCCAATTGTACATTATTGACACATCAACAGCAACAGAAATTCATCAAAGGCGTCGAGAAAATAGTGACTTAAAACCTGAAATATTGTCAAAACTAGCTGAAATTCTATTAGAAAATCCATTTGCACAAATTTACAAAAGAGCTTCGGAAGAAATGGTTGTACAAGGTGACAGTGAATTAGAACTTAGGTTTGTAGACAGGATAAATATGGATCGTCGTAGGTAGCCTATAATAAGCCTACTGCAGATGAAATTGCAGGCGTCTTCAATTCATCTGAAGGCGAACCTCCAATTAATTTTTAAAATTCCAAACAGAGAAGCTTTTATTTATCCTCATTAACCACAAGACCAAAGCTACCTTAGTAAACCAGTTATATTTATATTCACAAACAATGATATGTTTGCTGCCTTTTCATGTTAAACCACTGGAGTGATTCAAATTATTTATGGAAAATAACATCAACAAAAGCAAACAAAGAAGAACAACAAACTGGTTTTTACACAAAAGATATGGTGTAGGGATGCCTATTCTAACACATAGATAATGTTATTCTGAGTTTGTTTAAATACCGGAATTGCAATATGTTGTTTTACATTTCAGCTTTTTAGGGACTTATGTCCCTACAAGCCACTAGTAATGTTAAGGTTAAGTTCTTCACGTAAATGTTATAGTATTTCAGAAATAGGGCAAATATCGGGTATTGATTTAAACTTTTTATTACCTCCTCATTTGCAATATTCAGTTTTAAAAATACCATTTTTTAATGTATTTGTTTACACATTTTAAGTGATTTCCCACTGGAGGTTACTGGATTCTTAAAAACTGTTAAGATAAATCTGTCTAATTGACATTAAACTACGTCAACCCCTTTCGCAATAATTTATGAACGCTATTACTAATACGTATGGACTGCACTACATACATTTTATGTAATTTATGTAAGATACTTCAGACCGTAAAAGCCTTTGTAAGCGATGAATCCTTTGGCCAACGCTGGTGAGTGTAATAGTTCCCTTGACGGCCGTTAATATTAACGTTCATCCTCTTATTGTTGCCAACCGCTCAGAAACACTACTACATGACTTGTTCCCTATATTATACTTTATATTCGGCAGTATATACACAATGAATACCACTACTAAATTGTCAATTTGTGGTAGGAGAGTATATTGTATGAATTATCCAATCTAACACGACGATAAACACAAATTATAAGGAACTATTTTCATCGGCAGAAACAGCAGACGAATTTTACAACTCTCGATATGTTCAGCTCAACCACCTCACCTCCAGCTGATTTGTTTCCTATTAGAGAAGCGTAAGAGCCGGAATGCTCACGCTGAAAACAGCTGTTTTGGCTGCAGTTTGAGGTATATATTAATCAAATGAGCCTGAAATTAATCTGTTTAACACGAGCTCGAGTATAACATCAAGGCAAAGCCTAGGTTTTAAAGTCATAGACGGTCAAAAGGAGAGTTATGGTTCGTGTGATAAACATAATTGACGGCATTATTGAGTTTTTATTATTTAGCTCACTAAATTGCAAAAAATAAAATTTCATAAATTGTTTAAATTAAAAAAATGTTTTTTGGTTTTACACGAAAAGCTGTTGCCGTTATTAATTCCTTTGCCCTGAAGTGATTATTTTGTGGATGGATACGTTTTATTTGCAGACATATTTACCACGAATTCTGAATTTGATGAGTGTACACAAAAGTTCGTTGGATCAAATTGTTTAATAATATTTCAGCTGTAGATCTTTGGATTTTTTTAAAGTTTTGAAACATTTGATCTTGCGGTCCACAGAGTTTATGAATTACAATAGTATATTCTAGCTTAGTGAACTTTCCAAACTATATGCCTACAACATATACGACACACTGCTAGAGCTTTGGTTTAGTTTTGTGCAAGCTTATCAATCTATTACTGTAAATAGGTTGTGATAATTAGCACAATAATTAGATAGTGAATGGAGTTTATTGTCCAATACATTTAGAAATATGCACATTATCCATTTTCCGTGTTAAAAACCTGTATTATTGTAACTGTAATGGTGCTTATAGCCTGTTCATCAAGTCACCTTCAGGGTAGACGCCTAACATTCTGTGCAGCGAGTTATTAAGTCATGAATCATGTTAAATTAGATTATAAAAGGGAAGTTAACAACTATTTGGGGTTAATCATTAAAATTGTTGTTGAACGTAAGGTAGTTCTTAAAGGTTTGAATTCAATCGTAACTATCATATAAACACACCAGATAATTATCAACAACCAAACATACTTAGGCCTATACAATTTTACTAAGTGATCTATTGTACACAATAAATACTTCTATTACTACATTACAAGAAAATAATACTTTTCAGACTTACCACATAACACCAAATACTGTAACGCAGAAACACTTGTTTGAGATTTTTCTGAAAAGAAGAATAGAATTAATAATAGTATCATACTAAAAAAGTTGGCAAACAGATATATTCCTTTCAGAATTTTAATATTATAAGTATTCAACTGGCATTTTCTTGACTAAGATTTCGCTTAGATAAGATATTCGGCTAATGTTTGGATCAAGCTGTATACTCGGGGAGTCACCATCATCTAAATTTGAAACATTTTTCTACAACATTGACTTTTTTATTAAACAATAAAACTTTTTAAAATCTTAAACTAAATTATGTCTATTGGATTCCACAAAATGCAATTTTTATAATATCTGTTAATGCGGAAATGATCTATTTTGCGTAATATGAACAGGTGTGGCAATTTACTCATTTCCATGCAGTGGTAGGAAATTATTATAATGATGCTTCAAACACTTAAAAGTTAAGTTTGTTCACATAATATATTAATAAAGTAGAATATTTTGTAATACAGTAAATCCCATACCTACAGTAAGTACCGTATAAAAATAATAGACAACCCTTAACAGTTAAATATCAAATATATTAGCAAGTCCAAAAAATATTCAATGATGTAAACACTATAGTTAAAGAGGTATCCTTTTTCGACTATGAAAGAATTAAATATAAATCATTGCAACTAAATCGTCCGGGTTGCGTCATCCAATGGTGCATTTGCTCCGAATCACATTATAGGGGGGAAACTGCCTATCTAGTAAGCGGTTAGCAGTTAATTTGTGGAAATGGTTTAGCATTTGCAATCATTATCAAACATTACATCCACCTGCTGGCTGGGTAGAGTTTAAGTAAGCTTGGTACAGTATAAAGCTGAGCTATTGTGTACTGGTGCTAAAATTTTAACCAAGTGCAGAAACGTGTTCTACTATATTAGCATACTAGTACTACATTAACACTTTACAGTTATTTACCCTTTTTTTTGCATTGTTTCAAGCTTTTTGAAGGAAAAACATAAACAACAATTTTTTTGCAGTAACTTGTTTTGCTGTTTATTCATATTCAAGCATTAGGATCCACAACACGTCTGAAAACATAATAATGTCTTCCCTCGTCTTTCACACTCCGGTTTTTCGTCATACAATATTTACAAGCACCAATAAACTTACTTTCAAATATCCAAACCATACTACCATCCCCTGTACATCAAAACATAATTCTGATAAAAAATTCAAAGATCCACCTGTAATGAAATCATAAACTTAACTTATATTTCAAGGTTTTTATTTGGTATCATAACTATCCAAGTACACATCAAACTTTCGTTTGTAAAATTGCTGTCTATCTTCAGTTCATCCAATGAAAGTGACATTAAAAGATACGAGGCGTCCTGAGAAGGCCGTAAAGTAAGAGATAACCTCATAAGTGATGGCGTAGAAAGAGTTATTGCTAAGGCTTTATATTGTATTATACATGCCTTCTAAAGTGTACTGTAAAAAAAAAATTATAAATGACCGTTTTCGTGCATTGTATTTATCACTAATCTGGGCTATACCATTTCAATTACATAATGTTTATCATGTGTTATTATGAGTTAATTTAAAATCCACATATATCTGCAATTTAAGGTCTCATGATATAGAACAATATTTAATATTATATTGTCTACTTAGGATTCTTATTTGCATTTTTGTTTTACTTGAATAAAGAAATATATGATATTGAGAAATTTGTTTACCTAAAAATCGTTCGCAATGTGTCTAGTTTAAGCTTTAAAAAGAAAATCGGACATTAAATTGGGTGTACCTAATAATTTTTGGGGAAAATGACTCATTTTAACTTTTGAGAGTATGAACGTTTTCATTTAAAAAAGAGGTCAGTCTATTTTTTTATAGATGCAGTCTGTCTAGTAGACCAATCAAATCCCTGAGTTTCAAGGAATCGATCTAGAGTCCCATCGGTGAGGAAGGTTTTGCTGTGTTGGAGATTTTATTTTGTGAATATCCATAGCTTATTCTGTTTCCAAATAACAATATAGTATTTGAACGCCAAATTGTATGTATAAAAGATTATGGAATGGTTAAACAAAATAATCTTTCAAACAGCTACATTCTAATATTGTACATTTTTTTACTACTTTACAACTTTACTTTACTACCTTTTTACTAAAAAAAAAACTTTAAAAATTAAAATACGTGCTGAATAAAGAGTACTTTAAATGGAAACAAGCTGTGACTAATGATGGTATGGCGTTCCACTTCAACTAGAATGAGCCTGCACTTTATCAACTGAACAGCTGTTGGATAATGGCAACTCGGTTAGTTGATAGTTCTATACACTCGTCGTATCAGCTGATCTCTTGTTTTATAAGGTTTTTACATTTCTTTTTATCGAAACTCAAAATATTCACTGAATTGTAATACAATGAAACAAATGGACATTTATATAGGTTGGAATATACGACTGAATATATTCATATCAATAGTTCTATCTTCAAGAAGAACTGTTAATATTGGAATTAATACTAATTTGAAATAACAACTTCGCCAATATTTCAGAATTTTTAATTTTTATGAGGCCTTTCGCCAGCTATGCTGGCATCATCAGACACATTACATAAACATAACCTTCAGTTTTGTGATGTGTCTGATGATGCCAGCATAGCTGGTGAAAGGCCTCATAAAAATTAAAAATTCAGAAATATTGGCGAAGTTGTTATTTCAAATTAGTATATCAATAGTTATTCATTTTTTTTACATTAAATTGGGTAATTTAGATTTAAGTCATAAAAATCAACCAAAATAACTGTTTTAAGCTTATGACCCATTAACACTCACAACCTCACAAGTATTTTCCCCATTCAATAAAAATTTAGAGTAAACTATTGTTTTTATTTCATAAGGAAAAATGATCTTATCACAAACGAGTACTATAAACCTTTTTGGTTTTGCAAAAGTAAATAAGCTAATAATCTCAACAGGATATTGAAACTGCAATATCCAGTTAATTGATAAAGTTTAAATCTAAAGAGAATATAAAACCTTGTTTCTTGGAGCTTTAGCAAAGCAATTAACTTCATTTCTCTTGTTCTTACTGTCAAAGATTTAGTTCCAGACTTTTAATTAAAGCATAGATGTTAAATAGCTTTCCACTCGAATAAGATCAAGTTTTCAACTTATCTAGATAGATATCTTTATTATTTATCCTTTATCCATTGCCCAAACCTAAAAGATTGTCCTTCATTTTTTACATAATTTTGTCTTCCTTTATGTTTCTTATTGTACGTACATAGGTAGATTTTGCTAAGATTAAATAATCAAAAATTTTCTCAACAATAAGTTTTTTTGTTTACCCATGAATCAAACAATCATGTTTGTTTACAGAGCATAAGAAGGTTAACTATGGTATTCAGTTTATTCACCTAGTAGACATGTTCAACTTACACTTAAGGTCATAATTAATCTACCAGTCTGAGGTCTACCACACAAAGAAATATTGTTGAAACCCCTAACCACCAAAGCAACCACTATAATGACGTACAATGTATGGTAGCAATCGAGACTAATTTTGTACTTTTTACACACTGACACACCAACCGTGATATTTTTCATTGTTTTCGTGTAAACGTAAAATCTATAATTTATTATGGATACTGAATTCTTATTTTTACTGCACTTATAGATCTTTGTGATTTTGACGTTGTTGATGTCGTCATGGAAACATAAGATTTCGTAATAGTATATCAACTGTATTGTAACGTCAGTGTGGTTGCCATGAAAAAACGAGTTTTTCTACAGTATATGTATTTTTACTGAGACTTAAAATCCTTTCAGGGCTATGGACGGATATATCCGTCAATCTTTGTTTATTTTCCAGGCTGAAAACGAATACATCCGTCCTTTCTTTCCGTAATTTCTTTTCTGTGCTATAGCGGATATATCCAGCCAAAAAAATAATCAGTATACACCAATCTTTATAATAAGAAAAATAGTTATTTGTGCAACTAGTGAGAAAAGTGAGCAATTGACTCACTCGAGAGAAATCCTTACTCACGAGCCGTAGGCGAGTGAGGAATGGTTTCTCGAGTGAGGCAAATTGTACTTTGAACTCGAGTTGCACATTATACTTTTCGTACAGTTACCATAAAACCATAATTTGTTACCATAATTTATGAAGAAACATAACCTATTTTTGCCCAGTGAACTTTTAATATAACATTTAATGTGAAGTGACAAATACAACAGTACAACAGCTGACCAGCTGATTTACAGCCAGTGCTGCCAACGTACTTCGCGCGCATACGACGTTGCCTGCATGTTACGTGCTCACTATTTCGTGCCTTTACGTTGCAAATCTGGAGTGAGACAAAGTAATTAGAGTGAGACAATGTTAACATTGTCTCACTGATGAGCGAATTGGCCACTTTGCTTTCTCAAATCAGTGAGAGAACATGTACATTGTTAGGTAACTGTAGGAAAAAAACATTACACTGCATTATAAATGGGTAATTTGTATAATAATAGCACCAGCTATTCCGGCTACTATTTTGCACCATAGGGTGAGTAAATATTGTGAAACTATCATTTCACACATGGTTGTTAGTGAGTGTAGTTTACATTTTTTTTTTTGTGTTTTGTGCTTTATTTTTATGTTATCGAGCTAAAGTGACTAATCCAAACGATCTGAAATTTGAAGATAGTATGGGATGCTTAATAGAAGCATAGATGAAGTAATATAAAATGATAAAAGTATGTCTGGGGGGGATTTTATACTTGGAAATGAAAATAATAGTATAGAATGTGATGAATATGATGAACCTGAAGAACGTCTTTGGCCCCCCAAAAAAAACATAAGGTGGACGGATATATCCGTCAAATTAAATGTAATTTCTTCATAACTGTTTTAAAAAAGTTAGTTCAGCCCTAAGGAAAACCTTTTTATGGCCCATGAGTTATTTCAAGCAGAATAAATACAAAACATAACCACTTTATGTCTTTTTATTTTGTCATAAAATAATTAAGCTCGAGCCCTTCATTAATTTAGCCTGGGAAGGGTTAAGATCGTATTGTTTTGTATCGTTACACCAACCTTGAAATCATCGTAGGTGTTGGCATGGCAACCAAATCCCGCCTAAATATTGTAACTTTTGTAAAAAAATATATATTAAGTTTCGTATTGAAATTTAAGTAATGGGTTTTCCAAGGGCTGTTATGGGCTTGCATAACATCTGGTAAAATTGCATTTTCAAGCAGTAGTTGAAAGGCAAATATAATCCCCTAATGACAATCAGTTCAATACTTAACAGAGTGTTGTAGTATTAGGGAGAATAGACGCATGTATTTTTTTAAGGTTATTTAGTTGTATTTGGATATTGATTTTGAATAAAAAGTATCATCAAAAAATGAATACCACAATCTTAACCCCCTTTTAATCATTTCGCCTTCAAAAAATTCACACTCAGGAAGACACGATCACTAAAGTAAAAGAGTAGCCTATATTTTAAATAGAAATGCTTTAACTTTTACCATAAGTTTTTATCATAATGTGTTCAAAAAGATTAGTTTTCCAACCAAAATTATTATAGCCTAAGATATCTCAATGGGTATGTAGTATTAAAGAGGTCCAAAGGTGTTGAGTTTTTACATATATTAAGGTAAGGAAGATTATTAGCCTGCAAAAAGAAAATTTACTTGCCAATCAAACCTTTGGATTTGATATACAAATATTGCATTCAATCCTTGCATTGTAAGTGGTTGAGTATAGATAAAGCTAAATATTCAGCCTCAATTTCTTAGAGTACGTAAAACAGTGTGTACGTGATAGCATGGCCTCTGACGATAGGCCACCATCCTTCTCATGTTTCCTCTAAGAGGCCACTTCCATCTTCAGATTGTTTTACAGCATCTTATCACGCTATGTGTTTTTGTTGTATTTTTAATAATATTCTTTGTTGCAAAGACCTATACGTTGTTTAATTTGTTTAATATTTTGATATTTGAGTGAAAAAAAACCTTTAAGAGCATAAGAAAATTTATAAAACTAAATCCATTACAATGAGAAGTGTTTAGATTGAAATACTTGGTTAAAAATATCGCAACAATTGTAATTTTCCCTATGAGAAATCATAGTTTTTCCATCACTTACCCATGATAAATGTTGTTGACGAGCTAATGGGAGTAAGTATGTGTCAGATTGCTGATGCCGTTTTTTCTTTTGCAAGAACAAAAGTAGTTATTTGCGAAGTAGTTATTTGTGCAACTAGTGAGCAATTGACTCACTCGAGAGAAATCCTTACTCACGAGCCGTTGGCGAGTGAGGAATGGTTTCTCGAGTGAGGCAATTGTACTTTGCACTCGACTTGCACATTATATTTTTCCTACAGTTACCATAAAACAAATAAATTGGTGAAGAAACGTAACATATTTTTACATAGAAGTGACTTTTAATATAAAATTTAATGTGAAGTGACAAATACAACAGTACAACAGCTGACCAGCTGATTTACAGCCAGTGCTGCCAACGTATTTCGCGCGCATACAACCTTGTCTGCATGTTACGCACTCACTATTTCGTGCGTTCACGTTGCAAATCTGGAGTGAGACAAAGTAATTAGAGTGAGACAATGTTAACATTGTCTCACTGATGAGCGAATTGGCCACTTTGCTTTCTCAAATCAGTGAGAGAACATGTACATTGTTAGGTAACTGTAGGAAATTAATTTTTTGTTATACATATCATTGACGTAATAGTCAAAAGTCGATGAACCTGATGATTATATATAACACCTTAATTTTATATGACAATCATGGGATATACTACACTTAATATACATTTAAATATACTATTGTGTAGTACTCAATATCTGCACAATGTTAAATCCAGAGAGTAGCCTTGCTTCTTTTCAAAACTATAACAATGATTTAGTTTGTATTTCGTAACTGGGGCTCGTTTTAACAGCAAACAATACCAAAAAATGACCATCAGACTATTGTTTAAAAGAATATACATTAGATTTATGTATAAAGTGTTAATTGATGGATCAACAGATTTTTTTATCTTCAGTCCAAGGAAATAATAAAGTAACTAGTTAGTTCATTTTATTAGTTATTTAAAAGATTTATTAATTTTTTTAATATTCTTTATTCGTGTTGTCAAACGCGGTCATAAATTTTACATGCACAAGACTATAAGGTTTTAAGTTGCCTTTTGGGTATAAACATAAAGTATATTTCGTGTATCGAGTTGTGGTTCTGTTATTCCAGTATTCCATTAGAAATCCCCCAGCGATGCAAGGGTATTGGAAACACTTGTACAAATATTGTGACGAGAAAACGTTCCTCGCTGTAGAATTCACCTTATTTTAACATTATTTTATCTGTTTATTCCACTTCTCGATACTTTTGATTTTTACATTTTTATTATTTTAGGCTGAGAATTGGCTTACAAACGCTTAAATTATTAAATTTGAATTTTAAATGTGGTATAACTAAAAAAAATCCTTACACGATGAGGACAGAACAGTGAGTTTTTCTCATGGAAGTCCTTTTGTTTTTTGTAATCATTAAGTATATTGATACATAAGAAATATTTTAATATGTTTACCTGCTTGCGTGCTAAGTAAAAAACTATATTTACAAATTATTTCAGATTTTTTTAAGGTACGCAGTCCCAACACAGTATGTTTTTCAGGCAAAAATTAGAAGGATCATAGTTGTTAGATAGTCATTATGAAAAAAGAAAGTCTAAAACTCAAAACAGTCAAATACTCTAAACAGTATCACTTACGATTTTCACAGTCACAATTTATAAACAATCTAAATGTGATGTTGAATAGGTTAAAATTATTCTTAATTTTTCTACGCTAAGATGATTTTGGTTGGTAAAGTGAAATCGATGTTACCAAAAGTACACCAATCATTTATACCTTCATGGAAAATTAGCCAAAAACGTAAATTAAATCCAGTTACAACAATGCAGCTCAACAAAAATTTTAGCCTCACATCGTAAAACATGTTTTCTATTTCTTGCGTTATTCCACATGCACGTGATTTTTCATTAACTTATAAACAATTACACACAATATGTGATTCAATTACAAAAAGGAGGATACTGTTATTACCATTAGATATTACCATAACAGTCAAAGCTAAGAGCATTATTATGTAAATCAAGATTAGGTTCAAGTTGGTTTAGGTCTGAGACGATTTCCGTATTTTCTGCCAAGATGGCCTCAGGGAGTAAACTCTAGGTTACATTCTAATGAAGTTCTACAACTTGATATAGTAGGTATTTTTTATTGTGTCATTATTAAAGGTAATATTTACCAGGATACCAGTCTTTGATATTGGAAAAAGTGGCAAATCATTAACACTACCATCACAAAGATTTATTGGAATCACCGTTACCATTTCAGCATTTTTTTTCAAAATAAGAATTGATAGTTTGCTTAAATAGCTATTAGGATATGCCATTTTTAGTACTAAATAATGGGAACGTTAAGTGGGTCCAAATTATGATAAAATATCAAAAATGTTTCCTTATGCGGTTGCAACAAATGTAATGCAAAAATGCTAATCTCCCATTTTTGACTGCATGAAACTCTTTATTAATCAGATGTGTTGATGATGTAACTAAAAACTAAATTTCAAAAAACAAATTTTCAACTAAATAAAATGGAGGTAAAAATGATAATATCTTTGGGAAAAATCTTCTTAAATTAATGCTACCCTTGTGTAATAATGTATTCACGTACGTAGAGTTAAACGTCCATAGAATCAATTGTTGATTACTAACAATTACTTCGATATTGTACGGTAAACCAATCAAATATTTCCATTGTTCTTTGCATACAATTTTGAAAATATATTTTATAACTTAAAAAACCCAGAAATTCGGCAATAAATAAATTCTAGTAGTTATTCCACAACACTTACTTAATTATTTTGAAACACACAGATCAACATGAATACCTACATTAAAAAAGCTATGATTAAGTTTTGAAAATAGTCATCTAAATCATTTTTAGGTCATTATTACGTTACTTACAGGTCACTTATAAATTTAGAAAAAACATTCTATTTAAAGGAGGTATATTATTTTCTTCAGAAGAAAACTAAGGTAAATACAGATTCGGGTCAGCCATGCAGCTTTGCATTGAATAAATAATAGCAATAACCGACTACTGATATCAAACTACTATAGGCCTACACAGACTCATGTGCAAAATAATAAAAAAAACATGGTAAAGATAGAATTCTGTATGGATGTATTAATAACAGAGCGTTTTAATGGACTCGAGTGGTTTGTGAAAACGAGAGAACAAGCTGATCTCAGCCACTAATTGCCAATTAACTATTAACCCTCTTATCAAGCTCATGTGGAGCTTCTCGTAATACCTAAGGAGTGAATGTACGGGTTCTGTAATACACTTGAAATATCATTCAACTTTCCCAGGTATGTTTATGTGGTGGTAGTGTGTGATTAAAATGTCAAAATACTAAGTATAACTATTTTTTTTATAAACCATTAAAGGCTCTCAGTGATTAGCGATGTTAGAAAATGAAAATCATTTTTTTTATTCCAAATTATACTGTCAACCATAAATCATGAGGGTTTGTTCGAAGCTGCAAAGCTCATATTCTATTAAACCGTACGGTATATGAAATTAAGGCCAGGTTGAGATTGCCCTGTGGTTAGCTGGCTTTAATTTATGGCACCGAATGTAGTAGTTAAATCCAAGCGCTGCCTTTCCATACAGTATATCATCATTTTCTTTTCAATATTTTTACCCATCATTAATTACTAGACATACTAATTAATCGTTCATTGCTAGACGATATTTAAAGTGTTATTCATTCCTAGATATGAGACATACTTTTTTTATCTTACTTTTTTAAACGTCCTTTGTAATAATCTAGTATATTCGAAATGAAAATGCTTGTGATTTTATTATTGAAATTGCAATACAATTCATGAACAGACCATTTAATAACTCCTTTAAAAAATAATATACTTAATAAAGATGCTTTAACTTATGTTTACGTTCAACTAACATGTTAACCTGAGAAGAGGTCAACAAAACAGTGTTCAATTTAACAAGTGTGTATATTATTTGGTTTACTACTTTTGATTGGGATACAGCTTACTTAGGACCGAAGGGAGGAACTCTTAGCTAAAGCACAGATTACAAACTACTCCTACAAATATAATATTTACGCCAAGTATGGAATACCTACTGGTTTCTAGTATGGTTTGTAACTAATGTCAACTTTTACAGCATAACAAAAAAATCTAATCTGAAAGATTTTAATATTTCAATACTTTCAAACTCAAAGGAGTGAAAAAAATGTGGAAAACACATAGATTTTTACGATAAGTGAATGATCAGGGATCCAGGGGTATAACAATCATTTAAAAACAGAAAATGTTAATTTTTTTTATATGCAAAAGCCATTAGTTTGGTTAGAAGAAAATCAGTTGTGTTTGCGAGCCTGAAATGTATGGAAACAGGCCATTTTCTAATGAAGAGTGGTGAAAATTAAATTTACTTCCTATTAAACGTATTTTTTCAAATATATTAGATTTTTAGAGGTGAATATTAACAACAGTTAGAATAAATTAAGCAGATATCTTGTGGAGGACCAGGTCTACTTGTCAGGTTTGTAGACAGTTGGAAACTCACGAGAATACGCGTGTCACATCTGTTAGGATTAAATGATAAAATTGTTTAATTCCTAATTTTAAGAAATACTATACAATTAATTATGCAAATAAGCGTAATATTTACAATGATGATATCCTAATGTTAAAAACATCCTATATAGGTACGGTATACTTTCAGGGAATGCTTATATATTAAGCATATTAAGCCATTGTATTAAATTAATCCTTATATTTCTACATTAAAAATAGTGGGTTAAGAGATTTTAAAGTTAAATAAAGACGAAAAGCCACACTTTTTTCCACGGCGGGAAACCAACCTCATAGACACCTAATCACTAAGCTTCCAACACATCCTAGACGAGAATTTGGAATAATAACCAAAATGTTATTACTTAATAATAGACTGAAAGTAATTTAAGACCGCAAACAAACTTTCTACAATACAAGAAAAACACAATAAGAACAAGTAAAGAGAAACAACTAAGGACAATATTTACTGAAAGGGTCGAATTAAAAGTTGTAATTCAAACGCCCTGGAAGGTAAAGCTACAGTAATTTCTTCGTAGGAGTGAATTTAACTTTTAATTTACACCTGGGTAAAATTTTACAAATTTATTTCCAAGTTTTATAATATTTTATCATTTACTTCCAATGGGGAAATGGGAACAACTTTGTTTGAGTCTGTATGTGTCTAAAACCTCACTTATACAAGGTTGGTATCAAAAAGTGTCTAATAAATAGCTTACCATGATTATCGTATTAAAACAACAATCTAACCATTGACTGATCCCTCAACCAGCGTTTTTCAAAATAAATCAATAGTAAAATACTACACACCAATGTACAGTGAACAAATACAATTTGCTACTCACGGTTGCAAACATAATGACGTCAACTTAAACATTTATGCTTTTCATGACTGACTGAAGACATAGATTGGCCGGGAATAGTTATTTGAACTAGTGTGCTAAGTGGCACTTTGAACTCACATTACACATTATATTTTCCTACAGTTACTACAAAGTATAGTAATTAGTCTTTCAAACACTGTACAACACGTTTTGGGTTAGGTTAATTCCAAGCATTGAACGAAATGGGAAACGTTGCACCAGCTGATCGGAATCGAAGAATAGATGATTCTATGGCCGTAGTATATTTAAGTGTTGCCAACTTATTTTCAAGCGTACACGTATTACGTGGCTATTAAAAGCACACTGTGTTGTGTCGTTTGGTTGGAACACTGGAGTGCGGCAAAAATAAAATGAGTGCCGCAAAAGAAAGTAAATGCAGCAATTAGCTACTTTGCGTGCTATAATCAGTGCAAGGAAGCCCACTTTGTAGGACATAATATGTAGCCCACTCAACACAATTACATGTGTTATAATGAGTTGTGGGTTCCTCGGTAAACTCTACCCGATATGCATGTCAACACAATCAAAACAGCAATGGCTTATTCATTATCTGACCATTGTTGTCTATCATGGAAATGTTTACCAATGTGTTATAAAAATTTAAACTGATTGTTAGTAGTCCTGCAGCTAGCTATACTTTAGTGTGCAAACTTGCGTATACTCAATATTCTTGCATAACGTTTTAGTTTGATGTCTAGGGAGTTTAAAAAACCTGGGTGTTTACCTCCTACCCCCCACGTTTTCCTGCTATGACGTAATCAAAATGGCGGCCATTGATTTTTAAAAAGCGTATATTTCGCAAAATATTTGTCGGATCGGAATGAACTTCTTTTTATTTGAAAGATGAGTTTAAATGCTATCTGTTTTACATTTACACATTTGTTGTATGTTTAGTAAATTTTTCGTAATTTTGCAAAAATCTGTATTTTTTAATATTTTTGTGTTATTTTTGTTTGTAACGTTTTATTGATACAGTATATCAAAAACCACCAATGTAAAAAGTTGTAGAACATTTAAAAAGCTTTACAAAAATACCAAATTCGATATGTTTTACTTAAAATATTACGTCAGGAAACTAGATAAATCTCATAAAAACACCTATTTTGGCGCAAAAACGCCTATTAGTCCGGCATCTAGGGCAGTGCACAAGTCTTATATAGACAGTTTTACCATTCAATGTTAATGTATGTGTCTAAATAAGTGTTTTCAACTCGGGTGTCACTTCTGCACCCACTGCGGTTTCCTGTTATGACGTCATGAAAATGGCGGAAAGGGCTATATTAAAAATAACTATATTTTACATACCATGTATCGGATCGGAATGAACTTTTTTTGTTTGAAAGATAAGTTTACATGCTATCTTTCATACGTTTACACTTTTTTTGTATGTTTAGTGCATTTTTCATAATTTTGCAAAAACCTATATTTTTAAATATTTTTGTGTTATTTTTGCTGATTACGTTTTATTGATACAATATATCAGAAATACCTTAAAGAGAAGGTTGTAGCACGTTAAAAGGGCTTTACAAAAATACCGAATTCGATATGCTTTACTCAAAGGATCACGTCAAGAAACTAGAAAAATCGTACAAAACAACCTAATTTGGTGCAAAAACTCATATAAATCCGACACCGATGGCTGTGTACAAGTCATATATAGACAGTTTTACCATTTAATGTTGATGTATGTGTCTATAGAAGTGTTTTTAACTCGGGTGTCACGTCTGGACCCTCTGCAGTTTCCGGTTATGATGTCTTTAAAATTGCTACATGTTACGATTTCACCAACTATTTTACTTAATATAAGACCTTTACCCCCCTTTATGCAAATAAAAGCACAACAAATCAATGTAATTAGTCCATATGAATGTTCCCACTATATAAATACCCTGGGTGCAGCAATCCTGTTGACTAAGTGAATTTCCATTTGCCTGGGTTGATTTTCATTAATCTATTAAATTAACATTGTTTAAGAGTGCCTAGGTTTGCTGCTAAAGGGAAACTAATAAAGTGGTTTTTTTATTAAAATATTAATGGCTTAGTGTTAGATAAATAAATCTGCCAAGTTTGATAAAAATATATCCATAAACAAGCCAACTACTACATTTACAATATTGTCCATAAAAATAACATTGGAATTTTAAATGAAAAATGTTTTTATTTTCTCCTTAACCAATAACCGTACAAAAACGTTTTTACATACTATATTATTTGTTTTTCCAAGGTCTTTCATAAGGTTAGGAGAAAAATTGATAAATTTTGTGTTATAAGGGTAAAAAAAAGAGAAAATCCCATTTTAGTCCCATAAAACCCCTCTTTGAACTCCGTTCCTATGGTCCGATCACGCTGGTTTGCGAAATTATCCAAATTTATCCCGTTTTACACCTTCAAACCAAATGTCATCTAACAATCTAACATTTGAACACACAGGTTTTTGGCCTCTGGGGATATCAAAATAAAAAATGTAAACGGTCCCGGACCTAGGTATTACCATGAGACTTGCGATAATAGCTACTTTCAAATGTGGAAAATTTGCTAAAATGTGCTTTTGAAAATTACGTAACTGCCTTCCACCATTTGTGTCCAACTAATAGTGCAAAAGTACTTGATTCTGTCGTAAATAAATATACAAATTAACTTAATAAACAACTTTATTATTAAAAGACAATAGTTATTTGTGCAACTAGTGAGCAAAGGGGGCGATTGACTCACTCGAGAGAAATACTTACGAGAGGAATGGTTTCTCGAGTGAGGCAATTGCACTTTGCACTCGAGTTGCACATTATATTTTTTTTACAGTTACCATAAAACAAATAAATTGGTAAAGAAACGTAACATATTTTTACACAGAAGTGAACTTTTAATATAACATTTAACAAATACAACAGTATAACAGCTGATTTACAGCCAGTGCTGCCAACGTATTTCGCGCGCATACGACCTTGTCTGCATGTTACGCGCTCACTATTTCGTGCCTTCACGTTGCAAATCTGAAGCGAGTGAGACAAAGTACGGTAATTAGAGTGAGACAATGTTTTTTGATAAGCGAATTGGCCACTTTGCTTGCTTTCTCAAATCAGTGAGAGAACATGTACATTGTTAGGTATCTTTAGGAAAAAGTATTATCACACAACCAATGGACTGTAAACAACACACATTGTTGAATACCTATCAAGTACAACTAAATTTATAACTTGTCCTGATTGTTTTTTTTTTTTTTTACCCGTCTGATACTTAGGTAACATACCAATTGATTAAATAAGTTACAACTTAACTTAATTGGCCAATAGTGGTATTGCTTGATACTAGCTAAGCTTTTGCTTAGGATTAAATTTAGGATATTAGGCCTATAATATACTGTTTTATCACTATTCGTAAATAACACGTTCAATTGTTCGTATATGAATAACTTAGACTTCCAGTATAGACCTCTGTGTTCAAAATACGGTGAAAAAGGGAAGACTATAAACGCTGTGTGTCCGTAGAGACGATAACTTGATTTACTTTTGACTTGAGTATGATTTCGATGTAATTTGGTTTGAAGGTGTAAGGCGGGATTAATTTGAATAATTTTGCGAACCAGCATGATCGGACCATAGGAACGGAGTTCAAAGAGGGATTTTATGGGACTAAAATGGGATTTTCTCTTTTTTACCCTTAAAACACAAAATTTATCAATTTTTCTCTGAACCTTTTGAAAGACCTTCAAAAAACAAATAATGTAGTATGTAAAAATGTTTTTGTACGGTTATTGGTTAAGGAGAAAATAAAAACATTTTTCATTTAAAATTCCAATGTTATTTTTATGGACAATATTGTAAATGTAGTAGTTGGCTTGTTTATGGATATATTTTGATCAAACTTGGCAGATTTATTTATCCAACACTAAGCCATTAATATTTTAATAAAAAAACCACTTTATTAGTTTCCCTTTAGCAGCAAACCTAGGCACTCTTAAACAATGTTAATTTAATAGATTAATGAAAATCAACCCAGGCAAATGGAAATTCACTTAGTCAACAGGATTGCTGCACCCAGGGTATTTATATAGTGGGAACATTCATATGGACTAATTACATTGATTTGTTGTGCTTTTATTTGCATAAAGGGGGGTAAAGGTCTTATATTAAGTAAAATAGTTGGTGAAATCGTAACATGTAGCAATTTTAAAGACATCATAACCGGAAACTGCAGAGGGTCCAGACGTGACACCCGAGTTAAAAACACTTCTATAGACACATACATCAACATTAAATGGTAAAACTGTCTATATATGACTTGTACACAGCCATCGGTGTCGGATTTATATGAGTTTTTGCACCAAATTAGGTTGTTTTGTACGATTTTTCTAGTTTCTTGACGTGAACCTTTGAGTAAAGCATATCGAATTCGGTATTTTTGTAAAGCCCTTTTAACGTGCTACAACCTTCTCTTTAAGGTATTTCTGATATATTGTATCAATAAAACGTAATCAGCAAAAATAACACAAAAATATTTAAAAAATATAGGTTTTTGCAAAATTATGAAAAATGCACTAAACATACAAAAAAAGTGTAAACGTATGAAAGATAGTATGTAAACTTATCTTTCAAACAAAAAAAGTTCATTCCGATCTGATACATGGTATGTAAAATATAGTTATTTTTAATATAGCCCTTTCCGCCATTTTCATGACGTCATAACAGGAAACTGCAGTGGGTGCAGAAGTGACACCCGAGTTGAAAACACTTATTTAGACACATACATTAACATTGAATGGTAAAACTGTCTATATAAGACTTGTGCACTGCCCTAGATGCCGGACTAATAGACGTTTTTGCGCCAAAATAGGTGTTTTTATGAGATTTATCTAGTTTCCTGACGTAATATTTTAAGTAAAACATATCGAATTTGGTATTTTTGTAAAGCTTTTTAAATGTTCTACAACTTTTTCCATTGGTGGTTTTTGATATACTGTATCAATAAAACGTTACAAACAAAAATAACACAAAAATATTAAAAAATACAGGGTTTTGCAAAATTACGAAAAATTTACTAAACATACAACAAATGTGTAAATGTAAAACAGATAGCATTTAAACTCATCTTTCAAATAAAAAAAAGTTCATTCCGATCCGACAAATATTTTGCGAAATATACGCTTTTTAAAATTCAATGGCCGCCATTTTGATTACGTCATAGCCGGAAAACGTGGGGGTAGGAGGTAAACACCCAGGTTTTTTAAACTCCCTAGACATCAAACTAAAACGTTAAGCAAGAATATTGAGTATACGCAAGTTTGCACACTAAAGTATAGCTAGCTGCTGGACTATAGAACAAAATATCAAACTCCTTAACAGCCTAGATAGAGTATTAGGAGCGGGAAATGAGAAAAATAAAATTTACTCATATAAATATTTTTGGGTCGTTTTAATTTAGAATAAAACCCCAGTGATTGATACAAATATTTCTTTAACATTCAACAAACTGCATAAAAAGGGTTCATAGCAAAATGCATTACAAAAGTTATCAACTGAACTTATTTTGTTTTTTTTTAAGTCGTCTGTAGCATAATATATCCATTAGGCTAAAATCTAATTTTAATGCTTAAAGTGTAAATTATACTATCAACCATAAGTTAATTGTACCACCGTATTACCTGATATGGATATAATTTCTCAGTAAGCAGGTTTAAATGAAAAAAATGAATCTAAACAAGATATTTATTTCTAAATACATAGTTTATTTCCTAAACCAAAGACGCTTTAGAGAGTGGAATAAATGCAGTTAAATATCAATTATCATTGGAGTACACTAATGAAACTGTAATAAGGAGTAATAACATTGAACAAAATTATCACCTACTAAATATAAATTTGACAACTGATATTGCTTTCAGTTTCACAATATCTATATATTATTATTCCAACTAAAACACCTTCAGAAAAAAATCTCTGTATCGAATCTGCCCCGTAAAAGGAAGAAACTTTGCATAATGCGCGTATATTAACACAGAACCGGCAAGAATCATGAACATGAATAAATGACGACACTGGCCCGAATAGTAAAGGCCTACTAATAACTGTAACATCTGGCTTGGACGTTTTTGGCAGTTCTATTTAAATAATACTACAAAAACGTTTACTTTCGGGCCAGTGACGTAATTTGTTAAAGTTTATGATCAATACCACAGCCTCCTATAGTACAAGGCCGTGGTAAGACAACGTGGCAACGCCGAAACACCTGTTTCATTATTTTATAAAGGAGATCCTTCGCAGTCTTTATTTTAAAACGTGAACAATGCTTGAGGTTAAAACATAACAGTAAGCCGGTGTGTGCGACAGAGCCACACACCAACGCCGCGGCCTTTATAGAAGGCTATGTCCATACTATTTCTGTTTTAATATCCTCGTCACCATGGTTACATTGAAGCCCAGTAATACTTAAAAAAAACAGTAGTCTTTACAAACAAGTTTAAATGGAGGTCAAACTTAACGCAATCCCAGTGATGTGTAGACTACTTAGAGTTAGTGCTCGCAATGTATCTTAGTATTTTATGTCCACAAGCCATGGTCTAACCACATCGTTTGGCTTCCAAGGTTAATTTTAGAACTACCCAGTTTAAACTCGGGTAGTATAAAATTATCTAAATACGGAGAAAGTATTAGATTTTCTACAATCAGTAATTTCTAAGATCCAAGTTAATCGGGCTTACGTTATGATTGTAATATTCGAAGTGAATGAAAATATATCTTACACTGTGTAATGCAGGCTAAAAATCGTTCGGCTTTTAATGAAGGACGTTTTGTTTACAATAACTACACATAACTACTGTGATAAAAGAGAAAATTAGTGTTGAGTCATTGCTCGACAGGTCACGGGACGTTTAGGGACTAGCGTTACACCTGCGGCAAGTTTGTTATTTCTATCAGATGTTCCACTGCTGTAATAATACGTATTGTATATTTCTCCTTTCCGTGACTTAGGTGTAAGCTTTTCCATTTGAGTTGGAAGAAAAAACCAGTATAAATAAAAAAAAAGGGTTTCTGTAAAAAATCTATCTAACGTAACAGATTCCATGACAACTAAATACTTTAAAGCTTTCAATTGAAACTTCAATCGCAGTTTTTAAAGTATAAATATAACGTTTAGTAATGATAAAAAAAATAAATCATACCTAACTTTAATTTTTGCTGTATGATAGAGATTTGTTTATTATTAAAATTAACGTTTTCTATACACTTATTAATTAAAAAAAAAGCAAACCCTGGTAATAATTAATTTAGTGATAAACTGACTTACATAAATTAACTATTAGTCTTACAGGTTGATAGGCAACACTTTAGGATAATTTAATTTTGAAGTTAAGTTAGGTTTAGTTTTTAATAATTAAGAGGCACAAGCGTAAAATCTCAAAATACTTCGTATTTTAATCATCCCCATAAAAAAAAACTTTCTAATTTTATTTATTCGCTGAATTTCATAATCGAGCCAAAGTACGATCACGAATTAAGTGTGAAATACAAATTATTCTAAAATTGGAGTCAGCTGAAATCCTAATACGATTTATACGTTTTCGTCCTCGGGCACTGAGATTTCAATTTGGTTGTGGTTTTATGGAACTTACAATTAGTAATATCTGGGTAGTTAAAAAATAATAAGTAACTCTCGGAGTTTTAGTACGACGTTTTTTCCAATGAAAGTCCGGTCAATGAGCTATTATAGCTAATATTAGGCTATCTTACCTCAAATTAACGTTAACAATAAAATGGAACGAATTCCAAGAGATCAAAAGTAGGGCGAATAATTTTACTTTAACTACGCCCTGCGTATTATAAATCATTGTATAGAATTTATTTTTTACGTTCTTACACACATGTCAAGCCTATGACCCCAAAGAGGAAAACCTACAGACCAGTTGAATTCCAAGTTTCTTCATGTCTATACAAATTACATACCCTACATGACATTTTGGACCATTGAATGGGTTTGTCGAGATGTTTTACAACAAATGTTTCTGCTAGAGATATTTTTTTTAAGTCCATGTCAATAGTCATAGTCATAGTCATAGTCAAGAATCTTTATTCATCGTAAACATGGTTGTGCATGAATAGTGTCAAATAAATTAAAACTAATGCTTAAAACTATGATGAGCCATTTTCAATGCATCCAAAGAATATAAGGACAGGTCCATTAAATATTCCTTGAGACGTTTTGAAAAAATGTTTTGTCGATACTTTGATTACAGTTCTTTCTACATAACATTTTCCTACCTACTTTAGAGTCCAAAAGATTGTCATATTTCTTAGCATAAAACATACTTGAATATCTACATTGGTTTATCATAGCTATCTTGACTAAGCTTTTTTTAATAAAATATATTTATAATGATTACGGAAAAATTACTCGGTAAGTTTTAAAAAAATACTTTAAATAATGTTAAATAAATCTATTGATTAAACACATCTCAACAGTAATTGTTGTGCAAATAATTTGTTATGATTAGATACAGCCTAAGGTAAATTAATCGGCAAGAGTACCCTTGAATAGATTTTAATAGGCAAATATTTACAGCTCCAAGCTTTATGGTGTTAGCCCAGTATCATATTATAGCACAATATAATAAGACACCGAGCCAATTAATTATGAATAAAAGCTTTCTCTATTTAGTATATCTTGAATTATATTAGATTTTTTTATGTGTTTTTATATACATATAGCTAATTAATTTAAAAAAAAACCTTATATCTGGTCTAAGTTAAAATCATTACAATGTATTTGAAAAAATAAGTAAGATAATTGGCTATTAAAACATAATTCGAATTCAAATAATCTGATGAGCCTATATCTGTTCCTTTTAAGCTAAAACCCGTTACTAACAAAACACATCTAGTTATTGATATCATCAGCATGTTCTAGTGTTGGTTAGTTAACAGACGTCGTGAAACCCTATGTACAAGTCTTCACGTCAACCAATTTGATAAATTTCATAGCATAACACTTTACTGTTTTATATACATCCATAAACGGTATAAGTAAATAGTTGTACGCACAGGACTTCTGAAACGCAATCGAAATCAAAAGAGAAAAACACACAGGCTATTGTGGGTACCACGCTTTCGTGCCAAGATTAGGGAATATTGCTTAAGAACTCACAACTAGACTCGTGAGCATCTTTTTGTTATGTTAGTTTCGCGGATTCTATTTGTGATAGACTAGAGCAACATAAATATTTAGTCAGAGCTATTTGTGTCTATCTACAGCATTGCCATTGTTTAAGTTTATTTGTTGTAGATCGGACCTTTCAGTGTAAAGCGTTAATGGAGTTTATGGTAAAAATAATCACTCACTAATTATTAACTATAGATTATGAAGGTTTACAAAGATTTTCCTGCTAAATGTGTTGCTTCAATATTTACAAAAAATGTTGATTTTCATATTGACTTTGATTATAGAATCTATTATAAACTCTCCAAGTTATATGTGTTGCTGATTTATAAGTTATCATTAGCAGCGAGATTTGAAACTACAAAAAATTAAGAAAATATATCTTTTCTTTATCCAATCTCATGGTAAGAATGAAGAGTTGGAGATATGAAAGCCTACATGATTGATGAACGAGTTAGAGACTTGTTCGCTTTAAATGTTCGTTTTTTTCCTCCGTTTGATAAAGAAACTGTGATATTGAACATTTTAGACGTAAAATAAGGTTTAAGGAACGTTTTTCTGAAGTGAGGATTTTGTAAATCATATACTTACAATAATAGTGGTTTGAATATACGATGACAATTTTACAAGTTTTGAACATAACTACTATCTTTTGATATGTCTAGTAAATTCTACTTACCAAAACTACAGTTTCGTTCCAAAACTTTTAGTAAGCCTACTTAACCATTACCAAATTTAATGGCATAACTTTCTAATTTGATATCTCACCATTTAATTGTCCTAGGATAAGTTTGATATTCTAAAATATGTGTAGTCATTAAAATCAATTCTATGCAGGATTCATTAGCTACAACTGATAGCTTACTTTTGACGGATTCCGCTAAACAAACAACAATGATCAAGATATCAAACACTGCAATAAAAGAGATGAACAAATGGTCAAAGCATGCATATTTGTGCGGCGAATATTGCAGCATAGTGATATTGTTCACAAATTAATGCAAAACTCATTTAATGATTTCGTGTCTAAAGGTTTTAAAAACTTGTTACCATCCAGTTGGCTGTTCTGGGAAGGAATGAATCCTATAGCCGTGTAGTAAATGTATCAAATAAATTGAACCATAACAAAAACCAAGTATAGAGAGTCAATGTTGACAAGCAACAGGACGTCATAAAGCTGGCAACCCTGCTTCCTCTACTTTATTTCCAATTTGCTGATTATAAATGTTAGCATTTTTGTCTTTACTTTAAGCATACATTTTTTTAACTTTACTCAGGAATACATAAAACAGATGTTTCATAATGGAATTGTAATCTTAGGTTAGAAGTATTATTTCTCAGTGATGGACAGACCTCTCACACACTGTGGCCGACCGAGTAAATGACCTCAGTATTTTAAGCGAAGATACATTGGTCTGACCACATAGTTTAGCTTCTAAGATGAATAGTGCTTGGAATTACCCAGCCAAATTATACTTACTGCATTGTGATAAGTATTATATCAAACTAAATGCAAAAGAAAACTTTAACTGTCGTGGAATCATATGTAACGTTGTAAAGTGCATTTTTGTAACAGTCAGCATTATATTTGACTAATATTCACTCTTTTCCCAATTGAGTTTAACAGATTCGTTTTCCAACCCAAACAACAGGTTTGTTTGGATCCTACAGAGTGATCACTACTACACGTTACGTCCATTTATTAGTAGAAACCACAATCGGTGAAGTTCTGTTTTGTCATTATCTGATCCATTTAGAGTCTCTGAAAGCCCTTCTATTAAATAGTCAATTACTCCATGAAACGATCATTATTGGTCAAACTAATGGCCACTTTTGGCCAACTCGTACAGCTCGATAATTGTATGTTTGGTTTGAATGTGTATTGAATGTGTATCTTCCAAATTGATCGACCGTCCTTATTTGGACTTCTAATAGAGATCGAATAGAAAATTTTTCATCATTAACCACATTGTAATGTTTTTATTGTATATTTATTAAGAAAGACACTGATTCACTAAATTGTTTTGTGCATTAGAGAACAAATATTTCCTTACGTATTATATGTCCTATGACGCTAGGCACGAGCCCAGATTGTTTTCATATTACTTCAGGCTTGACCTAAGGGTTGAGGTAATGTTACTTAGATCAATCCTTTGTGATTTGGCGGGCTCAAATCTGTTAACACTTCAATTACTTCTATTACGTATTTTAATGGTAATATAGTATTACTGGAATCATTACAACAGTTTTACATGCAAGGTATTAGGGCCCATCAAGGTTTCTTGATTTCAAAACTAAGTATTGTATTGTTAAAATGAATGTATACCGGATAAAATACACACAAATGGCGTTTGTAGCTTCTAAGAATCAGTCAGTAGTCCCTGACCCAGGCATTGAAAATAACAACAATAAAACTGGATAACGTTTCTCCCGATAAAAATATTACAATTTAATCGGTGACCTATCCAGTTGCCTTTCCTAAAATTGATGTCGTCAAACGACATTATAAACCTTTATATTAGACCCATCATGTAAAATCCTACCACAGGGGTCCTACACTTGCTCCAATGTCATTTAACGTGTTTACTTTGCGAATGCCACTCAGTGTAGTTTGTATATGCTAATGATAATGATATTGCGATATGGCTCATTAGTTTAGTTATATTTGATAAATTACCTAAAAAAACTCTTATAAGTGTAAAACTTGGTACGTATATTGGTCTAAGTGTCAATGTACAAGAGGGATAGCCAGTAAACTAAGGCGGACATAGTTTAATCAAAGCTACATTAGGAGTAGATGAAATATGACTACCCCGGTATCAGCGGACTGCTTAATAATAATTGTACTAGAGTAGATTGGGTGAGATACTAGTTAGATATTGAAATGGTGAATGATACATGATCTGTCATGTAGCTGTTCTGTGTGACAAACTGTAAATCACATAGTCGGTCATTGCTCCTGTGCTGGCACTTCCTAGATTATTAACCACTATGTTAGGTTTGGATTGAGTGTGGTTGGATTGCAATGTTCTTTGACTTGGATTTAGTATTACAAAGTCTTACCTTTTGTTATAGCCTATATGATTGCTTGAAAAAAATATGTTTATATTGTTTCTAGTTATCGTGTAGGGTATGGAAAAACCAGATTTGGAAATTTAAACATATAGGTAACCTAAATAAACTGTATCAGTAATCTAACACATACTTTCTCCCTTTCGCTTGTCAATAAACATTATCATGGGTAAGCGGTAGGAGTAAAAATATGATTGGAAAGATCACAAAAATTGCAATAACATTTGTTCCATAATTTTTACAGCCATCCTACCCACGCATATAGCTTAGAATTTAAAGGACTATAACACTTATAGAGTGTTGACTATAACACTTATAAGTGGTGAATGAACTCATCGATAATGATTCTTATCATTATCGATCGGACCGTGTTAGAGAAAATTCAATATTTCCGTTATTTAATGGGGGTTAATGGTAAAATCACCATTAAAAATCGAAATTTCAAAAAAAAAAATCAAAAATGCCTAGATATACCTAGGATTGGTACCTACATAAAACTTTAATTAAAATTGGACTACATGTTGTAGCTCTGTACACATCCACACACATACATCAATTTGAAAACCACTTTTTTTCTTTCAGTGGGACCTAAAAAGGATATATCCACTCAAAACTCAAACTAGAAAATGTTACGAAAATAATACTTTCTCCATATACTATGGTGTAGGGGGATAAATAAATAACTCGTAATATTATTTAAATATACATTACCAATAAATAATTCATTTCCATAATTGTTACAGATCTAAATATTTTTAAAAACACTACAACTGTCTACCACCTATAGGAAAACGCCTTACGGTGCAGGAGGTAGTAAATAAGTTACTCCTATCAACAACAATATAACTATAAGTTTAAATAAAGTATGGGTAAAACCAAACAGTACTTCATATTATGTACATATTTCTACAAACTGTATAGTTACCAGTAAGTAATCATAACTATTATATCATCCGATTTCCTTTCAAAACAAGTGGGCTTAGCCATGATAATAAAACACATATTTCTACAGTAGCCACAAAATTAAATATAGAAACTTGAGCCTTGACAGAACATTAGCAAAGAACAGACAGGACTCAGGCTGAAGAACCAAAGGTTTGATTGATGAAACAATGTGGGATTCCTTCTACAAAACATCTGGATAAAACGTCACTGTTCACACAACTTCAACATAATATAACCAATATATTCTTGTATGTACGAAACCAGAATCTACAATGGTGATAATTTATTTACCTACGACCGTATTTTAAAGTAGCCGTTTCAGTACAGTTCTTAGAATTGAAAAGTGTCTCATAACAGCATTGTTTACTTCATAACAGCATAGTTTTACTCATAACAACACGGGTAACGGACCAATGAGGTTCAAGGATTGAGAGAGGAGAAGCAAAATTGTAATGATTCGAAATTCAACTAGTTCAGGCCAAATTAATTGTTGATTGGTGCAATTAGTATTTGATACAATGTTTCGTAGCATCACTGTCAGTGGCAATTAGAGGTTATAAACAAAAACATAACCTCTCTTAGAAGTTATGAGTAGTGATTTTTAGTAATTAAAACACCGTCGTAGGTAAAGTAGTGTACGCAACTATTACCTACGGCCGTTTTTATTAAAGTAGTCGTTTCAGTTCAGATCTTGGAATTGTAAAGATTCACTTAAAATCATTGTATACTTACTTAAGAACATTGTTTTTCTACTTAACAACACGGGTAACGGACCAATGAGGTTCAGGGATTGAGGGAGAAGAATTAACCTTCGACCGTTTTTAAAAGTAGCCGTTTCGGTTTAGTTCTTAGAATTGAAAAGTTTCACATAACAGCATTGTTTAGTTTAATAACAGGACAGTTTTACTCATAACAATACGGGTAACGGACCAATGAGGTTCAAGGAATGATAGAAAAGAAGTAAAATTATAATGATTCTAACTTCCACTAATCAGCTGTTCAGGCCAATTTAATTGTTGAATAGTGCAATTAGTGGATGGTACAATGATTCGTTGAATTTCTGTCAGTGACAATGAGAGTTTATAAACATAACCTCTCTTAGACCTTATAAGTTATGATTAGTGATAGTTAGGAATTAAAACACTGTCGTAGGTGAAGTAGTGTTGCAACTCGCGTACATAGTCTTCAAGCAATCGTTGCGTAAACTACTATAAAGTATGGAATAAAATGTATGCATACTTGTATATACTACTAAGTTGTACGTGAATATTTTCCAATGTACTTATTTACTTTGCACGTAAGAAACTTTCTGAAACAAATAGGTGACCAATTAATATTCCAGACGTTACGGACACGACCTTAAAGTGTACGATATTAGATTCTTAACTATTGTAAAAATTATAACTATGAGTATTTTAATAGGAAAATTCTCAATTATGTAACTATATTTTTGGCCACACTTTACTTTTTTACAAACTTTCCACACAAGTATTTATCATCGATCTCTATTATTACTACAGCGTATTTACTCAGGAAAACCGCTGTTTCCCCGCAGCTTTTCAAATGGGTTATGAAACGTACTACCATTGACTATTAGTCAAAGATACTACCGTACTGTAATGAGTTTTTACCTGACACCATCTGATTATACAATGAGTGGTATATTGAGTCGTTGCATCACAATTATTAATGGCAATGATAGGTTATAAATGTAAACATTACTTCTCATAGTCAAAACAAGTCATACTATCTCTTTGACGTTACTTTAGTACTTAAAGAAATTTACACTAAAAAATTATGAGTGGTGATTGTTGGGTCTATTAGCGGGCGGGAATATAACTGTAACGGATTTGTACAGCTTCATATTTTTAGGTTAGTTTAGAGTAGTATGGCGAAAAATATCGCAATGGTGTCACTACATAATAATCGAATTTTTACCCACAATTTACATAAAATTTATTACAATTTACAACGAATTAATAGTTTTGTAGGCTACATGAGTTTTTTAAGAATAGTGAAACATAAGTAGTCATAACACTTACGTTCCGTCATTCACTTAAGTGAACATACTAGTTGCTTGGACTTTTTATATTGTGTAGCCAATTAAATCAGAAATATGTTCATTAACGACCATAGAAATTTTTAATATCAACCAATTCAGTCTATACCAAAAAGTGTTTAACTACTTAAAAACAGGTTTATTTAACTATTGACTCATGATAAATCTAAACTCAATTCATTGTATATCCCTAGCTTATAAAATATGAAATTTCATAAGCTTGGGATATACAATGCTTAGGTTAGGAGACTACAGGAATATGATTATAAATAGTTGCTGCTAAACTTTGTTGTGTGTTTAAAGTTTACTATGTGGTGCACTACACTAATACAATGAGGTTAATGGTGTTGATCCAAATAGGGCAGATATGATCATATATCCCTGATATGTTGAGTACGTGATACAGCATCTATGTGAGGACGTGGCCTCTCTTAATGGTCAGTCATTTTAAATCAAAGATCCACCTATTTCTAAATCTAACATATTCATTCCATAACTGTAATATGGTTTATTATCATGAGATGATTTAGTTTCCATTTACCTATATCACATATGTGGGAACATGTTTTGACTTTCAGGGTGAATATTTAAATACTACGTGGCAACATTTTAAAGCAATATGTTTAAAAAATGAAGCAATAATTTTTTCTTCAGACATGGACACTTAAAGAATGCAACTGAAGTAGTAGAGTAATGTACACATCAATACATCTTCATTATTTAAGTTGGTTTAAAGTCCTTTCAAACCTTTAAAATAAATAGCTGGATATTAAAGTGGTTTATGCGCTTACTATTTTAGTATGATGCAACGCACAATCATACCAAATCCAACAAGAATTATTAGTATTACAGTAACTAAATATAACAACTTTCTTAGAACCACAACCAAGTTTTTTACATTGCCTGGGGGTGCAAATTCAACGAACTTCTTGAAATTTCAGTAGACTATAACTTAAGGATAATATGCATAATAATTAAGTATGGAACTAGTTATGGTTATAGTTTAGTCTCAAAAAAAAATATGTCTTATCAAATGAAAATTACTTTTATTTTTTTACATTTACCTCCACTAGTAAATCAAAAATAAATTTTCAAATTCAATACAATGGCTTGATACATGTTTTAAGAAATTATTAAAGGTTTTTTTAGGTTTGACACTAGATCTAACTGTTATCTGTTGAGATAATTAATATCAGAAGGAAAACGCATTTTTCCTTTTGTTCTATGATAATGTTATTTTAGTAGTCTATAACATTATCTCAGATGATGCAAGGGTATTGGAAACACTTAAGTAGATAATGTGACAAGAAAACTATTGTTGAAGCAAAATTTTGCGTTATAGGGTTTATTGTTCAAATTTTTTCTCAATAACAAGGAGTTTTCTATTTTTAATTTCCATCATACCTGCTGATACAACTAGTCATAAACCATGTTTCAATTAGTTTTGACAGTAGCCTACACATCACGAAACGATCTTTAATATTAGTTAGATTTTTTTATCATATTTATACTTTTATGGGACGCAGTCAGATAACACCACTGTTTACCGACTTATGCCTTAGAGGAAAAAGCAATTTTAATAATATTAATAAAAGTGACGCGTCACAACTTTTTCTCCGTAAAAGTTTGACATCAGTTATCTCAGAAGACTGTTTCCGACAGTATCAGGTCTTTCATCACCATCCAACGGTATTCATTGTTAAAAATGAACTACAGATGAATATTTTTTTAATAGCATTGATAGTTGTTTAAGTACGTTCACTTAGTATGAAACCAAATCTAAGTTAAAATGATAGTCCAATCATTATGGATGAGTATACATGATATTGTTTTTATATAATAGCATTAATAAGTTAAATGAAAATCTGCTTTTGGTAAGAGCATTTTTATTCAAAAGTTTATGCCAGTCCTTTGATAACCCCTGTAATAGATTTCTTCAGATAATTTTATATGAATTCAACTGCTTTTATTTCATAGATTTAAAAGATTAAGAGCTCACTATTTCATATAATAATTTTTTAAGGGGATAGGTATAATCCTATTACCATTTGATAGGCTCTATTACCATAACAGTCGAAGCTAAGAGCATTATTATGTAAATCAAGGCTGGCTAAGTTCAAGTTGGTTTAGGTCTGAGACGATTTCCGCATTTTCCGCCAAGACGGCCTCAGGGACTTTGCTCCGGCTTACGATTCCAATCGCATTCTACTATTTTTCATGGTGTTTTCTTTCTTTTATTTGCCCCACCTTCACATCCTAGGACACTAGAATCTAGCTTGACAACATTTTTACTTCAAGCTAGGCCTAGAGGTTTTTGGCGTTTTCACATCCTATATGGATAAAATCCATTGGTGTTTTGATATCAGGTCCTCATCCAGGTTTGATATCGGGGGCCGAAGTCCCAGGCTCTACCACTAGACCATCTCACCACAGGAAACATACTAAGTTTGTCACAGTAAAAAATACATATCTCATTATTGTTATATACTCATATAAGATGCCATCCGATTTTTATTAAATTTAGAAAAACTGTGTAAACCTACGTTTGGGAACGGGGTTATATGGAAGGGTCAAGGGTAAAAAGTGGTTTACCCCAATTTTTAACCATCACATCAAATTTTAAATTTCTTCTTGGGCTTCAAATTATACAGAACCAAAACAAACAAATAATGAAGTATGTTGAAGCGTTGTTGTAAAATTTACTGTTAAAATAATTACCTTCTTAATATGCTTTTATTACTGTAAGTACAATGTACAAATGAACATTTCTGTACAAACCTCACCTGTACCTGTTATAATGTACAATGTGGATGCCGTCTAACAAATAAACAAACTAATTACCCACTCCATAATTCTAAAAATCGTTTTCCTATCGTAATTTAAGTTGGTAGTATAATGGCTTATTTACAAAAATCTCACTCTCGCTTGATAATCCGTTAGAAATTGTATTAGTTTTTTATTAGGTTACAATACATTCACCAACAAACGCATCAACTTATAAAATAATGGAAAATGGTTGCATATGTTGCATTATTGCATTAACAATTGCATTAACAATTAGGCTGTTGTAGTTTACTGAAAAGTGGTTTGTGATAACGAGAGGACAAGTTGATCTCAGCCACAAATTGCCACTTTAACTATCTTTCCAAGCTAGGTCTTGAAATACTTGTAGATTAATTTACAAATATCCTAACAATGTGTAAAACCTAACATTGTCTCGTAATTCTTGGGATAAAATGTTTGAAATGTTCAGTTTCTGTTTAACACTTGGAAAAATAACTCTTTTTAACAAATTTTCTGAATTCATACCAGGTTTGTGATTTTAAAATGTCTTTGACTTAATATTTTCCCATGTTTAGTTTTAAATGCTGAATTGATTCCAATTCAATAAATTGTTTGTGAAACTATTCATTTTGCAAAAACAGGTTACCAACTGAAAGTTGAAAATGGTCTGTGTAGCAAAAATTAAGCAAATTTAAAATACAATCAAAAACTTGTTAAAAATGTTGCATCATATAGGTAAAGCATCGCACGTTTAGGTGTCATACATCATGAGGGTTCGTTCTCAACTGAAAACTAATATTCAATTACCCCGAATATGAAATTAAGGGCAGGTTGAGATTGCCCTGTGGTAGGCTTGATTTAATTTATGGGTCCCAATGCAGGCATTAGATCAAGCGTTGCCTGCATATAAATCATGGTCTTTGTTATAAAATTGTACCAAGCGATGGTTAGGGAACTAAACATTTTTAACCCATTGTAACAATATTCCAAACAATCTAAACATGTATAAAGCTTTGTACTTACAGTTCGAATTTGGCAAAATGTGTTTTTTTTTTTTATTGTTTAATGTATGTCTATATAATAAAAGCAAACACGTCTTCTCGTGTGTATTTTATAACGGTTTTAGCAAAATCGGTATAGAATGTGATAATTTATTCTTAAATCAGTTCAGTGTTATTTAAAATGTTGGCTATATTTGTAGGAATTGATAATAAAACAAAAGAGATTTTGAAAAATGAAGCGGATACGTTGTGGGGACCGAGCCTACGTGACCAGAATTGGTAATGCAGCTTGGGAACTCACACAGGATGCCAAATCCATCCCTCAACAAATGGAGATGTTCAAACCATATGGTGGAATCTTCTGCTTTTCTAGCATGAGATCAATTATTTATCTTACACTGTAACAAATTAAATAGGTTTACGTATATCACGTCGTTGTTTCATTTTCAAGCCCTTGACGTGTCAAATAAAATTATTTCAACATTAATGTCGTCGTCAACACTCACAAATTTAACGTTTAGGGAATTTAATTTGTCATCAATCAATGTTGGAGGCAATTTTGAATAAATTACCCTGTAACATGTCCTATTAGGAAAAAAGGCTGGTATTTCTTCAAAACTAATTAGTCCCAATAGAACAATCCTAATACCTGATCCACTACTTTTTTACTGATTTTTTTTCGTTTAAAGTGAAGTGAAATGAAGTTCCTCTCCCATACAAACTATGAATATTAACAAAATAATTTGTGGTCGATTAGTCTACAAACTATACCAGTCAACACAATGACGAGCCAAAATGATTGTGGTTTCCTTCGCCAACGCGGCACAACATGCTAATGTTAATACAAACCACAACGTTTACAGCTTAGTCATTATTTCACCAATGGTGTCTATAAGAGAAATATTTACCCATGGTTAGTTAATCTGAATAAATTAATATATTAGAAAAGTATCAAAATAAAATTACATACCTTTTTTGTGACATTAAAAACAATTAATTCTTCTATTAATTCTTCCAATTTATAAATTTATTTAAGTATCAAGAAAATATGCAATCCAGAAATTTCCGTATCATCAACATGAATGACCAATTTTATCCAGACTTAAAAAGAAGTAAAATTGTTGTGAAGTTGTTATATAATTAAGTATGGTTGGAAAAGTGATGGCATTTTCTGCATGGTCATAGTTTAAATTAATTAGGCTACAAATTTTATTGGTTTCAATGGTTGTTACTAATGTAAATCCTTACTGTGATTTCAACATAGCTATTCACAGTAACGTATATTCTACTCAATGGTTCGACGGTCAGCCTATGTGCAAATAACCACATACCTTACAGTTATGAAGCCAGTTACATAAGCCTTTAAGATTGAACCATAAAACGATACTTATTATTCGTTAATACAATGCCTTTAAATACAACATTTACTCTTTTAATCCTCTCTCTTTCAACAGAATCCAATGAATTACGGCTTGTAATCCCGTACTATGTGTACAGTATTTGTGTTTCAAACACCAGTTATATTGAATTGTGGTTTCATTTGTAAACGAGACCAATACTTGCATGTATCAGTCAAAACCACATCTAGTGTTTGGTTTAGTCATTAGCTGATCCGAGTAGAGTTATTGAATCCCTTCATTTAACATTCCATGATACAATGGTTACTAACTATGATGAAATAAAGGCGGAACCGCAAAGTGATCCTAAAATTTAGTGTCTATCTAAATACTGTTTTATTTTATTTGTTACAGTACAGTGTTTTTCTCCGGAAAATAAACGTGTGTATACTAAAATCTCTACCAAATATCTGACACTAGAATATAAACATGTTGAACAACATGTTGTTGTTACATTGTCCGTTGATTTTGACCGGTCAAATCAGCCATCAGGCAAAAATGATGCAAAAAAGATAATGCACAATTCCGGATTTGGAAACAGGGAGTGAAATGATAATAGAGTACTTTTGTTCTATAAATAAACTGTTGACACAGTTAGCCTAACACTCGCCAAGATCATATACAGTATAAAAATTAATATAATGACGTCTCTTTGAGCTAACTCAATTATTATTGTAGTTGAACAAACAACTTGCAGGTTTAAAAAATATAAATAATTTGAACAAATTTAATGTAAACAGATTAAGAATATTTATTTTTTATTTTCTCGGAAAAATCTGTACGTAATTTCACAAGCTTCGTCACAAAAGTTAATAACTCTGGGCGTAGCCGATGTATGACTATCTTTTCAGTATAGTCACGGAATACAATTGTGTCGAAGAAATACTAAAATATCACATTTTAGTAGAGTTTTTTTTAGATTGAGCTGGCGACCGGAAAAGACGTGTATATAAGCCTAAATTAAATCTACGTATAAACTGGATGTCTTTATTACCAACTATTACTAACCTTTTTTCTTTAGTCAAGACGTTTTCTGAAAAGCCTAGTTACGAATCGTTTATGCTCAGTACAGATGGACACAGTTGCGAAATATTGATGCAATGGCTTATGATTGAACTAGAAAATTAAAGTTTGACAAACCATTTTAGATACACTAAATGTTAATGCACACACACTAAATAAAATTTCTGCAATCAACAAAGATTTCTGAATTAAATTCTACTCCGAAACCAAGTCTAGATTGCAATCGTGGAAATTATTCCAAAGTTAGAGTCGTCTCCAATCCCCAGTGGTGTAGACGATTTCTGCCTCTTCGCTTCAAGCTACTTCGATATCACTTTTGGTTATGTTTCTCTGAAACTAATAACTGCTAGTAAATTATCAAGGGTAATAGAAATATACTGCTATCAAAGGTCTAAGTCAGAAATGAATTTTGCTCATTATAGCAAAATATTCATCAGACTGTACAGTTGCTATAATGATCGTCAAGACTCTCAGTGTTAACCTAAACACCTCTAGCACGCCTCTTTGCTTGCAACGTTAAGGCTTAGGACATCAACCTAGGTCATCTGGCGTATTCTCCGTCAGATTTACAGTTGGTCTGAAAGGACTATGTAGTCAAACAGTTACTGACAACATGTGTTCCATCCGAGAGAGCTTTTTCACTTAACTATAACTAGCTGTTACCCACGGGCTTCACCCCGTTTGACTTCATAAGTATTAATAAAACTATTGATTGGGTAAATTAAGCAGAAATAAACAAAACATAATACAGTAATGCAAAAAAATAATCACACGTGATTTTAATAAGGTAATAAATTGACAGAATAACATAATACAAAAACAGCTAAGGTATTTTTAACATTAGGTATATAGAAAGTTCCCTTTTGAAAGCTATGCAACCTTAAAGGGCAATTTATGAAAAATGGATGGTTTTGCGCAAGGTTTCTCATCATGACAAACATTTTAAGTATATGGTTTATAGGGGTGTGACTTGTAGTTTTCTCAAAAGTTCATGGGTACTTTTGGCTTTGTATATGGATAATCTAAAGAAAAACATATAGAATATATCCTTATAATATTTACTTGTTGAAATTAAAATAAATTAGAACTTTTTCTAACTGTAATAATTGTTAATATAGTAAAATCAATAATTCATTCACAATTTGTTGATCAGTTAAAGAAAGATTCAACCGGGTTTTCAATTATTATTTGGTTGGAGTCACAGATTAGGTATAAAAGTACTGAACCATGATAGAAGCTGAGACCCAATAACTCTAATGTCAACCAGGCGAGGAACTGATCTTCAGCTTGGCAATCGACGGTTAAATTATATTGGGAGGTGAAATGCAACCCTGGGCTTAAAAATACACGACCAATTTGCTGCTGCATTAAACATCGTTATAATAGTGGTAATATGCTAAATTACTAGAATAAATTGTAGTAGTGTAGTGCAGTTCACTATCAAACAAAACCAAGTTTTAAAATATTGAATAAAAAATATGTGAAACATCACGATTTTTAGTGATAAAATGGGTTAAAAAAAGGAATTTAAAAGGGAAACTAAAAATCATGTTTTCAGGTATTTTTATTTTATCTTTTTGAACTCGGTATCGTTTGATACGGAATTAAAAATTCTAGATAAAGGCGTTCTTGAAATTTTTTTCATATAATTAGCCATATATAAGTAATTCAAGTCCGCCATTTTGAAATTTTAAGTTGAATCAAGACAAATGTTTTTCTAGCATAAGCTTTTTTTGCCTAAACATAAATAGCAAGTCTTTTAAAGTTTTTTTTTACATTTTACATTTTAGATTCGGTTGAATGCCATCTCACAATAAGCACATTCTCCGGTAAACTTGTAATTACTATCATGGGGACGCCACCTTTATATGTATTTTAACCCAAATAATGAGTGCAAAATGCGTGTAGAATGAAGTGAGATGCATTGTGTAGCTTTTTTACTCACTAAGATTTGTTTCAAAACTCTCGTAGTCATAAAAGGATTATTTAAATAATTAAATAAGACCTTTAAAATCACAAGTACATACACTGTAATGTAGAATTGTTTTGCTGCGAAGATATTTTCCCAGTTCAGTGTCACACAATGTTTTCAACCAAAGTTTTCTGCCAACAAGGTTTTGTTACCAGTAACATATGTCTCTGTCAGTGTTTTTTCTTAGAACCCCACTTCTTGTTCAGATTTACTTACTGTACTTCATTACCGATTTGGCTTTTATTGAACATTCAGCTAACATTTTCTGTTAAGTATACTCTTACATGTATTATATTTGTCAAACAGCAATAACAGCATACGATTTATTTTAAAATTTCATCTACAAACATTTGTTAATGAAACTCTCCTTGAAGGTTTTAGCTGGATGGGATCTTAAATTTGTTAAAATCACAACATGGTAAGCTCTTTCTAGCACGATTTCTATAAACATAGACTTATCATTAGCTCTGGATTCTGCATTTTATCTTATTACCCAGAAATGTTTCAAAACGTGTATATTTAAAAGAAATACGACAGTTTGAAAATTTTTGAATTTGGCTGAAATCCCCAAAACTAATTTTAATATACACTAAATTCTGCATTTACAATGAAGAAAACTCATTGACCATTCTAGTAGGTGTTGATTCTTTTTAAATTACACAAACATAGTACGACGGTGCAAATGTACTTAAAACAATTAAAGCAAAACTTTGTAACAATTTGTTTTAAAAAATCATTCAGTCGAGCGCAGATACAGTGAACATGCGTACTTGTCAAAGATGCAAACGAGATCAAACTAAATAAAGATGAAGCGGGGATGTTGCGGGAGTCGAACCTACGTGACGAGAATCTTAAAAATGTTGCTTTGCAACTCACAACAAGGTCTTGCGTCCATCTTGTGGTAAACCAATGTTTTAAAGTAAGGATTCGAATACGGGATGTTGAATAAAAATGCCTATCCCTCTGGTGGATAGTTACGTATTAGATTAATATAAATAGATTTACGCTTTATAAATATATGCCTTAGGATATTTAGCTAAGCAACATCAAGTCAACATTTTACAAACTTAATATTTTTTTCGATTATTTAATTTTTTTTTAAGTTGGTAGCCTTGTAAATGATAATTTTTAAATGGCAACATATGTAAAATTGTGTATCATTTTGAAGGTCTTGTAAAAACAAATAACTTTTAAATTTAAACCTACCGTCTATCTTTGGTCGTTTTATAGTAATTAACCAAACACTCCAATTGCCCATATAAAACTAATGTTAAACGCGCAGTACCATGGTAATAGTGTATCTGCATCCACTAATCTTCAGTACTGCACGTTTAACATGGGTTTATATTAAAAAATAATTTATTTAGTTTTTAAAATGTTGACTTTTTGTATATCAAATTAAAGCTGAACCTACGAGGATTAAGAATTTTAAAACAGAACGAAAATAAGTTTAGTGGTTTTCAAGATACAGGGTATTCTGTAAGTATCAATATTTTCTATAAAAATGGCCACCATTTTGAAACGGACAAAGATAAATGAGTTCTGTTTTCACTAAATTGTTTGTCTAGTGTAGAGCTTTAAAATGATGCATAACATGACAAATGTTTACATTTGAAAACTCTGAGATTCGAACCCATGACCCCCAGTTTCTTGAACACCCTGTATTTTAAAAATTGTAAAAACATTTTTACGTTGTTCCTTGGGTATGAATTAGTGGGGAAAAGTTTTGTTTCATCTCTGTATGTCAAGCCATTCGTCTCTAATCTGTTTAGGACAGCTTAGAAGACTCACCCTGTATACTAATAAGAAAACCTTAAGTATTTACAAAACATCAAACCTAATCTTATTAACTTAAAATTCTTTTATTTAATTGTTATTTTACTAGTTTTGGCTTCTCTATCAGTTATTAGGAAAAAAATATTAGCATTAGCTATTTAAATCATCTCATCGAGTTATGAGATTTTTATATTTTTCCGTCCGGGGTTTCCATATAAAAATAAACAGTTAAGAGTAGGCTTAAGCTGAATGATTAATTAATGATGAATGATGAACGAGCTCAGGAGATGTTCACCTAAAAATATACGTTTTCTTCTTCCTGGTAGTAAAATATTGTTTGCTTGTTAATTTCTCAGTGTTTTGTTTTAATAACAAACAAAGAACCTTCGTAAAATTAGGTACATTCAAATAGTATTTTGAATATCAGTTATTATCCTTTGTATTGTTTAGTAAATAAAATTAAGACCTACTTATCACTCTATGTATGTTGGTATTGGCGAAAATGTAAAGTGTTCCCATTTACGTCAACCATGAATAAAAAAGTCTGCAATAATAGACATTTGTGCCATCTGATATTAGACCAAATGTATACTTTTCATTTTTACAGTCAAAAATACTCCTATAAACATTTATTAAGTCCTATAGTTGTCCTAATGTTGTTAGTTTGATTCAAAATTGCTTTCATCACGTATACAAATTCTATAAATGTTACGTAAATCATCTACTGACAGCTTACGATCGACAATAAACCTTTCGAAACAACAAACACGATCAGGATATAAAACACTGCAATAAAAGAGAAGAACCAATCAGTTGTAGAAGCACATGCGTTTTAAACCCTTTGTGGCGAATATTTCAGTACGATGGCCTTAATCATCGTCTAAAAATTCCGTTGTATCAATAAAATGTTCAAACCCTATTCGCACTATTTTATCCCTAGAAAGAATGATTTAAAACATTTTTTTCAAAACTGTAATTGCAATTTTAACAAATGAATAAAACTATTAAAATGTTTTTAATGTTTTAACGAATTAAAACATAATATTATATCGTTGTTTTTACTTTCCACCTTAAATATATGGATCCAAATATTACGATATTTTTGCGAATTGATTGTAATTATTTTGAGCTTAAAAAACAGTTTTTACACAAACAGTGTTGCGTTAAGCATACTGCATTTGTGGACGAGTTCATAATTTTATATATTACTGATAATTATGTTCCTGAAGTTCAAAAAAGTGTCACCTCTCCAATTAGATAAGTTGAATAAACGTTCTTCGTCTAGAGGCTCGTTGGTTTTCATAAAAGATATCATTTACCATTAAAACAGGTTATTGGTCCCCAGAGAAAATAACGGAAAAAGTTGGTTAAGTGACTCCATTTGTGTCTAAAAATGTAAACGATTTGACGCCTTGGCATTTCACCGTAGTCTTTACTTTAAAATACTAAATTGTCTATCATGATTCCAACTTGAGATAAGATTGGATTTCGTTACGATCCTATAATATTTAAACATGTTCATAGCAGCCACCAGCTATTTCAGCTACCAAAAATTAAATAAATACTTATTTTAGTAAGGTTCCTATTGTACTTGTAGTGAACCAAATGAAATCTACAGCAATAATTCCGAGAATCCATAATGATTGTACCGTTATATCTTAGTGTTACATTTGTGGTAAAATCTTTTCCTTCCTTTGTGATGATTTTATGTGGCCTTCTTTGAAGTGATTTTTTGCACTTCCGTTTGTTAAGACAGATTAACATCACAAGAATCTTTGAGGAATTTATTTTTGAATCTTAACTTGTTGTTGACATAAAAACTTACACGTAGCAAATCTCTTTCCATATTGGCAAAAATGTAAAATATAAATAAATTCATTAAGGAAGTTAAGGGTTTCTGATAATACATTGTTCTATCAGTCATTTCAAAGTGGAAAGATCATATTTCAGGAATTTCAACAATATTTCTGCCTCATAAGAATCTTTTGTAAAACGGTCTTTGGTTATCTAACAACAATGATCGAACGCAAGAATCTGACGCGGTTCAAAACCAATCCAGCTTACAATGTTTGATTAACCCGACAGACTTCTCGAAACTTAACTTAAGCTCTTCAAAACTCCCTGTCTTAGAGTTCGCCTCAGATAACTTCGACAGCTGTAATCACTGGATTCTGTTTTCCATAACAATCTTTGGCGAAATTTCCAAAAACAACCTCCATCTTTTCCATCTTCATAATTGAGTAATTTAATCACGAATTATCGAGTGGTGGATTGAGGAGTAGTTGTATTATGAAGTTTTTTTAAGTCTAGGATATCTGTTTTATTAAAACGTCTCCAATATCAACCTTTAACTGGTTGTAAAAACTGACGTAGGTAAATATCTTTGATAGATGTTATGATATCTCGTGTAAAGCTAATTGCTTGTTTAACATTCTAGCTTTTGAGACTAAATAAAAGATACTGGTCATTATTCAAACCAGGATAGAATTACAATTGCTAACCGTTACATTTTAGATTAGGTCGAATTTCACCCTACAAAAACACATTATCGAGCACACTGGATTTTAGTCGAAACATCTGTATCGTAGTCAGTTTTTCGGCCTATAAAGATTAGTTTGCAACTTGAAATCTACGCTTTTACCACATCTCAGAAAATAGCAAATGTATTTCATGTATTCCTGAGGTCAGTGGCAGACATTATCTGAATGATTGATGGACGTGTAAGAGGGTGTTTCTTCAAAGCGTTACTTTCTCAGGTCTACCAACATCACACAAGAATACATTACATTTGTGTAACGGCATTTGTATAGTCTTTAATGGCTAACTAATGTGTTATGTATTCAAACATTAACCACATACCACAGCTAAGTGGTGGTAGATACTAGAAAATATAATTTGTAATTAAAGTACTAATGAAGGTTTAGAACATTTGTAGACAAACAAGTATTGAACACAGTGCATAGAAGTTTTGAAAAAAAAATGCAATTATTTTTATACATGGACATATAAATTATTTATACGAAGAAACTAGAGAAGTTTAACTGTAAAGATCAATTAAATTCATAATAATTATATGCGTAATAATGTATTATCACTAAAAGCTGTGACGTGCATTAACCCAGTTAAGGGAGAAAGATAAAAATAAATATTTACTTACAATATTACGAAAAATTTGTCTTACTTTTACATATTGTGATTACCTCTAATAATTCAAATCATATTATTATGTGGATTGATTTGTTCCATATTGTTATGGATAATTCGAATCATATTCATTAAATATATGGCATTTGCTTTATTTCAATATATTTTGTAAAAAGCATGTAAATGGAAAACTTAACGATTGCAAATTTCAAAATACCAGCGGCTTTCAAACTATTATATATTCATCAAATTCTCTGTAAAAGTGTAATATTCTATTATTATCCATGGCCAAAATAAATTAAGTTACAAAACAAACTAAACTCCTCATTGATGTTAAAGTTATAAACAGTTGATATTATGAAAGCAACATTGTTTTCCTAAGTTGTACGCCCATGTCGGTATCACGTGATGTTTTCGACTAAAGTTTTCTGCCAGCGACGTTTTGTTGCATGTAACAGATGTTCCCGTCACTTCTTCGTTAGAGACATCGATTTAAACTTCTTGCAGTATTTTTAGTTGGTTAAACATTAAGTTAGTTTAGTTCTATTATTTTTACCGTTCAAGAAATGAACTGATTTTCTTTGCTTTGAGAGTACTCTTAAGTTAAACTTTCAGCTAACCGTGACAAATATATATTTGAATGCCAGTAATGCCTTGTCGTCAAAAAGTTGTTTTGGAATATTTTTCCTATTCTCGAATTGCAGCTCAAATGTATTGCAACAACACAAAAAAATGTAATTCTACCAGAGGTAGATATTATTCTTTCCTCTATCGAACGCTAAAACAGTTACGAAGAGATATCTAACATAGAAAGGTATTATCTAATAGGTATTAAAAACTTGACCAATATACTGTGGAAACTGATCGAGTATAAAGTAAACAATAGTTTATTGTAAAGTTCATATTTGAAATACTGTGATAAGGTTCTACCCCTCAGGACTTATAAAAGTATTTTATTTGGAAAAAAATTTTACGCCACACTACACTATTTTGACGAACTTCCCACGCAAGGATTTAGTCCAGAAAACAGCTGTTTGCCGCCAGCTTAATCGAATGGAATTTCATTGCGTACTACTGTACTGTAATGATATTTTACGCCACACTACATTATTTTGACGAACTTCCCACGCAAGGATTTAGTCCAGAAAACAGCTGTTTGCCACCAGCTTATTCAAATGGGGTTTCATTGCGTAATACTGTACTGCAATGAGTTTTACCGGACACCAATCAGCTGATTATACTGTATTTAGATGGCAGTGAGTGGTTATAAACAAAAACATAACCTCTCTTACAGGTTATGACTAGTGATTTTTAGACCTTTAGTTGGTGGAAATATATAAGGATTTGTAAGGATTTAGTAGTATGGCGTAAACTATCGTACGTAACTCGTCCAAAATGTGTGTACCGGACTCGTATGGAAATCCCGTACTCGACTTCGTCTCGCACGGGAACGACCACACTCGTCCGGTAAACACTTATTTTCAGGACTAGTAACGTAATATACTATTACCGGACACCAATCAGCTGATTATACTGTATTTGGGTGGCGATAAGTAGTTATAAACAAAAACATAACCTCTCTTAGAGGTTATGACTAGTGACTTTTAGTCCTTTAGTTGATGGTAATATATAAGGATTTGTACAGATTTAGTAGTAGGGCGTAAACTATCGTACGTCACTCGTCCGAAATGTGTTTACCGGACTCGTATGGTAATTCCGTACTCGTCTTCGTCTTGCACGGGAATGACCACACTCGTCCGGCAGACACTAATTTTCAGGACTAGTAACGTAATATACTATTACATCTAGTCCTCTGGGACTCATATCCATCGTAGTTAGTGGAGAGGTCTTCTATCAGTGTAGTTCATTCTATACTGAGAGGGTAAGAGACTACAACAAAACAATTTTAATTTTGACTTACAAATAATATATATTTATTTTAGAAATAACTGTCATACAAATAAATACATGCCTAGTAAAATTAAACCCTTTATTACGTAATGAAATATAATTTTAGTCATTTTATATGAGTGATGTAAGGCAAAAAAAATCGCTTAAACATCACAGATGTGAAAATCTTGTCCTGTCTCATTCAACCTATAAAAGTCAAATTTTGAGAAGTATAATTACTTTGCTTCTCTAGTTTATATAGTCCGGTGGCTTAGTGTATTTACCGTTACATGGCGGATAAAAGCATCAAATTTGGTATGAAGGTACCTTAGGGTATACTAATAAATTTTAGCCTAGGAGCCCTTTTGAAATTTTAAATATTTCCACACACGGCACCAAAATCCAAAATGGCCGACAAATACGACAAAAACTACCTTTAAAACAATCCATTCTCCTGTTAACTCTAAAATATAACTTAAATCCAACCAAGACTCTACAATACAAACCGGAGACATACTAAATTATATGAAAGAAATTTTATGTGTGTCTGTGTGTGAGTGGGTGGGGGTATGTGTGTGAGTATTTATGTAACGAAACCTGTACTGGACATTGCGCAAAAATGGTCAAACCAATTTACTGCAAATTTGGTGTGGACTTTGTTAGTATCATATGTCAACATTTAGATCTGTTTCCTTTTATTTATCTATTTTTTAAATTTTATTTTGTTTATTTTTACAATTTTCATCTATTTTTTTTAGATCTACAGGGTTAGGCAAATGTATGAGACCCCCCAGTTAACTTTTTAACGCGTTGCAGTAGGAAAACCAAACTCGGCATATATTTACAAAATAAAAAATTGCACTTTTTTATCAAAGTTACAACTTTGCCCCAGCCCCCAGAATGGGGTATTTTGGGGGCAGCCCCAAATTTTCAAAAGTAAACACCTATCATGTGACCGCTCATTTTAAAGGGTTTATCAAGAGAAGTTGAATGGTGCAAACCAGAGGTCAATATCCCACTCCAAATTGAAATGGCAGCCATTTTAGTTATTTAAGATGAGTAAGCAAAAGATAAAGTCTTGACAATCCCAGTTAACTTTAATAATTTAATATTTTAATACTGGCCAAAAGGTGAATTATCTTTTTTTATAAAGGTATGTAGAGTTTAGTGTTCCAGCTATAACCTGTTACAAAGTTAATAAGGTATATTTCAAAATGACTGCCATATTGATTAGGGGGGAATATCTTGGTGTCATACTGGACTGCACACTGACATTTAAGGTGCATTGTATTGCGACAAGAGGTAAAGTCTCAGCTAGGAATAATATCATCAGGAAGCTCACCAGCAGATGCTGGGGTGCTAACCCATTTTGTCCTCAGAACCTCAGCTTTAGCGCTCAGTGTGTCGGCTGCGGAGTACGCTGCACCAATGCATCGTCACATGCAAAAAAGGTTGACATTGCAGTCGACATGGCTCGGATTGTAACTGGGTCTTTGAAACCAACCCCAGTACACAAACTCTATCCTATCATAGGGATCGCCCCTCCATCAATCCGACGTGATATCGCTGCCGACGCAGAAAGGACTAAGCAAGAGACAGACCCATTACACGGCCACCAACCTGCAGAGCGATGGCTTCCTTCCAGAAAGAGCTTTTTATCACGGACACGAGTCCTGGATGGATCACTCTCAATCAATCGGGTAGCAAGGTGGGAGGCCACGTTGACTAACCCTTCCTTACCAGCCAGGGAGGAACTGGCTCCTGGTGGAGGCCTTCATTACACGGTGTGGAAGACCCTAAATCGAATTAGGGTCGAGTTACCAAAATGCAAGACAAACATGCAGAAATGGGGTCTCTTACCAGACGAAGAAAACATCTTGCGCGCGTGTGGTGCTGTCCAGGACCCTGGCCGTCTGCTGATCTGTCCACGCCTAGACCAGTCTTGCACATTAGATGATCTTTTACATACGAATGACAAAGCCATATCGGTAGCTAATTTTTGGAAATGCGAAGTCTGATTTCCGGGCACGGAAAGTAAGTACCGGTAAGTAGTATTAGGGGGGCGATATTGACTTCTAGTTTGCGCCATTTAATTTGTCTTGAGAAACCCTTTAAAATGAGGGGTCACATGATAGGTGTTTACTTTTAAAAATTTGAAAATACCCCATTTTGGGAGCCGGGTACAAGTTCTAACTGTAATGAAAAAGTGATTTTTTTATTTTGTAAACATGTGCCGAGTTTGGTTTTCCCCCTGCCACAAGTTATAAAGTTAACTGGAGGTGTCCAGACTTTATCTTTTGCTTGCTCATCTTAAATTAAAATGGCTGCCATTTTGACTAGGGGTGCGATATTGACCTCTAGTTTTCACCTTTCAATTTATCTTGATAAACCCTTTAAAATGAGCGGTCACATGATAGGTTTTTAAGTTTTAAAATTTGGGGCTGCCCCCAAAATACCCAATTTTGGGGGCTAAGGCAAAGTTGTAACTTTGATGAAAAAGTGAAATTTTTTATTTTGTAAATATATGCCGAGTTTGGTTTTCCTACTGCAACGCGTTAAAAAGTTAACTGGGGCGTTTCATACATTTGCCTAACCCTGTAGATCTAAAAAAGAACAAAAATAGATGAAAATTGTAAAAATAAACAAAATAAAATTAAAAAATAGATAAATAAATGGAAACAGATCTAAATGTTGATATATGATACTAACAAAGTCCACACCAAATTTGCAGTAAATTGGTTTGACCATTTTTGCGCAATGTCCAGTACAGAGGTTTCGTTACATAAATACTCACACACATACCCCCACCCACTCACACACAGACACACATAAGATTTCTTTCATAATTATTTAGTATGTCTCCGATTTGTATTGTAGAGTCTTGGTTGGATTTAAGTTATATTTTAGAGTTAACAGGAGAATGGATTGTTTTAAAGGTAGTTTTTGTCGTATTTGTCGGCCATTTTGGATTTTGGTGCCGTGTGTGGAAATATTTAAAATTTCAAAAGGGCTCCTAGGCTAAAATTTATTAGTATACCCTAAGGTACCTTCATGCCAAATTTGGTGCTTTTATCCACCAGGTAACGGTATTCGTAAACTAAAGCCCTAAGCCACCGGACTAATAATCCCTATTTTAAGAATCATGTCTCAACACGTTAGAAAGGTTACATTTAATATAAGAGTTCTCAAATATCTGAAGCCTAATTGGTAAACACATACAGGCCTTTAAATGGGTGTATTGTACAAACCAAAACCTTGGGAGGTAAATGCATTATGAAAATAATTAACATTGTGTGTGAACCTTAATTGTCAATTCATTTGTGGTTGTCTCGGTGACTGATGGCTTTCGCACGACGGACTGATCCATGGCACTTATATCATGGTTCCAGTGCCATCTCTTTGATTTAGCATTACACTTATGCTTAAGCTTACTGGCTCACCCCCTGCAGCGTTGATACTTCCCACTATAAATTAAAAGAGTAGACCTATTACTTTAATTAAATCTGTGGGTAAATTTAATTTATTGCCTACTCTTTGAACCGTGGTTCCACAAACAATCCAGCGGACTATGTAGACAAGTTTATGTAAGGTTTAAGAATCCACCAACCTCTATTTTAACTGGCTTATTATTATACAAGTTATGCATGTTTATAGGCAACCAACAGATAAACAGCTTATACATTAATAACTGTTTCAAAACTAGTTTGTTTCACTCGAGCTAGTGTAATAAATTTGGAACATTCATATGCAAAGATACCTTTAGTTAGCTGTGACACGACATTTCAAGCAGAACGGGTATCGGGGTGAATAATGAGAGTTTTCAAACAGAATGTTACTTGACGTTTGAATATGTTTGTTCGATGCTGCTGAATCATTGAATTTTGATATTTCATGTTTTAATAGTTGCTGTGTGATAGCCATTCCACTTGAATACATTGTTTGAAATTAATTCAAAAGTAGGCGAGGCTTTAGGAGAAGCTCTAACTCAAAGTTGTCACCAACTGTAATTCACCTCGCGATATGCAAAACAATGTCAAACTTTCTACGATTAACACCCTAGAGACCAGCCAAACAGCAAAACTTGAATGCATAACTGAAAACTTCATCATCTAGCTTGAGACCACAAACAACGTTTTAATCTGTTTTTATTTCAACCTGCATATTACAAGAAAGGTATTGTATTCAATCCTAATAATTAATTCAAAATTGTGTTATTAGACATTAGATAATTTGGTATTTTGTCTTAATTCAACAACTAAATAAGAACCCGTTAGCATCTGAGATTTGACAAAATAAGGAATATCTACAATTAATAATACAAATAATATTGTGCCTCAATTTGCAAAAATTGGAATATTCCGTTGCCATAGTAACCAGAATGAAAACAAGGGAAATTGAATTTCCTCAGTTGGAATTTTGTTTTACTTCTGCAAAGACTACAACTCATTAACTAGGTTCAAATAGTGTGGACGCGCCTATGTTTTTTTCAAACAATCCTAAAAAAACTTTATACAGTGATGCCAACTATTACTGGTTGATAAAATAATACAAAACTTTTGTATACTGCCTGATAAAATATTATAAGGAATACTAAAACATTAAAAATAAAATCTACAAACATGACAAATTATGGAAATGACAGACTGAAGAGCAGTGTTGAGCAATAGTCGCTAATTATTAACTTTTGAACCAATAATTGAATCTGTAAACTCCATTAATGACCAGGGCGAGTCAACTTGAGTCTACGTTCAACTTCTGATTACAAAGTTTCGATAGGTCCTATCCGTTAGTTTTGTTTCCATCCGTCATTTATACTGTAACGTTATTTTATTTTATTACGTCTTTTTAGCTTCAAAACTACAAAGAAATCATCAAGTGTATTTTACCAGAGGCTTTTTTCACATGGTTAAAAAATTCTCGTGTAATCTATAAATATTATTGTATTATTTAAATCCCTGAGAGGTTAGTTACAGTCAAGCAGTTAAGCATATTAGTTAGTCAAGGTTAGTACAGTACGTCAAGTTGTATATTACTAGCTTGATTTAGTACAATGAAACTTTACAACATCACTACTCCTTAAAAATGCACAATTAATTATTTTTAAAACCTACATGTGTCATGTTTTTGTTACTTAAAGAAATACCACAATGTTTAGAAGAGAATCTAACACTGCTAGACTACTGTTTCTTATAACTTCGTGAATAACTAAACAAAATAAATACACATATTTTTTGTTCTAAACTCTTCACAAACTGTATGAGTTGTACGACACAACCTTCTATTGAATAGGTGAATGAATCTTGAAAGGGTTGTTGTGAATCGTGAAAGCTATTTGCCCTCAAAAGATAAGTTTTGTCCAGTGTATTTCCTCCTCAAGCTACCCCAAGCACCACTTACATCAACCAACAGCCTTGTGAAACCTAATGGAATGTGACACCCTCCACATTGCTTTCAATACCTAACGTTAAAAATGTATATTTTTAATACGAAATATGTTCTTGTTGCTGTATTTAAAAAATACCCCCGCCGCAGCAAACCTGCAGACTAAGCGAATTTCCATTTGACTGATTGGATTTACACTGAAATGTCTACTTACAAATATAACATTTATTCTTGATTAAAATAGAATTAGTTTAACAAATACTAGGTTTGCCGCATCAGGGAGGGTAAAACTGTTTTTTTTTTTTTTTTTGTAAAATGTAATGTAAAAAGAAATATAAACATTTTCCAAATTTGATCAAAATATGTTCACAAACAAGCAAACTACAACAGTTTACTTATTCTCCATAAGAATAACATGGGAATTTTAAATTTACAATTTTTTGGAATTTTCTCCGCAACCATTAGGCGCATAATAACGTTTCAATATACTAAATTATTTGTTTTTTTAAGCTCTACAAAATGGTTTGGAAAGAAATTGCTAAATTTTATGTTTTTTGGGTCAAAAATGGGAAAACCTATTTTTACCCCATAAAACCCCCCCGTAAACCCCCGTTCCCATGGTCCGATCATGCTGGATCGCGAACTCGTTCGTATAAACGTACGTTTACACGTTTGTACCAAATTTCATCAAAATCGGATCATTTTTGCTTGAGTTATCGTGCTGACGGACACACACACACACACACACACATATATATATATATATATATGAATTTGAACGGATGGTGTTTTTGGCCTCTAGGGACCTCAAAACGAAAAAAAAATCGGTCCCGCGTCCAGGTCTTACCATGAGTAATACGGTGATAGCTTATTACCTATATGGGAAATTCGCTAAAACTTGCTATGTGTTCAGTATGTTTAACATAGTTACAAAAATTTTAGCTTTTATATAAGATTAACTTTCTTGTTATTAACAGTGTTCTTTAGTATGTAAGATGTTTTTGTTACCCCTTTACCTACTCAAGAACACAGACAACTAAAGTAAAGGTAATCTAATACAATTCAAGTTCTTGAACCTGGGATAACGAAGGAGAAATTGAGTTTCACCAAGATATTATTATCCTTACTGACTATTCGCGCAAATTATCTTACATATTTATGACATTTTGTCATAAAAAAAATATATAAAACATTTTGATTTGGTTTCAAACAAAGCTGATCTGGACCCCTTGCTTCGGTTCACCTAGCGGCCAGTACATGTACGGCATCCAAAGGACTTGTCAGGTGACTTAAGGCAAACCAAATACGAGACTGGCTCATAAGAATGCAACCCAGTTTAAGGTTAGAATTGGCCATTAGAAGGGCTGAGTTTTGTTTCAATATGACCACAGTGGCCACAACAACCGCTTGGTTTAATTCAAATTAAGTTTTAGATAGCTGTGTCCTCATTGGTGTTGAAGAAAACAATTTCTGAGAACTTTATACAATTATTACAAAACAATCGCTTTGATGTTTTAATTTGTTATCTTATATTTTTTCCCAATAACTTCACAGAATTCAGGTGCATAAGGGAGGTATGTATTCCTCGTATACTGGAACGAAGACTTCAATTTCTATATTTCATAGGTTTATCTTCGTCGAAATTAGTGAGGAACAGAGCTAAAAGAACTCACGAAAAATTACAAACCAGATCCATCCACATCCAGATCCCGTAGTTTAAAAGTGTTAATGTTTAAGTTCTTTTAAATTATATTCATCATCTGCAACCATAAAAACCTAAAGGTATATGATTACTAATTTAAATTCTGGAACTGAGTAGTAAAATAATATTACGAAGTACCATCCATCAAACGTCATTTTTACAATACTGTATAAATTAATATTTGATGATTTCCTTAATGTGATTCACGTTCAGCGGCAAAGGTTTGTTAAGATATCACAAACAATACAACTTCAAAATGACCAACCGAGCATTTTTATTTTAAATTTTCAGAGTATTAACATGAGTTAATAGATAGATAGATAGATATACATAGATTGATAGACATAGATTGGACTTACGTCTAACCATGCTATAGTGTTTCTTTCTAGTTCTAAGATGGTATACGTTTTAGTAGGAATATGTTGGGGAGCGAGCTGTTAGTGCGCGAGCTGGTCTAGGGAGCGCGGGGCTTCGGTGTCCGAGGTCCCTGATTCAAATCCCACCAATCACCAATAAATTTACCGATTTGATAATTTTTTGATTGATTTGACAACCCTCTAGGACTAGCCTGAAGTAATGTGTAAAACAGTTCCGGGCTAGAACTAGCGTCCTAGGATGTGAAGGTGGACATTAAATATAAAAAATAATTAAAAAGTTGGAATATGTAAGTTAATATATCGGGTATTGACGAATCATAGTACTGAAACTTGTAATGAAAGTTTGAAATGCATTTTTACAATAATCTTTTTATGTAAAAAGTTATTTAATGATAAAAAATCATAAAATTTTTATTTTAAACCCGTTATGAACAATACTATTACCATACACTCGTTTTCTAATTTGTAGGCCTAGCAGCTTTTCGGAAAGCAAAATGTGGAACTATATATTTTTTTTTCAGAGCCAATATTCTGCTGCCATGTCCCGTGGTTGGTTGGTTCAATGTATGGGTCCCGCAGCAGTCGTTAAATTGAAACTATTCAGACTTCTGGTACAATAACGATCAATACTCGAGTTTATTATTTTAATTTTACCCATTTTGTCTTTTAAATATATAATTTTCCATAGAATAACTCGTCATTATTTTATTTTGAATTATACTTTTAACACATGAGTACGAATCCAGCGAAACTCATAGATAAACCAAATGTTCTACGAAAATAATAAATTACTGAATAATTTTACAGAAGTATTTTTTTTTATTTACTATAACTAGGCGTAATTCATTTTTGTGATGCATAGCAATGAATCAATTTGGCATACTATGGTAGTAACTGGTAAAACTGCGTTAATGTTCAAAGCCTGATTTCGTTTTACACATCACTCTTTGAAAGAGTGGCTGGTTTGTACAAAGAGTGTGAAATAAACAGGTCGTTAGCTGTGTCCGACTGTTGATGATCTCTAATGTGATCAACGCACACTGAACCACAGCCTATAAACCAATTAATTAATTAATGGTCTATTGTCAATGATGAAATTTTGGTGTTACCGAACTTCTAGGTCAGTGCTGTCCATAGTGACATAACAAATATTTAGTATTTCACAAAACAAATCGCTTAATATAATTTATGTACCTATAAAAAGTTATTTACCAAACTGCAAAACTACCATGCATATTAAATAGCACTTTAACGTGTTGAGAATAACTTTTAATTGAACGATTTTCTGGTTTTGTGTATTTTAAAAAATATATGATTTCATTTAACCAAATTGCAAAAGGCTTTTAGTTTTTATTTACTACATTTGCTAACTGTGAGTTTAACTGGAATTTATTTGCAGACTTTGAAACACTACTAAAACATTCACGTGCAAACAATTTTAGACGGATGTACCGATGTACGGTAGTTAAATATTTACCTTAATCAGTCTGAACCCAGTCGACAGAAATTTATCATAAACTTCTACCTTTGTTAATACGTTTTTTTGTCAGAGAAAGGGAGGTCTAGTGGTAGAGCGAGGGGTTTCGGTCTCCAAGGTCCTGGGTTCAAATTCCGCCAATCACTAATGTATTTTATTTGTATGATAATACAACGACCATTTAGGTCCATATCTGAGGTAATCTGTGAAACAGTAGAGGCAAGAACTTATATGGGTGTTGGACTTCAGTGAATGTGGGACACCAAAAAAGTTACGATTTTTCTATTGAAAATGTCAAAGGTCAGTAGCATAGGCAAAGGACGAAATTGTATGAAAGAAACGTGATGCAGAAAAATATATTTTACGAACTGAACTCTAAGAAGATTATTGTGATATGAATCAATTTGAGCTTAGTGGCGTATCCAGGGGGTGGGGTTAGGGGTTTGAACCCCCTCCCTCTTAAACTTAAAAAGTTATTTTTTTACACTTTATATTGTTGTTCTAAAACAAAAAATAATAGTAGTTTACGCAACGATTGCGTTAAGTTAGTCTTTACGACACGAGTAGAAAATTTAAGGCACGAGCCTTGGCGAGTGCCTTAAAAACTTCTACGAGTGTCGTAAAGACTATTAACGCGAGTTGCGTACATTACTTTACCTACGACAGTTTTTTAATTACTAAACTAACTCGTTAAAAAATACGTTACCTTTTTCAGGGAATGTGTCCTGCTAGCAGCATTCTTACCATAAATACTGTATCAGGTACAATTAGGGAAATTTTGCATTTTGTTTTTAACAACTGTTTGATTATAGTGAAACAGTTAATTTACAGTTAGATCTCAGCATCGAATATTATAGAATATTATAAACAGTTTGTCCTCTCATTTCCATCTCGTCAACTTCACTTTCACTAACAGACATTTTTAAATCAGTTTAATCTACCTTCCTTTAACTTCCACAAACTTAAAGCCCCATTAGGTTAAGAATACGCGAGTATCAACAGGAACAAGTCAGATCAACAATTAAAATCGTCAACTGATCAGCTGATCAGCTTATTAGTTGACGTTCGAAGCATAACAATTTTACTTCTTTTCTCTCAATTCTTGAACCTCATTGGTCCGTCACCCGTGTTGTTATGAGAAAGACTATGCTGTTATGAATTAAACAGCTGTTAAGTGCAACTTTTGAATCCTAAGAACTAAACTGAAATAATAATGAAAAAAACTGTCGTAGGTAAACTCTTTTATATGTCTTTAAACAGCCTAAAAACGCAAGTTTGCAGGTTTAATTTTAACTAATATCCGGTGTAACCTCCCCCCCCCCCCCCCCCAAATAGGGTCATCCTAGTTTCGTCTATGTTTGAGTTATAAGTGTCAAACAAAATCTTTTCAAGAACAATATTGAAAATGTAAAATTTAGCGTGACGTTGATGGAAAATTCCAATTAATTAGCTTTCCCATTTATGTAGCCTTATATAAAATGTAGCAATAACTTATTTTGAAGCTAGACAAATAATAGGCAGTAAGGATGAGATAGGTTTTTGAGTGACATTGAGAAAGTAACAGAAATAACTGTACCATCCACAACGTGACAGTTTGACGACGTAGTAACAGTTGTTTGATAAAAGAGGCTGTCACGGATGACAGATCTCTGACTCAGTTTGAAGGAGGTTTGTAAAAGGGACTGCATACAATGTATCATTATTGAGAACACGAATAGAATATTTTTACTGAATGGTGTTTCTCAGTACCCTGCGCCCAAACACTGTTGAAGTGTGCACTGTGAAAGCTACATTCGTAAGCCTGTTTATAGACTGCGATAATCAATTCAGTTGCACCCTCAAAAATAATTTAACTACAAACATTAAACCGAAATAAAATTTCTCATCAAATTCTAAACAGAGGTGGAGCATTGATTCTCTACCAAAATATGCTCTGCAGACCAGTTAATTTGATAAAGAAATCACTATTAATTTACTTAACATTACATAGTTTTGAGACTTTTCTATGCACCAACATGAGTGTATGTTCCATTTAAATACTAGTCTACATTTAAAACCCCTTACCCAGTCAAAAAAGGACGAAGGAAAGTTCTTGAATTATAAATAAAAAACTTGATCAACCGCCTTTGGCAGCTGTGATGTGTACCGACCGAGAACTTTTAAAGAGGATGTTATTGCGTATCTAAAGGTTCTCAATCTCAAGATACAATGATGGAGCTAAACGACTACTTTGGGGGCAGGACTGACATATATGTAATCCCTAAGGTATGTCAGGTCTTATATCGTTTATTCTATTCCATATATCATCCCACTTTTACTATTTTTACCATAATAATAGTCCATCAAAAGATAACAATATAAACTATCACTTAAAGGGTCAATTATATGTGACCTCAATTACAGTACATGTATTTTTAAACCAATGAGCAATTTGAAAACAACTTGGTAGACTAACCCCAGCATGTGCTAATTACTCCCAAGTAAATTACTTAGCCTAGCTAGGTTGTAACCACACTTTTTTGGAATTTAAGCAATCTTTACCTATTTCCGCAAAATGTTAAAATTCTTAACTGGTGAGTAATATTAATGTTAATATTAATATTACTCATTAAACATTAGGAATCCTAAATACTCATTGCCTATGCTTAGCAGAAATACAGGTGTCATTGGTTCATGATCCATCAAACAAGCTATGTGTTTTGTAACTGTGATTCAATGTGATCCACAGCGGAACGGATTATTTCAATACATGCTTTGTGAAGCTACAGCGATGTTTGAGCTATCAGAAGCATCTTCATTGAAACATAGTGTCAATGTCTAGGAAAAAGAATGAAAAATCTGGTTAAGGAGAGGGGATTTTCAATTTCAAAACGTTCACAAAATAATGTAACAAAAGTAGGACAAGTCCGTAAACATGCTCGTCTTACAAAATAATACACAGTAGGTAAACAATCTTCTACCCAAGGAGTATTAAAATATCGCAGTATGAAAAAGTAAAAAGCAACCAAGCTTTTTTGTAAAGAGCTCAGATTCCAGGAGCAGCGCTAACCTTTGTAATATAATAACAATGTTTATCGCATTACACCAAGCCTTTACAAAGCTGATACTTTTATCGAGGATCTTTCTGCACCTGGAAACACGTTTTAATAAACATAGAGATTAAATTCCATTGTGCAAACACATTTAGACCACCGTTGTTTCGTTCTTTTTATCGTGTAAGCTTATTAAGTACCAGTTCTACCAATAACATTTTAACTTGCAAACTGAGCCGTGACTATTTCCACCGGGCGAATGTCACGACTCATATTCAATGGTAATGTGTTTTTTTGTATAGTAGGCTAGTTTAGTGTGTCGTTTTGTTACTTCCACGACCCCGAACAAGGCTGTGGGGTTTTGTTCTTTTTACTCTTTCCGCCAGCAACTCATAGGTTCAGCGACGTCAGAGCCGTTTGCCTCGCAGAGGATTTTCAGAACAAAGTATTCTTTTACATCTGTCCCTATGCTTTACCTTTTGCAAAGCAGTTTAGTTGTTTGTTCTATCCTTTTGTTCTGCTACGCAATGGAGTAAACTATTCGTGCCACCGGCACCTTGATGGGTAAGTTTTGCACATTTTACTAAGGTTAGGATTGCCACATGTTGCACTAGGTCTGGAACCTAGTCTTGGGGTCGTGGAACCCTTTTGATAGTTAGTTTCCCTTTTCCCTGTTGTTTTGTATAATTCAGGGCTTTGCCCGAAATGCTAGGCCTAGAATTGACTGAGAAATGTTTGTTGGAGGGCCGTTATTTGAGAGAAACTGCCAAGTCAGTTTTTGTCCTTTTGACTGTTTGTGGTAGGCCTAGGCCTACAATTTTGCTCATTAAATGTAAATGTCTTAGGCTACTACTTTTGGTAGTCTTTTGTTCTGTGTCCCGTAAAATCTTTAGTGTTGTTTTTCTTGTAAAATGTTCAGTTTGTGTTACCCAGTCAAGTATTGTTAAAGTCCTTTTATTTTGCTTTGTTCTTGCCAAACTAGTTAAATTAAGTTGAATTTACTGCTCTTAAAGCTCCCCAGAAAGTTTGAGTCATTTTAATCAAGTTTTAAGAAAGTTGCAGTAATTTTTAGTTTGGCAACTCTCCATTCAGGTTTGAGGGTAACCTGGAAGGCCACTGGTTCCTGCCTTTGAGTTAAGGTTTGGAATGGTCTGGAAAAGCTGCTGGAACATTTCCCCCAGCTTTTAAGACCATTCCGAACAAATTCGGATCACAACTTTAGGAGAAATTAGCAAGAATACATGAGTTGTAGCGTTAGGCCTAAATTTTTTGTATGAAACGTTTTTTGTCAATTTTAAAGTATTTTTCTGTGTTTAAGTGTCATTTGTTCTCTGTTAACTTGTTCTCCTTGCCACTTTGGACCAGGCAATTTACATTTTTTCTCTCTATTGGTGAAATTTACCACTGTCACATACCCGTCTGGCCTGCTGACACTTTTACCGCAAATTTAATGTTACCGATCTTGTACTGTTTAACCTGTTAGTTGTTTTGTTTAAATTATTGTTACTGTTTAAAATGTTTTATATTGTTAAAGAGCTGTGATAGAGAGACAAACCTTTTAAAAATTTAGAAACTTTTGAAATAAGCAATGTTAGGCCTAATTAGTGAAATTTTGGAACTCAGTGAAATATTGGAACTATGTGTAAATGGTGAAAAACGTGACAGTGAACCTTGCGGATATGGACTCAGTCTATTATTCATACTACTGTTTCCTGGGTTTTGTCAGTCAGGGCCCGTGAGGAGGACATGAATTAGACCCGAGCTATTTTGGCGGAGAGGAAGTTTGTTTCGCCTTGCTGTCTCTGGGATTATGGCCTACCTCTCTGTTCTGCTCGTTTTCCCCTCCCGTGCTGCTCGCCTAGGAGATGGACCTTCAACTGGTAGCAGAGAAGCTTTTCCTACTTGGGGCCAATCTTTTGGACTTTGGGATGCCCCCTCTCTGCCCAGTTTCATCGCCCCTCCACCTAGTGACTGAGATGCCCTAGACAGTTACCGCCTAGTTACCGCAAGTTACTACTGTTGTTATTTAGTGTCATTTATTGTTGATTAATTTTTAGATTTTTATATCAAGATTTAAAGCCTATTTATTGTTATTCCTTTTAAATTTTAAATTCATTTAGCCTATTTGTTGATATTTTAAATTTTATTACTTTTTACTATAAATTCAATTCTTGGGGCCCCTAAATGTTAAATTGTTACCAGTTATTTAAAGGAAGAGATTTTATATATCCATTGTTGCCATTTTACAAATTTTATTTTTTTAAGGTTAAAACTGATTAAATTTACTTTGACTGAAATTAGCCTATTTTGAATTTTTCTAAATTAATGTTTGTAAGTTAGTAGGTCAGAGTGGTATCTAAATTTATTTAAAGTTTAATTGAGAGTATTTAATTCATGTATTGTTGTTGATTTTTGTTGTTGTGTTCATTTAAATGATTAATTACAGCTCGTTTCTCTCAAATGGCGTGTTGTTCTTGAGCCTCCATCCATGGTTCTCATTTTGTTAAGTAAAGTTTTGTGAGCCGCTCCTCGGGCCTGCGCATGGATCACGCTTCCATTTCGTTAGTCTGGGTGCAGGCACGAGGGCACGGTTCATCTGGTAGCAGAGCGTGGTTTTTTGGTTGCGTCCTGGGTGCCTTGTCATGAGCCTTGCGGTTTCACGACTCGGATACTTAGAGATGCGATCACCGTCCGCGTTCTGTTTTTTTTAAGGACCGTGGATGGATTGGTTTCTTGGAAAGTTCTGGCCTGGCAGCTTTGGGAAAAGGTCTTGTCGTTGTTGTGGTGGGGCGTAAACACATTTTATTCGGAGCTCGCCCTTGGGCCGAGGCACCGGGTGGAATTGGTAGTAATGACTTGCATCCTTAGGGAGCAAGGGTGTCTAAAGCATGGTCATGTGTCAAAAAAAAAGGTTTGTGTGTACACCCCATCACACAAGTGTTAGGTGTTGTCTAGTGTATGTATCGGTGTATGTTTGTGTGTGTGTACGTTCGTGGGTCATTTGTTGTTGTTTTTTCTTGCGGTACTTGCGGTATGAATGGGCAGGTTCTTCTTTTGGGCCCCATCAGGTGCGTAGGCATCAACGTCCAGAAGCCTTAGGAATTAAATTTCTGTGTTTTGTTTTGTGAAAAAATTTTGTTGGCTGTTGTTTTGAGTCAAGTACTGGTTGAGACTCGGTATGGCGTCAATTGTGCCAGAATATTTGAGGAAGCCGGAGCTGGTGTACGAGGTGCGGTCCCGGGGGGAGACTCCTGGAACTGATGTACGCTCTTTGCGTACTCAGTTCAGACAAATTGCTAGCATGCCTCAAGCTTGGGTTGAGTCTCTCAGTCTGAATGAGGAACTGGAGGCATGTAAAGAGAGGATGGAAGAGCTAAGTGGGGAAATTAATAGTTGGAGTAGTTTGCCTATGGGCTCAGCTAAGGGTTCGGCCATCACACAGCTGACGCACTGGCGTAAGCGTCTACTCTTGGTTTCAGGGCAACCTGAAATCCAGGATGAAGACAAGAGTTGGGTGGAGGCCAGAATCCTTGAGCTGGAAGGTATTTTGGAGAGTATAAAGGCAGGAAGGTCTGTCAAAGAGAAAGTTGAAATTTTTGAAGACAACCGTTCTTCGGAAATTTCAAACGAAGTACCAAGGTCTGTTGTTGAAGTTGTGGCTCCAGTGGGTACCCCCCAGGCTCCGCCAACGCCAAGTACACTGCTCCAGTTGCCTGCAAATGTTCAAATGTCAAATGCAAATGTCACACCATCCCCCTCTCACACGTCCACCTTGGCTGCGGCTACGCTGAATGTCCAGTCCCCATCTCCCTTTCCTTCTCAAGTCCATAGTTCCCCTTCCATCTCTTACTCCTTTGGCAAACTCCCCCATCCCCTTGCTTCTGTCCTGAGTGGTTTCCAGCCGGTGGACGGGTTAGATGTGAATGGTCTTTGTTTTTTCCTGGAGAGTGTTTTGCGCATGCGTGAATACCCTGGCATGTCAGACGCAACTTTGATGGAACTCATTGCTCCATACTGTCTGAAACCGTTGGGGGACAGATTGCTTGATTGCTTGCGCAGAGGCGTCAGCTTTGATGTTTTTCATAAAGAAGTTTTGGAGCTTTTCATGCCCCGTCGGGTCATGGAAAAGCTGAAAGTTGAGAGAGTTTTTCGTCCTCAGCAGCCAGCCGAGTCTCTCAGCCAGTACGTGGGGGACATTCGCACGGTGGAAAGGGTCTTGCGTTTGGGGATCAGTGAGCTTGAGCTCATTGACATTGTGCTTCAGGGGTTGAAGCCTGAGGAACGCTCCCGTCTGGTTTTTGCGCCACGACCTTCATCTTTTCCGGATCTGGACAGACTCTCCATCCTTTCGAGATCTGTACAGGACGCCGATTTCCAGAGAGACCAGGCAGCGGGGCATCTTCCCCTAGCTGGTCATCATGCTGTCGTAGCACCCGTGGGGTTGGGTCCCGAACCGCCGCAGTGGCAGAGGCAACCTGTTGTTTGTTTTGGTTGTGGGCAACCAGGTCACATTCGGCGGCATTGCCGTCAAGGTGGAAATTTTGGACGTGGTCCAAAAAACTAGTTTGCTCACAGGAAGAAAATTTGCCCAATCCTTCCTGTGAGGTTGTTGGTGTTAAAGTGAAGGGCAATAATTTGAATGTTTTTTCAAGTAAGTCAAAGTCAAGGTTAAAGCCTGTTTCTGTTGCCTCCCCTTCTGGGAGTGTTGTGCCTGTGACTGAGCCTCTGCTGCGGGGGATTGCGGGCCTTGCTTCCATGGGCGTGAAACCGGCGCGCTCAACTTGCCCACGTCTCAACATCTTCATAGGTTCCACGGTGCAGAAGGCCCTAGTGGATTCTGGGTCAGCCCGTTGCCTCATTTCCCTGTCCCTTTTTGAAAAACATGAATCGTCCGGGCTTATCAAGCAAGTTGAGCGAAAAACCCCTATCTGCTGGACTGCGTCAAATTCACCCCTTCCCATCATCTATGAAGCCCGTTTCAAGTTCAAAATTGAACATTTTTCTTGGGTTTGGAGTTTTTGGGTGGCTAAGGACCTTTGTTTCCCTGTCATTTTGGGAGCGGATTTTATCAAGCACACTGGCCTAATTTTGGATTTAGGCAGAGGTCAGTGTTTTTTCCGATTTGCGAGACGGGTATTAATATCTTTTGCTGATGAAATTGGTGGTGGTGCTGCGGTAGTCGAGCCTGAGATACCCAGCAAGCCAACAATTGATCCGTTAGGGCATCTGACTACTTGCGAGGCTGAAGCCATCAGAACCTTGTGTTCTCGTTTCCCAGATGTGCTGACGCCAAAGCTTGGAGTCACTAACCTGTTAGAGTACGAGATTCGTCTGACAGATACCCGTCCCGTTCGTTCTCACCCATACAAATTAGCTCCACCCAAAATGGAAACACTCAGAAAAATCATTGACGAACTTCTGGAAAATGGTGTCATTGAACCTTCCCGTTCGAGCTACGCTAGTCCAGCTTTTCTCGTCCCAAAACCCAATGGCAAGTCCCGAATGGTTCTGGACTATCGCAAATTGAATGCGCAAATTGAAATCGACTCTGTGCCTCTCCCCGACTTGCATTCTGCGTTTGATTGGTTCGGTAAGGCCAAGTATTTTTCTGTTTTTGATCTGAATCAGGCCTATCATCAGATTCCTTTGAAACCTGAGTCTCGACCTCTCACTGCTTTCTGCGTCCCGTGGAATTTGTATCAGTTCACAAGAGTTCCGATGGGTCTTGCTGTGGGGGCCCAGACTCTCACCAGACTCCTTGATTCCATCTTTCATGATGTCAAGTTCAAATTTGTGTTCAATTACCTCGACGATCTCTTGGTGTACAGTGAGAGTTTCGAAGATCACCTGATTCATCTTGAAGAAGTCATGAGTAGATTGAATAGGGCTGGCCTTACCGTGAATCCTGACAAGGTTAGTTTTGCAAAGCCAGAAATTTCGTTCCTTGGTCATCTTATCTCTCATAGAGGCGTCTTCATCGACCCCGCTAGAACCCAGGCTATCAGGGAGTTTCCTCCTCCCAGAGATGTCAAGGGTATTGCTAGGTTCATCGGCATGGTAGGTTTTTACCGACGCTTCATCCCCAATGTTGCTGAATTGGCGGCTCCTCTCAATGAGCTTCGGAAGAAGGGCGCCAAGTTTGTCTGGGGTGAAGCGCAGCAGACGTCTTTTGACCTCCTCAAGGAGGCTATCATGTAGCCCCCTGTTTTGGCTATGCCGGATTTCAATCAAAACTTTGTCTTGCAAACAGATGCTTCCTCCGTCGCAATTGCGGCTGTGTTGTCACAAGAGGTGGATGGTGTTAGGCAGCCAATTGCGTACGCCTCACGCACCTTGAGTCCCTGCGAAAAGAAAAGCTCTTCTGTGTATGAACTCGAGTGTTTGGCTGTCGTGTTTGGAGTCAATAAATTCATACGCTTTTTGGAGCACAAAGAGTTTTTATTGGAAACCGACAACCAGGCACTCTCGTGGCTTCTCGCACATCCACGCCAGCTTGGGAAAATTGGTCGTTGGGTTGTCCAAATATCGTCCCTTAAGTTCCAAGTGCAACACGTTCGAGGCACTCAGAATGTGATTGCGGACACACTATCTATAGGATGTACCATTCACCCGACGATCATCCTTCTGACCAAGAGCAACCGGGTTGTGCCGTGCTCTTGGAGTTTCCACTCGCCTTTTCTGATTTCATTCCCCATCAGCTGAAGGATCCTGAGCTGGCAAAGATCATTGGTGAGCTTCAAAATGGGGGAGCCCACCCCCCATATTTTCTGTCCCAGGGTGCCCTTTGCTATCGCGCTCGGCAGCGAGGTAAACCTAAAGTTGTGCTGCCTAGTCTTCTTATTCCTATGGTCTTTGAGTATTTTCATTCTCCCCTGTGGGTGGGCATCTAGGTATCCACAAGACCATTGCGAAGGTTAGGGAAATGTTCATCTGGAAGGGTATGGATCGGGATCTTGCTGCTAGGGTGCGTTCTTGTCAAACGTGCTCACTGAGCAAGCCCGCTCAAAACACTAAGTTTGGTTTGTTGTCATCTGAGGTGGCGGAAAGACCTTTGGAGAAGGTTTTCATTGACTATGTAGGGCCTCTCCCGCGTAGCAAGTCAGGAAATAAGTTCCTACTTGTTTGTGTGGATGCCTTCTCCAAGTTTTGTTGGCTTTTTCCCTTAAGGAATGCCACTGCACAGCTCACCGTGCAGGTACTTCGAACACACCTCTTCCAACATTTTGGAATACCCGCCACCATTGTTTCCGACAACGGAACACAGTTTGTTTCCCATCTGTTCAAAAGAATGTGCTTTGGGCACGGAATCCGCCATGTGACTACTTCCCCTTACTATCCACAGCCTTCTCATGCTGAAAGGTTCAATCGCAATCTTCGCTCCGCTCTCATAGATTTCCATGCTGACAAGCAGACCACCTGGGATCAGGAACTCCCTTGGCTTCAGTTTGCTTTCAATACTGCTCACCATGAGAGTCACAAGGCGGTCCCTTTCGAGCTGTTTCTAGGCTATCCGCCTAACAACCCGTTAGCAAATGTGTGGGGAATTGGCGACCTTCTGCCACCTCCTGGTGCGGCTGATGTCAAGGTGACTTGGCAAGCGGCCAGGAGAAACTTGATCAGAGCTAGGGAATTGGTCCGGAGGAAGCACAATCGTGGTAGAGTAGACAACCCTTTCCAGTTGGGGGATTTGGTGTTTTGTAAAGCTCATCCGGCCAGTTCGGCTGTGGACAAGAGAGCTGCCAAGTTGTGTCATCGGTGGTCAGGTCCCCACCGCATCCTGAGGTTTTTGACGCCTGTCACGGCGGAGCTTGGAGATCCGCGGACTGGAAAAGTCTTCCGGAGGGCGCACATTTCTCATCTCAAGCCCTTCCGCGGAACTCTTCCGTAGGCAATTTTCTTTCCTCTTGTGTCTGGGTGGGAAGTGCACTGGGCCAGAGAACCTGATCACTTCTCCTGTCCCCTGTGTTCTGCGAAGGAATTTCCCTCACAAAATTTTCCAGCTCTGGCCAGAGCAAACCCTGGGGGTGAGTTTTCCCCTCAGTTTGGAAGTCCCTTGGCGTTCCCCACCACAGACACTTGAGTTGTCTTTCAGGTCAATCTCTTTTCAGGAAGTGGGGGAGAGGCTTGTTTGTTTGTCCCTTTTGGAGAGGAGTGTCCTCTTTTGGGGGGGGGGGAGGTTGAGCCTTGACTATTTCCAACGGGCGAATGTCACCACTCATATTCAATGGTTAATGTGTTTTTTTTTTGTATAGTAGGCTAGTTTAGTGTGTCGTTTTGTTACTTCCACGACCCCGAACAAGGCTGTGGGGTTTTGTTCTTTTTACTCTTTCCGCCAGCAACTCATAGGTTCAGCGACGTCAGAGCCGTTTGCCTCGCAGATGATTTTCAGAACAAAGTATTCTTTTACATCTGTCCCTATGCTTTACCTTTTGCAAAGCAGTTTAGTTGTTTGTTCTATCCTTTTGTTCTGCTACGCAATGGAGTAAACTATTCGTGCCACCGGCACCTTGATGGGTAAGTTTTGCACATTTTTCTAAGGTTAGGATTGCCACATGTTGCACTAGGTCTGGAACCTAGTCTTGGGGTCGTGGAACCCTTTTGATAGTTAGTTTCCCTTTTCCCTGTTGTTTTGTATAATTCAGGGCTTTGCCCGAAATGCTAGGCCTAGAATTGACTGAGAAATGTTTGTTGGAGGGCCGTTATTTGAGAGAAACTGCCAAGTCAGTTTTTGTCCTTTTGACTGTTTGTGGTAGGCCTAGGCCTACAATTTTGCTCATTAAATGTAAATGTCTTAGGCTACTACCTTTGGTAGTCTTTTGTTCTGTGTTACCCAGTCAAGTATTGTTAAAGTCCTTTTATTTTGCTTTGTTCTTGCCAAACTAGTTAAATTAAGTTGAATTTACTGCTCTTAAAGCTCCCCAGAAAGTTTGAGTCATTTTAATCAAGTTTTAAGAAAGTTACAGTAATTTTTAGTTTGGCAACTCTCCATTCAGGTTTGAACTGGGTAACCTGGAAGGCCACTGGTTCCTGCCTTTGAGTTAAGGTTTGGAATGGTCTGGAAAAGCTGCTGGAACATTTCCCCCAGCTTTTAAGACCATTCCGAACAAATTCGGATCACAACTTTAGGAGAAATTAGCAAGAATACATGAGTTGTAGCGTTAGGCCTAAATTTTTTGTATGAAACGTTTTTTGTCAATTTTAAAGTATTTTTCTGTGTTTAAGTGTCATTTGTTCTCTGTTAACTTGTTCTCCTGGCCACTTTGGACCAGGCAATTTACATTTTTTCTCTCTATTGGTGAAATTTACCACTGTCACATACCCGTCTGGCCTGCTGACACTTTTACCGCAAATTTAATGTTACCGATCTTGTACTGTTTAACCTGTTAGTTGTTTTGTTTAAATTATTGTTACTGTTTAAAATGTTTTATATTGTTAAAGAGCTGTGATGGAGAGACAAACCTTTTAAAAATTTAGAAACTTTTGAAATAAGCAATGTTAGGCCTAATTAGTGAAATTTTGGAACTCAGTGAAATATTGGAACTATGTGTAAATGGTGAAAAATGTGACAGTGAACCTTGCGGATATGGACTCAGTCTATTATTCATACTACTGTTTCCTGGGTTTTGTCACTCAGGGCCCGTGAGGAGGACATGAAGCAGACCCGAGCTATTTTGGCGGAGAGGAAGTTTGTTTCGCCTTGCTGTCTCTGGGATTATGGCCTACCTCTCCGTTCTGCTCGTTTTCCCCTCCCGTGCTGCTCGCCTAGGAGATGGACCTTCAACTGGTAGCAGAGAAGCTTTTCCTACTTGGGGCCAATCTTTTGGACTTTGGGATGCCCCCTCTCTGCCCAGTTTCATCGCCCCTCCACCTAGTGACTGAGATGCCCTAGACAGTTACCGCCTAGTTACCGCAAGTTACTACTGTTGTTATTTAGTGTCATTTATTGTTGATTAATTTTTAGATTTTTATATCAAGATTTAAAGCCTATTTATTGTTATTCCTTTTAAATTTTAAATTCATTTAGCCTATTTGTTGATATTTTAAATTTTATTACTTTTTACTATAAATTCAATTCTTGGGGCCCCTAAATGTTAAATTGTTACCAGTTATTTAAAGGAAGAGATTTTATATATCCATTGTTGCCATTTTACAAATTTTATTTTTTTAAGGTTAAAACTGATTAAATTTACTTTGACTGAAATTAGCCTATTTTGAATTTTTCTAAATTAATGTTTGTAAGTTAGTAGGTCAGAGTGGTATCTAAATTTATTTAAAGTTTAATTGAGAGTATTTAATTCATGTATTGTTGTTGATTTTTGTTGTTGTGTTCATTTAAATGATTAATTACAGCTCGTTTCTCTCAAATGGCGTGTTGTTCTTGAGCCTCCATCCATGGTTCTCATTTTGTTAAGCAAAGTTTTGTGAGCCGCTCCTCGGGCCTGCGCATGGATCACGCTTCCATTTCGTTAGTCTGGGTGCAGGCACGAGGGCACGGTTCAAAACCTATTTCTCTAAAGCACGTTTTCTTTATATCTTTTATTTCAAATTAACTATATCGAGATGCTAGCCCGTCCCACGTACGGGAATTGAGTAGTCAGTTAAAACTGTGTACAATTCAGAACAGCTAGTTTACACGTATAAAGACAAAATATTTTCTTGCAGTTTTAATGTGAAATATCATCTTGTAAACAAATGTTGCGTGGCCAAATATGTTTTATTCCATCATAGGCCTATACGATATGCGTTTTAAATCCGATAATTTTACAATAAAACAGCAATAATTGTGACGATGTAAAAAGCAGTTCATCTGACTTTCAAAGCTACATGCCAATATTGTTGCTATAGATTGTATATGACAGAGTTTAGCGAGTATATTGCTTAGCCAACAATGTATTGGAACTCTGATTTAGGATTATTGTATTGCATTGAATCTTCCTAGAACAATAACATATGATATTGATTTTGTGGAAATACTAGTTGGTGGCACGAGGTGTGCTTATTAAACTGACAATACAAATATAATTTGAAATTTAAATGATATTTAATCGACATTCGATCTAAATTGCTATACAAATCTCTCCACCTAATAGTTTTTTGTAATAAAAAAAGATAATCGAATGATTTTTTTTAATTTTTATATAAATAATAAGAATAAATTATCTGTCACATCGCTGGAATCTCTTTAATCAAAATTTGTAGTACAATTATTTAATTTTTAATTTTTTATGGCATTTAATCCATAAAAATGTCCATACAAAGTTGGTTTATTATGTTATAGACATATTTGTAATTCCCATTTATTCCTAAAAAGGAATTTAAATTGAATTAGCGAAAATATTTCTATAAAATAGAAGTGTTACAAGTTTTTACTAGTTTGTGTATGTGACCCAATTGGGACCCTTGAAAACTATCATCAGCGATTCCGAATGGGAACGTCGAATCAAGGTACCAAGGTTGATAGGAATAGTTAATGATGTCCCACTTTGAGCATATAATTGACATTTCTTTTGTTTGAACATCACAAAAGTGTCTTATTATGAAAAAGTGTCCTTAATATTCAGATCTGTTAATACATATAAACAAATAGGCCTACAATATTTTTCTGTCAACTCTCCTACACAGTGAAGGATGACAAACAGTAAAAAAATTAAATTATTTTGCATTTGTTTGAACATTAGGTCTATCTTCGTGCCAAACTATAAATCTTTGGTTCGACTGGAAATTCTCGTACTATCAAGTCACACGTTTCGTATAAATTTATCTTGTAAACTCTCATTCCTCTAAATGCTGCATCTTATTAACTAGTACATATTTAGGCTGAACCTTTGCGATGAGATTTGCAGATTTTTATAATGTTTAAACTTTTGATTATTCTGGAAACAATATTTTGAAGAACTTATAGCATCAAGCCTGATTAAAGTACTTGATTTTTTCCTCCATATTTTTTTAATGCATACCTGTATGTAATTAGTTTCCCTTCAAAGGTCATATCAACAACCTGATTGATACTTTTATGATTCAAACCATTTCTTTAAAGAATCTAACAAATGGTAAATATTATTAATTTTTATATATATATGTAGTTTCAGTTTAGGGAATATAATTGTAAATGTTCAATTAACAATTAGCAATTAATAAGCTTAGTAGGACTACTGTTCCTAACATGACGTAATCTATGTGAACATTAGTAGGAAATTTAAAAATAAAAAAGTAACCAATCATCTTAGCACAGTGTTTAACTATTCTCATTCCTCAATATATTACTTCGCTTCGTCTGCTTAACTACAGCAATGCGGGTTGGGATTTCCGAGCTAAGTTAAAAGTGCTTTATAAACTTCCTTTGGAACTTAATATTATAGAACTTTACACGAGATGTGTACTCTCTAATTAAGTTACATACTCAGCCTTTGAACATGTTACTTAATACACCAAAATAAACTGTATTAAACATGGATTAGTCGAGACCTTATTATACCCTTAAAAGCAGAAAATTAATGTATATTTAAAAATTCAAATAGTAAAAATATGTTAACATGATTGGCTGTCTTGTTTTGTTAATTTTATTGTGTATTACTGCATTCGGAATGGTGATTTTACTTTTCGTTGGTTTATGCAAATAAATAGGAATTTATGAAAAATTGTTTTACTTAAGTCTTACTGCTATAAGCTTTAACGATTCTTACAGCTACTAAAATCCAATGTATGTTTGTTTGTTTGTTTGTCCTTTATGGGCTCCGAAACCGCTCTACAGATTGTAATGAAACTTTCAGGCATTATTGCATTATTCAAGGATGGTTTGTGTGAAGTTTGGTGCAGATTCGTCAAAAAGGCTCCGCCCCAGTGGCTCTGGAGTTTCCCATGTTAACCTTATGAGTACTCATATTTAAATGGAATTAAAGAATTTAACAGCTGGTTCAAATAAACAATTTGATTCTGTGATGTTCAATAGCATTAAAAAGTTAATAGGTTTTCCAACAGGGTGCAGCGCTATTATTTTTTTAATTTATGACAACAGCTAATTTGCAACCAAAAGGTGAGTGAGCGTAGCGAACGAACTTAAACCTGGAGGCGAGTTAGCGTAGCGAACGAGCTATCCTGAAGGCAAGTGAGCGCAGCAAACGAGCTCCAACCTGAAGGTGAGTGAGCGTAGCGAACGAACTTCAACCAGGACGTGATTGAGCCGTGCGAACGAGCTCATCTTGAAAATGAACGAGTGTTTGACATAAAACCACATTAGGACAGGACGACGTCTGTCGGGCCAGCTAGTTAATTAATAAAGGAAGATTTGAGTAAGATATACTTTCAACTTACCAAATTTACACGGTTTTAATCCTTCACCTGGGCTCCAGTAAATGTATCTGTAAATTATAAAATACAACGTTAAGAAAGTACTGTTTAAAAAACCTTTTTATTAAAAACTTAACAGCTACAAAGCGTTTTATGTATCTGTTTTAAAAGAATTTCAAAGTCGGTATGTTTTTTTAGCTACTTTCTTCACATACAAATTGTTGAGAGTGGCATTCGGGAAGAAAAGGGATTATAAATTTATAAAAGGGATGTTTTTATATTATGGAGTGGTGGAAAATGTAAAATATGATGTAACTATTTCAGTTCTTAAATGTGATTTTTTAAAGGGTTAAAGGTAGATTCGCACACTAAATCTGATATTTTTAAGAGGTTGGCTGGCTCTTTTAGCTTTGCATTTGCCCGTCCACATAGACTTACTGCCCGTGCGTGGAACGTATCCAGCAAAGCAAGGGGTGAGCCGGTACAGTACAAAGGTGAACTGTACTAATAAAATACCAAAATAAAAAACCTGATAACATTATTATAGTTAGGGACTGTTAAGTCTACTGATAAATTTAAATATTTTTTCAATTCAACCCCTAATTAATATGTGTAATGTGGTCTTTAACATCACAAATGATTGAAAAGGGATATAAAACTACAATCATCGAAACTATAAAAAAAATGCAATACTTGAGTACAAATAAGTTATTGTAAAACTCGTCTGCCACGTTCAACACGTGAGGATGATGAGGGCGGATTAAGTGAATAAAATGTTTATCTTGAGAAAAGACTAAATTGAATTGAATTTTGCAGTTCGACACATATTGTCATTATAAAGGCGTATATGCCATTTAACTACAAGATGTAATAAAACGGCAGTGTAACAAAACAGTAATTTATAGGTTATCTGTGGGAGAAATTAGCCTCTCGTTTATAAAAACTAATTAACACTGAGTAGAATTTTCATAGTTAGTTTGTTAAAACTTCCGAGAAATAAATTACATCCATAGCAGTAATCATGAAAATCTCCTTTAAGTCAAGTTGAAATCAGCTCGAATCTCAAGTAGCATGACCAATTTTAACGATTCACCTTGCAGCCAGGGAATACGACTTTTAGTTAAGGTTGGGACTTGAAACTATTTGCCAATACTAGTCGTATAGCTTTCAGAAGATAAATTTTCGTTCGAATTTTTGGCCATTCTACTTAACGTCAAACAAATGTTAGAATAACTAACTTGTAATATTGAGCACACTCAAAACATAGAAGAGATTGTTAGAACATATTTAGCTTAGATTGTTGTTGTAGTTGTTTGATTCAATCCACTTGATCATAAAGCTATTGAATTTTCAAAATAAAACTTATATTTATAATGAGCTGTGGTAATATTTAACCAGTGTTATGACTGTGTTTCCTTTTAAAATACAACTTACGCAAATCCCCTGGGACTCATTTTTACCACAGTTATATAAAACGTCCTCCATCATAATTGCAGTTTATTGCATCCCGAGAGATAGAAGGGATAATTTAAGCTCACAGTTACTTTCTCTTGAAAATTAATGCATGATTATTTACCATGCGTTATGTTATAGGGCAATTTTAAACCTAAGAGAAAATATGCCTTTGATGGAGAAATATTTCATGAATTTTTTTATCAACGTTCCTTTTAGTTTGTTAAAAATTATTTTTCGTTATAGCCCAACGTAATAAAAATATTTTATGCAATATTTGTTCTGTGGTTTTACAATAGTGATGCGATAGTGGACTAAGAAATCAACGGCCAAATTACTAAAAAACCAAGAATTGCAGTATATCTGTGACATGTGGAAGTTATTACTGTCAGCTTATGAGAAATATGAAACTTGTTTCTGATATCATTAAAACGTCATGCATCAAATCAAGATTAGAAGAAATGCTTCTAACATCATGTTGGCATCAATTAAAGAATGCATAAATCATTCGTTTGTGTAGAGTGAACGCCACAATCACGTGAGAGTAAGAAGAACTTGGAATATTTTAAGAAACATTACGTGTACACATTTATTTACATTTCCGTCTCAAGATTGTACAGCATAAATACATGTTTCTATGTTCCCTTATGATACACGTCGTAATCATCAACAAGAAACAAGAAGATTTCACAGCAGCACTATCCCGAGTTTCATAAAAAGCTATATATTTTAGTCACAAAATATACTAAACAGTAGTTAAGACTATGGTGGGACTTAAAGTAGTTCGGTCGATACTCAAAATATTTGCTAAAGCTGATCGCTACGGAAATAAATGAAATGTAAGATATTTACCACAATACTATGTATAAATATGTCAAATCTGTAGGATTACGTAACCAAAATGTTGGAATCTCCTAGGAAAACACATTTTCCCGGAGTGATTTTAGCGAATTTCCCATATAGGGAATAAGCTATTACCGTAGTACTCATGGTAAGACCTGGACGTGGGACCGATTTTTTTCGTTTTGAGGTCCCTAGAGGCCAAAAACACCATCCGTTCAAATTCATATATATATATATATATATTTATTTATATATATATGTGTGTTTATTATATATATATATATATATATGAGTTTGTCGAACTCGTCCGAATAAACGTAGGTTTACACGTTTATACCAAATTTCATCAAAATCGGATAATTTTTGCTCGAGTTATCGTGCTAACGGACACATATATATATAAATATATATATATATATATATATGTGTGTGTGTCCGTTAGCACGATAACTCGAGCAAAAATGATCCGATTTTGATGAAATTTGGTATAAACGTGTAAACCTACGTTTATTCGGACGAGTTCGCGATCCAGCATGATCGGACCATGGGAATGGGGGTTTACGGGGGGTTTTATGGGGTAAAAATAGGTTTTTCCCATTTTTTTCCCAAAAAACATAAAATTTAGCAATTTCTTTCCAAACCATTTTGTAGAGCTTAAAAAAACAAATAATTTAGTATATTGAAGCGTCATTATGCGCCTAATGGTTACGGAGAAAATTCCAAAAAATTGTAAATTTAAAATTCCCATGCTATTCTTATGGAGAATAAGTAAACTGTTGTAGTTTGCTTGTTTATGAACATATTTGGAAAATGTTTTAATTTCTTACTAACTATTAACATTTTACAAAAAAAACAGTTTTACCCTCCCTGATGCAGCAAACCTAAGTACTTGTTAAACTAATTCTATTTAAATCGGGAATAAATGTTATATTTGTAAGTAGACATTGCAGTGTAAATCAAATCAGTCAAATGGAAATTCGCTTAGTCTGCAGGTTTGCTGCGGCGGGGGTATTTTTATGTTACATCTGTGATGCTGAAAATGAGTTTATTGTAAACAATGTAGGCGTGTCCATTAAAGAATTCCCGGGATTTCAACACATGGATGCAAAATAAATGTATTAATTTTTTTACACGTTTTCTTCGGGAATACTAATAGGCAAAACAAAGGTCTTGAGTGGTGAACTAAGGAACAAATTTGATCGATGGTAGTTAGTTGTAAACTTTAACCGAACCAATAATTTAGTCTGTAAACTCCATTCATGACCAAGGCAAGTCAACTTGAGTCCACGTTCTAACTTATGATTAGCAAGTTCTATAGGTCACTGACGTGATGTTGACTTACGTAGCAACAGATTTAAAAATTTATATATTTAACAAAAGTTTTTAACGAGATTTAAAAAAAAAATACCAAACTGTGGCCTTAATTTATTAAGTCTTATTACATTCAGCAAAGGTTTATTAGAAGTTGAAAGCAAAGTTCATAAGCTATTAACTAATACCTTACTTTAATTTTGTTTATAAATGAATTCGAGTATTTTTGAACTAATTTGTCGTCATACTGCAGCAAAAAAGCCGTTTTAATGCATGCGTTACTGTTGAAGAATAAAGATTGTTTGCCTTGAATGAGTAGGCTTTATTTAACACAATTCAAGTAATGGAATTCATAAGTAAGAGTTAAATCTAGAGAATGAAATAATGATTACAAACATTCAACATAAACAAATAAAATAACAATGTCCAACAACAGCTGGGAATATTTTCTATCACATTCTTCCCCGCTAATATAATTTAAAGTCTTTAAGGTGAGAAGGTAGTTTCTTCTGTCTTGAGCTTCGTCTCTGTGATTGTGTTTCATCAGTCCTTAAGGTTTGTAGAGGCTCTTGAGTTGCAGATTCTTCTATCACCTCTGCATCGGGATGAGACACATCCTGGGTCTCGTCTACTAAGTTTACATCGCTATTAAGTTCCATTGTGTGGTTCTCCGGTGTTGATTCATCATCAAAATCTGTTCTCTCAGCTTGTTTTCCACAAGGAGCTAAGTTGCGTGTAGACACTGTTGTCTAACGCCCATCTGGCAATCGTACATGAGCGTAGTCAGAGTTTCCTTCCAGCAATGTCACATCCTGCACTATTGGTTCATACTTAGAGTTTCTGATAGGACGTCCCATCAACACTTTTCCAGGAGTCATCAACCAGGTTGGTGTGGAACACCATTTTGTGATCTTCTGGGATGTCCAAACATTCGTTCATGTGGCGTACAATTCGTGGCAGTACAAAGCAAGGATCGGATAGAGTGAAGAGCTTCATCCAAAACTAATTCCCACTTTGTCACGTCAAGTTGATAGTTCTTAAGGGCAAGTTCTACTGTTTTCCAGATTATACCATTATATCTCTCAACCTGGCCATTACACTGAGGGTTGTAAGCAGTAGTCCGACTAGAAGCAATGTCGTTTAAAGCGAGAAACTCCTTTAGTTCTTTTGAAAGAAAAGAAGATCCCTGATCGGAGTGAATGTAGCTAGGAGTACCGAACAATGAAAATAACTGTTTCAGTTTGCAAATAACAGTCGAAGAGGACATATCAGGACAGGGGTACGCAAATGGAAATCGTGAGTACTCATCAATGATTGTTAGCATATACCGATTTCTTGTAGAAGAGGGAAGAGGACCCTTAAAATCCAGGCTAAGACGTTCAAACGGTGATGTTGCTTTTATTAATTTTCCATCATGTTTGAAGAATCTTGGTTTTACTTCAGAACATACCTTACAGGAAGCAGTCATTCTTCTTACCTCATCAAGGGAGTATGGTAAATTTTTGCTTCTTATCCAATGATACATACGAGTTTCACCAGGATGACACATTCTTTCATGATATTGATGAAGTCTGTTCATTTTGTCGCTCATCGAGCACACTCGTGATAGAGAGTCAGCAGCTACATTCAGTTTACCAGGTCTATAAACAATATCATAACTATAGCTTGATAGTTCTAGTCTCCACCTCATGATTTTGTCATTCTTAATTTTCCCCGATATCTTAGAGTTGAACATGAAAGAGACAGACTTCTGGTCTGTTATTAGTTTGAAATGTCTGCCTAGCAAATAGTGTCTCCATTTTTGTACTGACTCCACGATTGCATATGCTTCCTTTTCAACCGAACTGTGCTTTAGTTCACTATGAGACAGACCTCTTGAGAAAAAGGCTACAGGTTTTCCTTCCTGGGTCAGTGTTGCTGCTATTACAGTGTCAGATGCATCAGTCTCAACAGTGAAGGGTAGATCAGGATTTATGGGACTCATTGAGGCATTTTCAATCTCTTGTTTCAGTTAATTAAATGCCTTTATAGCCGTTGCGGATAAAGGGAAAGAGCTGGTTGTCAGAACTTTAATCTTTTCAGAAAATCGTGGGACATATCTTGAGAAATGGGAAAACATTCCTACTGCCCTTCTTAGGGATGATGCGTTTGTGGGCAAGGGGAAATTCTTTAGAGGTAAAAGCCGATCAGAATCTGGCTTAATGGTTTTGTTGCTTATTGTATATCCAAGGAGACTAATAGATTTCATTGAAAAAGAACATTTATTTTCATTAATAGTCAAGTTATACTTGCTAGCAGCGTTCATCAGCCTGTTTAGGTTCCTATCATGCTCCTCTTGTGTTTTACCACATACTGTTATGTCATCTAAATAAGCAAATGTGTCATTAAGATTTTCTGCCCTGATTATGCCATCAATAACTCTCTAGAATGCAGCAACTCCATTTGTCACCCCAAAAGGAATTCTGGTAAATTGATACAGCTGACCACATGCTTCAAAAGCTGTAAAAGGCTTATCTTCAGCCTTGATCGGTATTTGATGGTAAGCGCTTTTTAAATCAATGGCACTAAACACTTCATAGTTAGCAACTTTATTGACAATTTCTTCAAGATTTGGGATTGGATAAGCATCGAGACTTGTAAATCTGTTTATAGTGTTAGAGTAGTCTATTACCATACGCTTCTTATGGTTTTCGGAGCTGGTAACAAAAGCTTGAGCTCTCCATGGAGATATACTTGGTTCTATTACCCCTTCATGCAATAGTGAGCGAATTTCTTCTGAAATAAACTGATAGCCTAATCTGTTACTGTATGACGGCGAGATTTCACAGAAATAGGGTGACAATCATGTGAAATATGCTCAAATAGTGAAGCTTGTGGTACATTTGCAGCAGCTACAGATACTATAGCAAGAGGAGATTCGGGTCCGCCTAATGTGAGTTCTAATTTAGAATGGCGACTGAGTAAATCATGACCTATTATCAAATCACAACAGAGGTTGGGTAAAATGCACAAAATCACATTATTGTATGAGTTACCAAGAATCTTCAAATTAACTTTGCATTCACCTTTAGTTTTAGAAGTTAACTCAGAAGCCGCCATTGATACTTGACTGATTTTAGAAGGATAGGTTTTTATTTTCAGCTGATTTACTAAGTCACTACTCAGGAAACTAGTGGTACTACCAGTGTCAATTAGAGCTTGAGCTGCTTTACCATTTACATTAACTGGGACAATAGCTTTTGAAAGACCTAGGGGATAACTTGAAGAACAACTTATGTGGCTTATGACAGATGAAGTTGTATGTTTAATTTTTGAGTTTTGACCAAAACTTAATTTATCTATTTGAGAGGAAGACTTACATACCTTAACAAAGTGACCCTTTTTACCACAACCTTTACAGTAAGAATTTCTTGCGGGACAGTCATTTCTTGGATGTCTATTGAATCCACAGAAGAAACATCTATTATTACTCCCAGAAGTAGCGGCTATGGTTGGATTATTTGTATCATCGTCTTGAACGATTGAGTTTTCTTGTTTTAAAACTGAATTGAGATTTGAGCTGGGTTGATATAGGAGGGCTTGTTGTTGTGCACTTTCCAAACAACGGGCCTGTTCATAAGTATCTTGAAGAGGCAGCTTAAAGTTCTCTAGCAGTCTCTGGCGAATGTGTGGAGCAATCAGACCATTTACAAATGCATCTCTAATGCAGTCATCTCTATTTTCTTCTGCAGAAGTAGCTTTAAAATTGCAGTCTTTGCTGAGTATCTTTAAAGCTTCTAGATATTGGTCAACTGATTCTCCTGGTTGTTGCTGACGAGTAGATAACTTATGGCGAGCAAATACTTCGTTCACTGGCTTACAATATAGATTTTGAAGATTACCAATTGCATCTTTAAAATTCAAACATTCACTGATATAAGTATATACTGAAGGCACCACATAGTTGATTAGAAGTTTCAATTTCTCAGATTCATTTGCTTCTGTCACTTCAATAAAATTTGTAAATGTCCTGAGCCAGTGATTCCATTCCATTGCTGCTGTTGAAGAGTTTGGATCTATTGAAAGTTTTGCTGGAGCAAAATGTTTTTCCATGATTGCAGATATTGTGTTAAATAAATTGTTGAAGAATAAAGATTGTTTGCCTTGAATGAGTAGGCTTTATTTAACACAATATCTGCAATCATGGAAAAACATTTTGCTCCAGCAAAACTAATGGAATTCATAAGTAAGAGTTAAATCTAGAGAATGAAATAATGATTACAAACATTCAACATAAACAAATAAAATAACAATGTCCAACAACAGCTGGGAATATTTTCTATCACATTTACAGGTCTAAAGTATCATTTTTACTCTCTACGGAGTAAAAACCAGCTGTTGTAAATTTTAATACAAAAACAGTTGTAAATTTCGATCGTGGCAATCGTATCGATCGAAATTATTTATCGATTGATTTATTAGGTAAGGTTTTAGCCTATTGTTGTAGATCACTCGACATATCGATTGTATAATGGTCTGTAACACAATCGCAATAGACGAAATTATTGATTCACTTACTATACATCTGCTCACTGTATTTGCATTAGCAGTATTTAAAACAAGCTGGAAGTCATTTTGAGAGGTTATCTTCACATAAAAGTTCGTTTGTTTTCCAGCTTTGTTTGTTAATTTATGATGCAATATGACGAAAAATATAGTTCGCCACACCGGCGAAAAGTTACTTTTTAACCCTCGCTCATTTTCGTAACATTTTTGTAAAACTTGATCTCGGGTCAAAAAGAGTCACTTTAGGCCCTAGTGATGAAATATACTATTTCATGTTCTACAATTTTTAACCTGTGATCTGTATACAGGGTGTCCGGTGATAAGTGTTAAATAAAATTTTGCATTAAACTACATGGTAATGGTGACAGAATGTCGCAAATTTGAGGTTCCCAACTTCAACAGTTAGAGAATAACAAATAAATTAAGATTTTTCAAAAATTATTGTAGTTGTTATGAAAAAGGTTATTTTACTCTGTTAAAAATGCACTTACCGTCAACTTCAATGACATTTTCAGAATCCTCACAAAATTTTTAATAAATATAACACATAATCGTTGGGGTACGTAAAAATATTCTATTTAAAATTCTTCGTTAAACAAATTATTTTTATATCGACGAAAATGTAAATAACATACAGCAATTTATTTCTCGGTTGTTGAGTTCCGGCGAGGTTATCAAATTTGACTAAAAACTTCCTTATTTAAAGGGCTTTACAATGGTGTATAATAGTTTTTACCGAATTTCAAATTTCCTAATGTAATTCGATCATTATTGTGAAAAAACATGGTAGGGCAAAGAAAATCTATTGTGAAGAATAATACATTTAAGTGCAGGCAACAAATAATTTGTATTTCTTTCTCGCATGCAACGCTTTGTTTATAACTACCCAGCTAAGAAAAGAAACATAGTAGTAAAATGTGTTTGTGATAAAGTTACGGTTATCGTATAATTTTCATATAAGATTTAAATTATCTCCCGGAATTTCTATTTTGTTGAATGGATTTAATCAATAGATTCAGGTATTTTACTGATAACAATACTTTATCCAAGCGATAAGAAAACAAAGCGAACCAGTAGTCATATTTTAAAACGATCTATCAGTCACATGTGGACAGTGACCGGTCAACTATGTCTTTTTCGATTCGGGAGTATGTTGAAATGCATTTTATTTATGGTTTGTGTAACGGCAATGCGTCGGCTGCTCAGAGAGAGTACCAGAATCGGTATCCTGATCGCACCACCCCCAGTACTCAGGTGTTTACTAGAGTGCATCAACGTTTGCTGGAAACAGGATCGGTTGAGAAGAAGAAGAAAGAAGTAGGACCTGTGCATGATGTTGCAGCTGAAGAGGGTGTAATTCAGAGAGTTATGGATAATCCTACTACTAGTGTTAGGCAGCTTGCCCTTGAAACTAGTATGTCCCGGTGGAAAGTACATAAAGTGTTGAAGGACAATAACTTCCATCCGTATCATTTTACAAAGGTCCAAGGATTGGAGCCTCGTGACTTCGAATCCAGAAAGGAGTTCTGCCGCTGGCTTCTTCAACGTGATATTGTTGAATATCACTTCCTTAAAAAAATACTATGGACTGACGAATCCCGTTTTACCAGAGAAGGTGTGATAAATATTCACAATATGCATCTTTGGAATAATGAAAATCCAAAAGCCTCCAGAGAAGCTTCTTTTCAAAAAAGGTTTGGGATCAACGTGTGGGCAGGTGTGATTGGAGATCGGTTAATTGGTCCTCATATCTTCGAAGGAAATCTGAACGGTGATTTATATCTAGATTTTCTTCAGCACTCTCTACCTCAGTTGTTGGATGAAATTGATCCTCAACAAAGAGCTGAAATCATATTTCAGCAGGATGGTGCTCCACCACATTTTACTGAAAGCGTTCGGTTGTGGCTATCCCAAAACTACCCGACATGGATTGGACGTGGAGGAAGTGTGACATGGCCTCCTCGATCTCCAGACTTGAGCCCGTTAGATTTTTTTGTTTGGGGTTACATGAAAAGTCTAGTTTACTCAACTGTTGTAAACTCTGAAGTTGAGTTACGGGAGAGAATCTTTGAGGCCGCTGGGAAAGTAAGGGAAAAATTGACGTATGAGGTCACAGTTGGCGCAATCCGCAAAAGAGCTAGGGCCTGCTTGCGGGAAAACGGTGGGCACTTTACACCCAAACTGTGATTTGTGCTTCGGACAAAGTGTGTCATTGATTTGTTTAATGGGTTAACTATCATTTCATATTTAAATTGTAGTGTGTATTATGTTTTTTACTAATGTGTTGTGTTTTTTAATTACAAATTTTCCAAAGTCTTAAAAAAACTCTTTAGTTTGATGGAAGTGTAGTCTGGTCAATCATAAATTATACATACCCTCATCATCAGTGGTCAGCTCATAAAATAGTAAGTAAAATTTTATTATTTTTTACAATATCTGTTTTGGCTTGACCGTGATTTTTCACAATAGTGCGTAAAATTCACCATGGATTTGACAGTAGGTAAATGTTGTTATACATCATTGTAAAGCCCTTTAAATAAGGAAGTTTTTAGTCATATTTGTAAACCTCTCCGGAACTCAACAACCGAGAAATAAACTGCTGAATGTTATTTACATTTTCGTCGATATAAAAATAATTTGTTTAACGAAGAATTTTAAATAGAATATTTTTACGTACCCCAACGGTTATGTGTTATATTTATTTAAAATTTTGTGAGGATTCTGAAAATGACATTGAAACTGACAGTAAGTGCATTTTTAACAGAGTAAAATAACCTTTTTCATAACAACTACAATAATTTTTGAAAAATCTTTAATTTATTTGTTATTCTCTAACTGTTGAAGTTGGGGACCTCAAATTTGCGACATTCTGTCACCATTACCATGTAGTTTAATGCAAAATTTTATTTAACACTTATGACCGGACACCCTGTATTTATACGCTTTATTAATACACTTCTGATACAATTAATTATACTACAAGTATTGTTAATTAATATTAGTATGGTTACAATATTTCTATTGTAGTGATTACAGCCTAAGTCGGTTTAATCGATAACAACGTTGATAAAAGACGACCAAAAACCTTTTATTGTGTAAACAAACTGTAGCTCAATAAATTTCCAACGAAAAATAATATTGAATTTTATTTTAAAGTAAACAACAAAATCCCACAGGTAATTGAATAAATTATATAACTTGATTAGTAATTTAACTAAGTAAATATTATTTAAGACCGTAACACGTGTTATTTTACGCAAACTATGAAAGCCTATTGCACGATACACACGAATACACAATACTACAACAATGCGTGGTTCTTCAAAGGGATATTGTGTTATTTACGATAAAAAATAAAAAGTTTGGTCCAGTATTTTTTTCATCATGTTACCTTGAAGCGCCACTTACACCACACAACAACCTTACGAAAACCAACGGATAGCGACAATTCACTTAAACATCTCTTAACCAATTCATTTTATGTAGCACATGTACATAAGGTACTTATGATAACAGAAAATCTGTTCTACGAAACCACTAACTTGTCATTTAGCTGGATAAATTATGATGATTACTTTTTCTGCGAGACTTTAAAGACATTTAAGAAGAGATAGAAGAGATAAGAAGAGAGATGGTTTCGTTGTAACCAAGACAATATACATGATAGCAAATACATTCTCTACTTGAACAAGTATATTCGAAATAATATCAAAGTGTGTGGCCACAAGGAACAATGAGATTAATATTACATAACCAAAGGCACCTTTTGGTTGTTTCTATAACCACACGTAGAATATTTTTAAATACTACCACCTACTTTAAATTTTTAAATAACTTTAAACCCTAAATCACAGATTGGTAGGAAATTTTTTTAGTAAACATTTACAAATACTAACAATGGTTAGTAAATCTGTGAGCGAAAGATAGTTACTCTATAGTTAAATTTAAAGCAGTTAGAAATTTACTTGGGAAACCCCCGTTACATTTTAAAGTATCCTTAACATCATACTCATTAGTACACAGAACATGCTTATGAAGTAGAGCTAAGGTATTATTGAGCAAAACTAATACAATACTGGATCATAAGTATGCAAAACAGTTTAGGGTTAGAAACTGTCATTATAAGGGTTGCGTTTCGCTTCAACTTGACCACAGACACCACAGCAACTGTGGTGGTAGTTACAATTAGGTCGAACTTTGTACCGCTGGTAATACGAAGAAGACAAGTTCTTAAGACTTTATACAACTGAAAAATACCACAGTTCATATTATAAAAGTGAATTTTATCTTATTATTTTTTATTATTTAAGGTAAGAAACAATAATCATGTTTGTTACTTTACTCAAGTACTCATGAACCCATGTTATGTATCATGTTAATTTATTTTCCATATTATTTTCATTACAAAGATTGCTTTAAAAAATCATTCAATACTATCCAAGCAACAACACTCTAAGTAGCAGTAATGCAAGATTACATAAGGTTTCTACCATTATGAAATGTGTTCCTAAATATGTTTTACACGTCACTCTTTGAAATAGTGGTTGGTTTGTACAAAGAGTGTCAAATAAACAGATCATTAGCTGTGTCCGACTGTTGATGAGCTCTCTTGTGATCAACTCAAACTGAATTAAAATCTCATTTCTGATGTTAACTAGCTCCTGGCCCTATTTTATTTTTAACAAATCGTGTTCCACAAAACAAGGTCCCTACAAATAGCTAGGTACAATTTGTGAAGTTCGACACTTCCATGCACATTTAATAACATATGTTGATGATACAACTTCACCTTAAATGCCACCAGATATTTCTAGCCTTTTGTTTACAGACACTATTGTTCATAATTTTTTACCTATGCTATTTATTAATCCTATGTAAAATGTTATATCAAGTTTTTTAATTTGTATTAGTGAAATGAAACCTCCGATATGCGTAAGAGAACCGGCGTTTTTCTAAGATAATGTTCTCATTACTTAAATATATCAACTATATAAACTTATTAGTTAACTACATGATATGTGGACCAATGTTTAAACGTTGAGATAACTGTTCTTTTCAGCTAGATAAATAATAGGCCAGGTGTTTGAGTGACATTGAGAAAGTAACAGAAGTGGCTCATCCGCAAGGTGACAGTTACGACGTAGTAACAGTTGTTGATAAAAGAGGCTGTCGCGGATGACAGATCTCTTACTCACAGTAAAGGAACATTTTAAAAGGAACTGCATACAATGTATCAGTCTTGGAAACACTGACTGAATCTCTTTATTACGTTCTACACGTCTGTTTTAATCTGAAACAGCCTGCAGTCTCTTACTTGGGGTTGGCTGAGGCGTTCTTAAGTCGTGTGAATTCACTTGCACACAAAAATCTACCGGATATTGTATCAACCGAAAATACTCGATTAATTTTTTTCTATTCCAAAACCAAGGATTTTGAACTCTACCTGTTTGTATGCTAACCACCTGTTAAAATCATGAAACTTTTTATCATGGTGAAACTCCATAGGTAATTTATTTTATACATTACATTAAAGTTTGTATGGTTCCTACACACAATGATAAACTTTACTAATGGCAAAGAAAACAGTGTCTCACTTACAAATAAATAGAAACAACTATAAAACGTAAAAGTATAATTGTGTAAAGAACATCTCTTTTCAAAGAGATTTTGATATATTTTACTAACGATATGACTAGACATTCCATCCCCATGTTTAAATTGTGGTTGTTGATATGATCCACCGACTAATTTTACAGATCTAAATTACAAATTTCTGCCGAATACACCATGTTTTTTACCAAATCAAACAGGTCGAATGATTGTGAGCTATAGCAACACAATTCAGATTCAAATAGTCAAATTGTGTAAGACAAGTGTTAAACAGTTTAACCAATTCTCAAGTGATACGGCGATAGTCATGAGTGACCTACTGCAGTTTGGAATCCAGATTCAAAATTAAAATGCTGATAACTACACGTGGCCAAACTTATCGGAAATCCCTCCAAAATTAAATTACTTCTGAGAAAGGTCGAAACCACGATTTTGAACGAAATTGCCGAATACAAATGACGACTAGATCTGGGAAGATTTGGTCTGCTTAGCTTAAAGGCCTAAAGCTAGTCGTATTGCTAAGTGAACGATGCCTTTTCCAACTGTTAGGATACACCTGTGATCAACTAATTGTGTTATCTCCCACAAGTACTTCAACTTATCATTCAATTTAATGTATCATCCTGCTGTCGAGAGGTAGTTTGTAAACCCAGCTGACGTTACTTCCAAACTAAAACTTTAGATGTTTCTCACTAATAAGCACATGTTTAGGCCTTACTTTTACGATCAGATTAATGAAGGCACTCATCAAGTTTGTCTTGTCTATCTTGTTCAACAATGTTTAGATAAACTAACAAATTTATTAAAATTTACTTTTAGTAATCTTTAACTTGTTCAAAATATTTTGTCCTTTAATGAAGGGATTGTATGCTTAAAAATGTTAACCACCAAACACTACGTACCTTACGAAATAATAGATTTACTGACGCACTGCTCCACGAAGACTTATATCCCGGAGTTACGGTTTAAATCTAATTAATAACCAATCATAAATAATTACTTTAAGTAGTAAACTCATTTTAGGAGCAAGTCATAAAATAAATAACAAGCTGCAAGATACCAACAAAAAATAAGAAATGTGCATGTATTTTGAAGACCTCCGTCAAATAAGACCCATACGTTGGCTGTCTTTAACTTGTAAAATTGGGAGTTCAGATTTTACATATAACAATACCAATTCTAAAGCGTAAAAATAATAGGAATAAAAATACTCATCAATTAAAACAATATATGTTCCGGTATAATGATCTTTTTATACAAACCGTTCTATGTTATGGTTTTCTTTTTCTTATTTTTTTGTAATTTACAATATTTAGCTTAATAATGCTTCATAGAAGTCTTGATCATTATTTACCAATGTTGTGAAACATTTTCAATCTCTAATAAAAGTTTTGAGGTACTTACTATTGAAATATTATTTTAACATGCACATCTCATGTTAATCACAAAGTGAATTTCAAAGTCAATGTATAAAATAGCCTATAATATAAAGATAAGTACTATGATACATCCTAATCCAAAAATATACATTCTTGTTATACTTACTCAAGTACCTTAAGTCTCCCATCATCTAAATCGTTGTTCCGATATATATAATAGTTAGCCATACATTAGAAACTGATCTGATATCCTATTGGAGCCATTTGCTTTCCTTCCTATTTATTCATCTCATCAGAAACTTGGAGCATTTCGAAAACTCCCCAGATATGATCGGATTGATTTCTTCCATTGATGAATGGCGCAATCTCCTGGTTTGATGAAACACTCAAGCTACGTATAAATATGATGTGATTACTAAACTTTGATTACGTAAACTAGCGAAATTAGGTAAATTTAATCACAAAAAAATCAATTAAAATTCCCATTCACAAATTTTACTTGTAAATAGATGGATTACTTTGGTTGAATATGGACAAAGAATACCAAATGTAGTTTACCAGGTGTTTATAATCTTAAAATGGGTTAAAATGTAAAGTGTATTTGGCCATTATTAATTAATTAAACCCTAATAATAAATTTCCAATAGAATACTGTTAGGCAATAAATTTTTATTATTCATCTATTCAAGTGATAACGGTGACCTACAACAGGCTGATCCTAGCTTACAAGGGCAGCTTAGCTGATACATTACTGTCTGCATATATTGTAGCTTTGGTTGCATAGGTAACATAACAATGAACCTGGATACGCAGTTATAGGTATTATGATCCGAGTTAAGCCTTCAGATATACGTGATTATTTATTATTTGTTTGACGTAGCCTATTGTTTGTTATGTAACTGAATGGCCAATAAAATAATTTGAATCATTTGATGTATTGGTACTATTTTGAGAGGCAAAACAATACAATATTATGGTGTATTCGTGTTTTGATATTAAAAACTAGTACTAATCATAAAAGTAAAAAAATATATATAATTAAATGTCTAGGTACAAAGTGCCGTAATTTAAAACTCGTTTGTGCCGTATACAGCAGCTGAGGGTGATGAGGGTCAATTAAGTGTTGAAAGGCGTTTAACCTGTGAAAATGTTAAAGTTGAAATAATTTAGCAATTTAAGACCTATTTTCATTTATAATTCACTCGTTAGTAATACAATTAGATATCTGAAAAATAGTTGTTAATAAGTGGGAGAAATGTGTCAACAAATGTATAAACAAGCGCCCGCTTCATATTCGTCTAGTAGAGTGAGTATCTTTGGTATACTAGGTTTGGTTATACGTCAGGAAAATAAATAAAATCCAAAGTAATAATCGCGCGTTATCAACTACTTAAACCTAATCTGACCTAGGAAACGTAATGGACATCTACAGGAATATTGTACCTTATTTGCCAAATCTGTAGGATTCCGTTGTCATGGTAACCAGTACAAAACCCAGGAAAACACAATTTCCTCAGTGGGAAGGCGTGTTTTGTCACACTGTGAAGCTTGCAATTGGTTAACTAGGCCTGAATAAATGTGAACAAGAGAGTGGATTAATTTGAAGAATCTCAAGAATTTTAAAGAACTGTCAACGGTAATACACGGTAATAGTGTAAGCTCAAATATTTAGTTTAGTACATTCTTTTTTTAAGGTCTCTGTTATGTCAAAAATAAAATATAAAAACATCACAGATGACCAAAGAGCAGGAGTAACAGTCACTATTTGTTAACTTAAACTGAACCTGAATTGAATCTGTAAACTCTCTCCACAAGGGCGAGTCAACTTGAGTCTACGTTCCAACTTCTGATTGCCAAGGTCCGAAAGGTAATAAGAGTCACTTGACTTATTGCATTGCTTTAAGAATGTGTTTAACAAATTTGTTTAAAATCTCCCTGTGTTATAAACTTAATTTGTCAAGTCTCATTACGTACCAAAAGTTTTGTTTTCATCCTGAATTTATAACATTTTATAGAATCGATTACGTTAATCGATCACATTAATAAATGAACGTATTATTTCAAAAATTAATAAATAAGGTTTTTACTCGTGAGCCAATTTCAGTAACAAAACTGTTTTACAAATTGACTCGAGTCCTCGAGTCAAGACTTAAACTGAACAAAAATTCTTATAGTGATGACAAAACAAAATGAAAGAGATGACAATAAAGTCTCCTGTAATCTGCAATCTATAATTATTATTTTTCGTTAAGAAATGAGCATTATTATTATTTGTTTTGTTACTAAGGGCGGTTGTTACAGTTCGACCTTTAAAGACCTCGAAACTTAACGAAATTATTACAATTTTGAAATATACTTAATTTTAAAGAAGCTACAACTACCATTTTTCGGTTATTAAAATAAATATCATTTAAACGTTAACCAAAAAAACTTGCACAGCTAAACTATTGTTTTATGCTTAATAAAGCCAAGTACATACGAAGCGTTATTTGGTTCTTGAACCTAATAAAGTGCACACGTTTGTTTATCTTTACAAACTGTGTGAGTTGTACGAGATAACCTACTATTAAGTACATGAATGAATCTTGAAAATTTGTTGTGAATCGTTAACGCTGTTTCTCCTCAAAAGATAAGTTTTGTCCAGCGTATTTCCTCCTCAAGCTACCCCAAGCACCACTTTTATCAACCATATGCCATTACACAATTTGCTGCATTGTTTTAAACTAAATATCACAAAGCTACAAATACACAAAAACACAAAACTTGTATACGAAGTATGTGTTCTTGTAGCAGTCAAAAAAATGAAACAGAACAGCTTACTTTTAATAACATACATCTTAAAGGATTGAATATTTTTGTAAAAATTGAAATAGGCAAAACAGAATATCATTAATTACTTTTGAACCTTTTATTTAGTGAGAAAGTATGTTATCTCCTTAAATAGTTATATAAATAATTAACTTAATATTGAAATAGAGACTAAACAATCAGCTAAAATAATAACAATAACGAACCTAGGTGTCTCTAAAACCCAATTTCTCTGAAATCCTAAATAGTGTTACATATTCTAAATTCCTAAATTAGCTTTATTATTGATCAAGGTGTATAAAAGATCGGTTAAAGCTTTCATCTAAAGAACCCCTATTCTGTATATACTCATATTGTATAAATGGGTTGTATATAAAACAGTATAAGATTAGAAACAGTCGATAGAAAAGCTGCGTTCTGCCTCAATATGACAAAAAATTCTAAAATAATTGTTTCGTAGTAAGAACATTAAGTCAAACCTAACTTTGTTCCTTAACCGTATAAAAAAATCTATGAACATTATACACTTACAAAATAGCATTGGCCTTAAAATTGTCATATATACAATCTGTTTATAATGTAATAGCATTCAGGAACGTATTTTAGTTAATTTAAAATATAAATTGTTTTAAGTTGGAAGATGCTATACAAGTTTTTTTATGACGTCTAACTATATAATTTGTTTAGCTTTATAAATAATCAAATACTTGTGTTTCTAATTTTTTTATAGCAACCTTTAGGGAAAAGAAATTGACAATATATTTTTATTTATTTCAGAGCCAATATTCTGCTACCATGATCCGTGGTTACATGGTTCAATATTTATTAATTATTTATTTATTAATTTATTTATTTATTGGATGGTCCCGCAGCAATCGTTAAATTGAAGCTACTCAAACCTCTGTTTCAATAACGACTACTATTCTTACTTATTATTTTACGTGTTTCCTTTTCGTAAATAATAATATTTTCTGTAATAAATTGTTACTTTTTGGTTTAAGTAATTTGAAATAAATATAAAATCTGACATTGACCACACAGCAAATCAAAAGTTCGAAAGTATTTAATTAGTCTGTATTTTAATCGTACAACTTTGTAACAACTTTTTTTCAATTTATTTACTACATTTTTTTTTTAAACATACGTTTATTCCGTCAATCTGACATTCCAATTCCATATTGGTAAGACTGCGTGAATTTTCATTTGTTCCCACAGCATTTTATGAAATGTGGGCCTGATTATGTTTTACACATCACTCTTTGAAATGGTGGTTGGTTTGTACAAAGAGTGTTGAATAAACAGATCATTAGCTGTGTCCGACTGTAGATGAGCTCTCTTGTGATCAACTCTAACTGAATTAAAATCTCATTTCTGATGTTAACTAATTTCTGGTTTGTTTGGGTTCTATAAGTATTATAAAATACTTGATATTTTTACAAACAAAAATTTCTACGATTCTTTCGTTTTCCTAATTTTACCTTCCTTTGAATATATGTGTAATATCTGTGTATATATGAGCAAACAGAAACTCTCTTCCAGGGTAATATCTAAGGCTGTGAAGCATTGACATTAAATGTTGATTAGTTTTCGAGAGGATGCCATAATTTTGAATCGCCAAGTAAATATTTGTAAGAAATAATACTGTACTTACAAATAATGTGCCTTAAGAAACATTCGGATCACTTGCTCAAACGATGTACTTCAAACTTAAATGAGTAAAATGAATACAAATGATTAGAATACCTACTAATTTTAGTTAATAAATGGTTTGGTTTTCATGTTGCTTATAATCTCAAAACTAAACATCTACGTTAATTAGTAAAGTTAATAAACTCCCAAGTTAATTACTTAGCTAAACTTGGTTATGTTCTAACTTTCTTGGCATTTATGTAATCGTTACCTACTTTCGCAAAATGTTAAAAATATATTGTTACAATATTTAAGGTAATTACACATATTTTAATGGATACATTAACCACACACACACATTACACATTACAAATAATAAATATATATGCTCTTTGTAAACAAAAATACAAATAAAAAATAGTGTTTTAAGACATGAGTAAATGTCTGTAAAATGTTTATAACCATGACGGGGTTGGAAAAAACCTTGATAACGAAAAACAAAATAATTTAAGTGCCGTGTATTAATGAAGATTTCTATTACTAATATAAAGTTTACGATAGTTTTAATTTTTCCACAAAAGTGACTTTGTGTCAATAAATTATGAGTGAATGGCAACAGAATTATTTTTATGTAACAGATTTTTATGAATTAATTGTCCGTTCGTCACTTGTATAACATTAAGTCAAGGTGTACCGAGTTAGAAATGTATGTAGGTGTATGGATTTAAAGGTTTAAGTTTGATATGATACATTTTTTTTATTGTTTCATTGGTAGAAAATTACTTAACAATGAATTAACTAAAGAGTATGATAAATGTATGTAAATGGAGAAACATTATGAAACATTATTTGTATTTTTGGCAAGTTAATTGATAATCAAAACGTTTAAACCTCAACAAATTGTAAGCAAACCCAAACAATTGAAAATCAGTCTTTGAGTTGGACAGAAAGACACTTTATTTACACCATAGCCTTCTTATTCTACAATCTAATGTGAAAGAGATTAACTTAGCACTAACCGAAACGGTATAATATGGTAATACAATATTTGGTAAACTATATCTTGCCATGAGAATAACTAACAGAACACCTGAGAATAACCAAAGTAATATTCAGAATATTTTGTACAGAACTCATATTCCAGAAGCAACGCTAACCTTTGTAATATAATAACAATGTTTATCGCATTACACCAAGCCTTTACAAAGCTGATACTTTTATCGAGGATCTTTCTGCACCTGGAAACACGTTTTAATAAACATACAGATTAAATTCTATTGTGCAAACTCTTTTAGACATTTCGGGTGTTACTATTAAGTGCTAACCATATTTCAAAATGCAAGTAAATAAGTTGCTCGAAAACTAAGTGCATTCTCCGTTCCATGTCTTAGATAACTTTGATGGTGTTCAAACTTCGAGATCATCTTCTTTGGAATCAGTTCCTCAGAATAGAGTGCAAACTACAAGGTACGCAGAAGGATAAAATAAATTAATTTTGAAGGAATAGTCAATGCATTACGTTCTTCAAAGTCTGAACGAACAAATTAATTATTCTCATCTGACTGGCAAAACCAGATGCCAATATAGTTATAATAGATTGTATATGCCAGAGGTTAGCAAATATATTACTTGGCCAACATTGTATTGGGAAGCTGCTTTGTGATATTAATCTTCCTAGAAGCTTAGACCCTAACAGTAACATGTGAGATTATTGACTTCGAGGAAATGCTTACTAGATGAAGCCCTTGAGGCTTGTTGATTTCGCTAATAAAAAACATCAAGTCCACGATAAATGAGTTCATATTTGTTGGTGAACCTGGTTGTGTTATCATCATTATTTGATTCATTATTTACTAGCAGAGTACCCATCCTTCGTACGGGGTTGGCGTACAAGTATGAAATGCTTATTGCAGTTATACTCACGCTTTGTGTTCGCAATGGGAGAGGACACGGTTTAAGAAAATTTGGTTCTTCTAATTTGCGGTATGCTAGCACATCTACCACAGCCAAAATAATCTACTTGCATTCAGATGTTGTATTAAATGCAAATAAAATTAATAGTGCTGCCCTGTCGGTAAACCTACAGCATTATACATTTTTTAATGTTCTTTAATATCATAGAACCAAGTTGTGTAGTTTAAACAGGTGACAAAATTCTTTAATTCCCATTAAATACGAATACTCATAAGGTCAACATGGGAAATTCCAGAGCCACTGGGTGGAGCCCGAATGGATTTTTTAGTTAATTATGCGTTTATGTGTAAATCGGGAATGTGATCTATCATCACTCCAAATTTCAGCCCAATCCGACCAGTATTTTTCACGTTTACTTGTCACAAACATCCAAGTAATGCATGTTTACATACATAAATCCAAACTTTTCCACTCATAATATTGGTAGGATTATAACCTGCAGTTCGAGCTTTGCCTTTATACTTATTTTTTTGTCCTAATAGCAATTTTATCCTTTTTATTCCCTTTTTGATTGATTTTTTAACTGCATTTTTCAAGCTTATACTTTGACTAACTCTTCAATAGAAAATTATGTCCATACAAATTAACATCTTAAAATCTAGTTAGCGGTTAATCGTTTGTAAGACTTTTGACTAGATTTCCTTGCAACCTCAAACAAAAATTAAACAAATCTAAAATGACTCTAAAAGATAAAATATATAGTGCATTCCGGTAGTGGCTGTGTGACTATAACCCAGATGAGCATATTACTGCAAACCTAGGTACTCGTTAAACCTAATGTTATTTAAATAGATCGATTGAAAATCAATTCAGCCAAATGGAAATTCGCTTTGACGGCAGGTTTGCTGCGGCGGGGGTATATTTGATTCAAATACTATCCAAACTCAAACTACATTATAACTAAATAAAAACTGTTAATGATGTTTGAGTCATACAAAACGGTTAATATTAAAAAAAAAATAATTGTTTTCCACGAATGAGGCCAATGGAACGTCATTTTTTCGACTAAAGTTTTTCGCGGTGTAACATGTGTGTTTTGTTTCCCGTATCAAATGTTCCTGTTACTTTTTTTATTAGAAAAGTTAGTTTACTTCCTATATGATTTTCAGTTAACTGCTGTACATGCAATTGATTCCAATTTTTCATTGACGTAATAAAATCATGGTGTATATCATTAAGATCGCAATTCATTGTAACACGTTATGTTAGAATATAAAGAACTTGTTACAATTTTCACTTCCTCAATTTTGATGATGTTTTGAATACCTAATGTATAGTATGTTTTAATTGCATACAAGCAAGGCTTGTGTATTTGCATTTTTAAATAATCGGTGCCAAGGATGACCTTTATACGTAGGGTAAGTTCCACTTAAAATTTAGTTCTGGATCAGTAGTCCGGCCAATTTTATTTTTGATATGGTATAAATTAAAACATTTTAAAATGGTATTTGGGCCTAATAGGTTATATGGTTTTATGTTAGATAAAAAAATAACAAATACATAAACAAAAGAATCGTAACATATGTACACAATCCATCTATTCAAGCGCGTTAAAATACTACACACAAAAATTACATTCGGATGATTACCATTGAAAAATATATTATTGAGTGTAAGGGTAAATGATAATCATCAAATACAGTACAAATTTACAAAAGCTTAGACCAAGGTTTTTAAGCCTTGAAAAATACTTGAAATCGTTAATTTCAACATTTATCTGTCCAATTTGTACGCTATTGTTCCATGATTTTGTATTTTTTAAATGGTAAAGAACTAAATAGAAGTGTTAGCTTTAGTTTTATTTTAATATTTTCTGTCTTTATTCAACTACTTAAACCTAATTTGACCTAGGAAACGTAATGGACATCTACAGGAATATCTAAATATTTAATACGCGACATGAAACTTTGTGAACAATAAGGCTTTTTTGTTTTAAGGTTAAGCCCCTAAGGTTAAGGTTAAGGTTTTAAGGTGTTTAAGGCCCCACATATTACATACCAAAATGTTCGTCTAGGTGCGTAGATGTGCAAACTGGCTTTAGATTTTCGAAATATATCTTTTTAAGGGCGTGAGCTGCCCTCAAAGTTCCTTCCATAAGGATGACATTGTGATTGATTTGAATGTTATTATATTCTGAAACAGATGTCAATACATTAGTTTACAAAAAAAAAATCCCAGCTGTTTTGTTTGCTTTTGAAATGTAAACAGCTTGCATGTTTTTAAAAATAATTAGAAACCCGGCAAAGAAATGTCACCTATAGGACACGACGGGAGAAACGTTTTACATTATATTTTCGTTTAAACATGCCAAGGACCCGACGACAAAGAAATATTGCCGGGCGGACACGGAGAGTCAACATACAGCAAGCAATGCAAAACGTAAGGAGCCCAGAAAGTTGCTATAATATCCTAATTTATTATCCGTGCGAATTCGCACGGGTTCTCCTAGTTGTACCTTATTTGCCAAATCTGTGAGATTCCGTTGCTATGGTAACCAGAACAAAACCCAGGAAAACACAATTTCCTCAGTGGGAAGGCGTGTTTTGTCACATTGTGAAGCTTGCAATTGGTTAACTAGGCCTGAATAATGTGAACCTAAGCTGGGTTAGTTAAAAGACTCTCAAGAATTCTACAGAACTGCCAACTGTTACCGTCTAAGCATAAATATTTAGTTTAGTACATTCTTTTTTTAAGGTCTCTGTTATGTCAAAAGTAAAATCTACAAACATCACAGATGACCAAAGAGCAGGAGTAATAGTCACTATTTGTTAACTTGAACCTGAATTGAATCTGTAAACTCTCTCCACAAGGGCGAGTCAACTTGAGTCTACGTTCCAACTTCTGATTGTCAAGTTCCGAAAGGTAATATGCGTCACTTGACTTATTGCATTGTTTTAAAATTGTGTTCGAAAAATTTGTTTAAAATCTCCCTATGTTATGAACTTAATTTGTCAAGTCTCATTACGTACCAAAACGTTTGTTTTCATCCTACATTTATAACATTTTATAGAATCGATTACGTTAATCGATCACATTAATAAATGAACGTATTATTTCAAAAATTAATAAATAAGGGTTTCATTCATGAGCCAATTTCAGTAAGAAAACTGTTTTACAAATTGACTCGAGTCAAGACTTAAACTGAACAAAAATTCTTATAGTGATGACAAAACAAAATGAAAGAGATGACTTACAGTCTACAATAAAGTCTCCTGTAATCTATAATTTATAATTATTATTTTTCGTTAAGAAATGAGTATTATTACGTTTGTTTTGTTACTAAGAGGGATGTTACAGTTCGACCGTTACAAGACCACGAAACTTAACAAAATTATCACACCTTAAAATATACTTCATTATAAAGAAGCTACAACTACAATTTTTCTGTTATTAAAATAAATATCATCCAAACGTTTACCGAAAAAACTTGCACAGCTTATTGTTTTATGATTAAAAGAACCAAGTACATATAACGCGTTATTTGGTTCTTGAACCTAATACAGTGCACACGTTTTTATATCTTTACAAACTGTGTGAGTTGTACGAAATAACCTACTATTGAAGTACGTGAATGAATCTTGAAAAGTTGTTGTGAATCGTTAACGCTGTTTCTCCTCAAAAGATAAGTTTTGTCCAGTGTATTTCCTCCTCAAGCTACCCCAAGCACCACTTTTATCAACCATATGCCTTACGAAACCTAATGGAATGTGCCATTACACGATTTGCTGTATTGTTTTAAACTGAATATCATAAAGCTACAAATACACAAAAACACAAAACTTGTATACGAAGTATGTGTTCTTGTAGCAGTCAAAAAAATGAAACAGAACAGCTTACTTTTAATAACATACATCTTAAAGGATTGAATATTTTTGTAAAAATTGAAATAGGCAAAACAGAATATCATTAATTACTTTTGAACCTTTTATTTAGTGAGAAAGTATGTTATCTCCTTAAATAGTTATATAAATAATTAACTTAATATTGAAATAGAGACTAAACAATCAGCTAAAATAATAACAATAACGAACCTAGGTGTTTCAAAAAACCTAATTTCTCTGAAATCCTAAATAGTGTTACATATTCTAAATTCCTAAATTAACTTTATTATTGATCAACGTGTATAAAAGATCGGTTAAAGCTTTCATCTAAATAATCCCTATTCTGTATATACTCATATTGTATAAATGGGTTGTATATAAAACAGTATAAGATTAGAAACAGTCGATAGAAAAGCTGCGTTTTGCCTCAATATGACAAAAAATTCTAAAATAATTGTTTCGTAGTAAGAACATTAAGTCAAACCTAACTTTGTTCGTTAACCGTATAAAAAAAATCCATGAACATTATACAATTATAAAATAGCATTGGCCTTAAAATTGTCATATATACAATCTGTTTATAATGTAATAGCATTCAGGAACGTATTTTAGTTAATTCAAAATATAAATTGTTTTGAGTTAGAAGATGCAAAACAAGTTTTTTTATGACGTATAAACAACTATATGATTTGTTTAGCTTTATAAATAATCAAATACTTATCACCATAAACTTGTGTTTCTAATTTTTTATAGCAACCTTTAGGAAAAAGAAATTGACAATATATTTTTATGTATTTAAGAGCCAATATTCTGCTAACATGTTCCGTGGTTGGATGATTCAATATATGGGTCCCGCAGCAGTCGTTAAATTGGAGCTACTCAAACCTGTGTTTCAATAACGACTACTACTCTTACTTATTATTTTACATTTTTCCTTTTCGTACAAAAAAATTCTGTAATAAATTGTTACTTTTTGGTTTAAGGATTACATTTAAAATATATAGAAAATCTAACTTCGACCACACAGCAAACCAAAATTTGTATTTAATTAGTTTGTATTTTAATAGTACAACTTTTTAACGGATTTTTCCCCATTTGCCTACTATACTTTATTAATTTTTGTAACAAATAACAATGCGTCAATCTGACATTCCGACTGCGAGAATTTTCATTTGTCCCACATCATTTTATGAAATGTTGGCCTGATTACGTTTTACACATCACTCTTTGAAATGGTGGTTGGTTTGTACAAAGAGTGTTGAATAAACAGATCATTAGCTGTGTCCGACTGTTGATGACCTCTCTTGTGATCAACTCTAACTGAATTAAAATCTCATTTCTGATGTTAACTAATTTCTGGTTTGTTTGGGTTCTGTAAGTATTATAAAATACTTGATATTTTTACAAACAAAAATTTCTAAGATTTTTTCGTTTTGCCACTTTTACCTTCCTTCGAAATAGACAGGGTTAGGCAAAAGTCTGGAACCCCCACACGTAACTTTTTAACGCGTTGCAGTAGGAAAACCAAACTTGGCACATATTTACAACATATAAAATTGCACTTTTTCATCAAAGTTACAACTTTGACCCCGCCCCAAAAATGGGGTATTTTAGTAGGCTGCCCCAAATTTTCAAATGTAAACACCTATCATATAACCCCTCATTTTAAAGGGCTTATCAAAGGAAATTGAATGGTGCAAACTAGAGGTCAATATCGTACCCCTGATAAAATTGCAGCCATTTTAAATATTTAAGATGAGCAAGCAAGATAAAGTCTGGACACCCCCAGTTAGCTTTAAAAATTTAATATTTTAATACCGAACAAAAGGTGAATTCTCTTCTTTTATGAAGGTATGCTGAGTTTAGTTTTCCTGCTATAAACTGTTAAAAAGTTGATAGGGGATATTAAAAAATGACTGACATTTTGATTAGGGGTGCGATATTGACCTCTAATTTGCGCCATTTAATTTGTCTTGAAAAGCTCTTCAAAATGAAAGGTCACATGATAGGTGTTTACATTTGAAAATTTGGGGCTGCCCCAAAAATACTACATTTTGGGGGCCAGGTACAAGTTATAACTTTAATGAAAAAGTGCATTTTTTAATGTTGTAAACATGTGCCGAGTTTGGTTTACCCACTGCCACAATTTATAAGTTAACTGGGGGTTTCCAGACTTTATCTTGCTTGCTCATCTTAAATTAAAATGGCTGCGATTTTGATTAGGGGCGTGATATTGACCTCTGGTTTGCGTCATTCAATTTCTCTTGATTAACCCGTTAAAATAAGGGGTCACATGATAGGTGTTTACATTTGAAAATTTGGAGCTGCCCCCAAAATACCCCATTTTGGGGGCTGGGGCAACGTTGTAACTTTGATGAAAAAGTGCAATTTCTTATGTTGTAAATATCTGCCGAGTTTGGTTTTCCTACTGCAACGCGTTAAAAAGTTAACTGGGGGGTTCCAGACTTTTGCCTAACCCTGTATGTGGAATATCTGTGAATGTATGTGCAAACAGAAACTCTCTTCTAGGGTAATATCATTGACTATTGGATACAGTTGTTGTATTAAAAGTCAAAGGTAATAGTACTTACAAATAATGTGCCTTTAAAAACATTCGAATCATCTGCTCATACGATGTACTTCAAACTTAAATGAGTAAAATGAATACAAATGATTAGAATACCTACTAATTTTCGTTAATAAATGGTTTGGTTTCCATGTTGCTTATAATCTCAAAGCTAAACATCTACGTTAATTAGTAAAGTTAATAAACTCCCAAGTTAATTACTTAGCTAAACTTGGTTATGTTCTAACTTTCTTGGCATTTATGTAATCGTTACCTACTTTCGCAAAATGTTAAAAATATATTGTTACAATATTTAAGGTAAGTACACATATTTTAATGGAGACATTAACCACACACACATTACACATTACAAATAATAAATATATATTCTCTTTGTAAACAAAAATACAAATAAAAAATAGTGTTTAAGACATGAGTAAATGTCTGTAAAATGTTTATAACCGTGACGGGGTTGGAAAAAAACTTGATAACGAAAAACAAAATAATTCAAGTGCCATGTATTAATGAAGATTTCTATTACTAATATAAAGTTTACGATAGTTTTAATTTTTCCATAAAAATGACTTTGTGTCAATTAATTATGAGGGAATGGCAACAGAATTATTTTTATGTAACAGAATTTTATGAATTAGTTAGTCCGTTCGTCATTTTTATAACATTAAGTCAAGGTGTACTGAGTTAGAAATGTATGTAGGTGTATGAATTTAAAGGTTTAAGTTTGATATGATACATTTTTTTATTGTTTCATTGGTAGAAAATTACTTAACAATGAATTAACTAAAGAGTATGATAAATGTATGTAAATGGAGAAACATTATGAAACATTATTTGTATTTTTGGCAAGTTAATTGATAATTAAAACGCTCAAACCTCAACAAATTGTAAGCAAAACCAAACAATTGAAAATCAGTCTTTGAGTTGGACAGAAAGACACTTTATTTACACCATAGCCTTCTTATTCTACAATCTAATGTGAAAGAGATTAACTTAGCACTAACCGAAACGGTATAATATGGTAATACAATATTTGGTAAACTATATCTTGCCATGAGAATAACTAACAGACCACCTGAGAATAACCAAAGTAATATTCAGAATTTTTGTAAAGAACTCATATTCTAGGAGCAACGCTAACCTTTGTAATATAATAACAATGTTTATCGCATTACACCAAGCCTTTACAAAGCTGATACTTTTATCGAGGATCTTTCTGCACCTGGAAACACGTTTTAATAAACATACAGATTAAATTCCATTGTGCAAACTCTTTTAGACATTCCAGGTGTTACTATTAAGTGCTAAGCATATTTTAATGCAAGTAAATAAGTTGCTTGAAAACTAAGTGCATTCTCCGTTCCATGTCTTAGATAACTTTGATTGTGTTCAAACTTCGAGATCATCTTCTTTGGAATCAGTTCCTCACAATAGTGTGCAAACTACAAGGAACGCAGAAGCATAAAATAAATTAATTTTGAAGGAATAGTCAATGCTTACGTTCTTCAAAGTCTGAACGAACAAATTAATTCTCATCTGACTGGCAAAACCAGATGCCAAAATAGTTATAATAGATTGTATATGCCAGAGGTTAGCAAATATATTACTTAGCCAACATTGTATTGGGAAGCTGCTTTGTGATATTAATCTTCCTAGAAGCTTAGACCCTAACAGTAACATGTGAGATTATTGACTTCGAGGAAATGCTTACTAGATGAAGCCCTTGAGGCTTGTTGATTTCGCTAATAAAAAACATCAAGTCCACGATAAATGAGTTCATATTTTTTGGTGAACCCGGTTGTGTTATCATCATTTGATTCATTATTTACTAGCAGAGTACCCGTCCTTCGTAAGGGGTTGGCGTACAAGTATAAAATGCTTATTGCAGTTATACTCACGCTTTGTGTTTGCAATAGGAGAGGACACGGTTTAAGAAAATTTGGTTCTTCTAATTTACGGTATGCTAGTATAGCACATCTACCATAGCCATAATAATCTACCACTGCCCCTAAACGATAAAAAGTGAAATTATCATTTTTCACAGCTTTGTGTTGCTAGTTGGTTCAAATTAGATGTTGTCTTAAATGTAAATAAAATTAATAGTGCTGCCCTTGTTGGTAAACCTACAGCATTATAACTTTTTTAATGATCTTTAATATCATAGAACCAACTTGTGTAGTTAAAACAGCTCACAAAATTCTTTAATTCCTTTTAAATATGAATACTCATAAGGTCAACATGGGAAACTCCAGAGCTACTGGGCGGAGCCCGAATGGATTTTTGAGTTAATTATGCGATTATGTGTTAATTAGGAATGTGATCTATCATCACTCCAAATTTCAGCCCAATCCGACCAGTATTTTTCACTTTTACCTGCCACAAACATCCATACATACATCCAAACTTTTCCACTCATAATATTGGTAGGATTATAACCTGCAGTTCGAGCTTTGCCTTTATACTTATTTTTTGTCCTAATAGCAATTTTATCCTTTTCATTCCCTTTTTGATTGATTTTTTAACTGCATTTTTCAAGCTTATAGTTTGACTAACTCTTCAATAGAAAATTATGTCCATACAAATTAACATCTTAAAATCTAGTTAGCGGTTAATCGTTTGTGAGACTTTTGACTAGATTTCCTTGCAACCTCAAACAAAAATTAAACAAATCTAAAATGACTCTACAAGATAAAATATATAGTGCATTCCGGTAGTGGCTGTGTGACTATAACCCAGATGAGCATATTACTGCAACCGTCCGATCAGCAATTCTAAATGTGGAACAGGCAATGAGTTGGACAAACTACCAATGTCAATATTATAAAAAACAATCAATAAGTTACTTATACCAATCTAAAAAAAAGCTTGTGTTATTTACAATATTAACTGGTGTTTTTCCAGTTCAAACGATAAGTCGTGTCACAACGGTATAAATAATATGTATAAATGAAATAGATTGAAAAAGAATACTAGAAATTTTACTTTTCATCTTAGCCTTGGGCAAAATATATAAAGGAACACAGTTTTGTTTTCTTGTTTTTCAAGAGGTTGGCGGCCTCTTTGAACCTTGCATTTGCCCGTCCACATAGACTAACCGCCCGTGCGTGGATCGTATACAGCAAAGCAAGGTGTGAGCCGTTACAGTACAAAGGTGATCTGTACTGATATAGTATATTACGTTACTAGTCCTGAAAATAAGTGTTTACCGGACGAGTGTGGTCGTTCCCGTGCGAGACGAAGTCGAGTACGTGATTACCATACGAGTCCGGTACACACATTTTGGACAAATTACGTACGATAGTTTACGCCATACTAACAAATCTGTACAAATCCTTATATATTTCCACCAACTAAAGGACAACAAATCACTAGTCATAACCTCTAAGAGTGTTTTGGTTTATAACCATTCATTGCCACCTAAATACAGTATAATTGGTGTCCGGCAAAACTCATTGCAGTACAGTAGTACGCAATGAAACCCCATTTGGATAAGCTGGCGGCAAACAGCTGTTTTCTGGACTAAATCCTTGCGTGGGAAGTTCGTCAAAATAATGTAGTGTGGCGTAAAAATGTTTTCACCACACTATGATGTTTTTGGCTGTATTACATACGTTAATTGGTGGCTGAAAGTTACGTTTTGCTGGCCATGCCAGCTGTCGCCAATTTGGGGACCGAGCAGGTTTTTACAGGCCGGGGCCGCAAAATCAGCTGTCCGCTTACTTAATTAAATCATGAATGCGTTTTAAATACACAATCAAAATCCATAGCATTGCAATATAGAATTGTGTTATTGTCACCGTTGCCTAGCAACTATTTATTTATATTTTTGCTGATTCCTCAAATTATTTCTTCACATAACCTTAAAGTTGTAGTTGTGTTGACGATCAGTGTGCATTATTATAGTGGTGAATAGTGGTAATAGGGGTATAGTGTGGTGAAAAATAGCGTTCGTACCACGGACCGAAATGGTTTTGCAGCTCTCGATCGATTTAAGTTCTCGACTTCGTCTCGAACTTAAAAACTATCTCGAGCCGGCAAAACCTCATTTTCGGCCCTAGGTACGAAATATACTATTTCGGCAGTGACCAGGATCCGAACCCACGACATCGCTGCCTTGGGCCCGAAGTCCACGACGCTACCGACTGAGCCACCGACTAAACAGTTAATTTGCATTTTAAATCTATTTAATAGAAATAAGTATACAACGAAGAAAGATAAGGAGTTGTTTTTAATCCATCCTTAAATCCTATTTTCGAACGGTAAATGTAATAAATGTACTCGTAGAATTTCTCCAGCCATCAAGTTACGGGCTATACAAGTTACTTCCTCTTGTAAATGCTCATCCTCAACTCAAACTACAGCTATAACACACTAATTAGCTCATATTTAGGCTTAACTTTTGTTGGAAGATTGATGAACGCTCTTTTAAAGTGTAAGCTTATTCTTAAGGAGGATATTTAGACAAATTATTATTCTAAGCCCGATTGAAGTAATTACCGCCCCCCCCCCCTTTTAAGTCTACAGTAATGATATAAATTTTTCGAAACTTGAATTTTCCATTAATGGTGTTTAGAATCCGTATTATATCTTTAATATAGTTAAGATAGAGTTCCGGTTACTTAATTTAAATCAGTTTGTAAGACGATATTTAATTATGAATGGTGTTTGTTATGAATTTCATGTTGCCGTACTCTAGCATGCATGCTAAATACTGCTCTAAGCTCGCTAAGGGGATACAATTGGTGTAGCATTACTCATCCAGACTTATCCGATAAGACTTTTATCCCAAAGGTATGGGTTTCAAGCCTACTAACCACCATCATCCACAGTTCAGCACTTATTTAAAATTTATAATCATCACTACCTTTTCTATTTTAAACTCTTTGTTTCCAATATATTAGTATTACATTACTTGATTAATTACCAGCTGATGTTTAATTATTAAAACTGTTTATTTCTCAGTTCAAATGTTTCTTTCATTAAATTCATATAAACTATTTTTCAATCTATTATTTCTTTTGTTCTACCTAAAATACAGTCCACTTATTAAGTAACACACATCCACGTTGATTGAGGATACACAACCTCATTGTTTTGAACCAACCTTGAGTTAAATTGTAAGCTCAACCGCCCAAGATACCAAAGAAACCAAGGAAAATGTGCCCGTCCATTGCAAGTCTTCTTCAATAAAATCTTAGCAATTTCTGTCTTTAAGTTGTATAATCGTACCTACTTGATATGCAAAGTCTTAAATCTAAAAATTCTGAAAGAAAAATACTTAACAAATAAACATTGTGTTCAACTATTTATTTCCCTCAATATATTACTTCGCTTCGTCTGCTTAACTGCAGCAATGCGGGTTGGGATTTCCGAGCTAAGTTAAATGCGCTTTATAAACTTCCTTTGGAACTTTATATTATAGAACTTTGTACCGAGATATGTACTCTCTAATTAAGTTGATCTCTCAGCTTAGGCATTTAAGCAGATAAGCCCAACTTAAACTGTAATCAACAAGGATAAATTTTGACATAATTGTATCTTAGATAATAATTATGTTTATTGAGAATGATAAACTTAGTATTTTCGATGTTAAATTTTACAACTATATAAGCTATATATTATAAGCTTTTTATTGTTTTACTCCACATAACAACATTAGTAATTATTGCACAATACACGGCCTACTACAACATAACACTACGGAAAAAAACTAATTACGGTTAGGCTTCGCAAAATCTTTTACTTGGAAATGTATATTTAATAGTTTAGTTGTTAAATTTGTATTTATCTACGTTGATGGAATACTTACCGTATGTATTACTTTTGAGCTAAAGCTCAAAATATGTCCAAAATATATCATAATATATATAATATATAATATATATATATATATATTGTTATATTCCTTACTGCATTTGAATATGTCATATTGTCCTAACGTCTAATTGGTTTTTCTAACTTAGTTGTTAGAATAACAAATATTTTTAATGATGTAAGAGCATAGTTTCTTATGTATCATCTTCCCGAATCCAACGTTCGCAATTGCCCGTTTAGTTATAAATAGCCTACACTTATTTTAAGATTAATCAACCACGAGAACATTTCACTTTTCAAAGGAAACAAGATTCATAAAATCGAAAACCAGAAGATAAATATATTAAAATAATATTTATAAATATTAAACAGTTTGAATTATCGTTTACTTTTCCCGTTCCACATTTATTCGTCTTAATTTATCACTAAACTAGACTCTCCTACGATACAAATATAAATACAATTGCTCACTGTTTATACAGGTATAGTTTTTGCATTGGTTTACTTGTCTGCAGCTAAACCGCCAAATATGCAGACCGTAATGTATCAGCTAAACTGTCAATGTAAGCTAGGATCAACTTGTTGTAGGTCAACGTTATCACTTGAATAGATGAATTATGGAAACCCAGTGTGGTTTGTCTTTACCCAAAGAATAGTCTCCCCTAGGCTCAGTCACAGATAGTTCAACAATATAAATCCTTATTAATTTTCCTTTTGAATGGTAATAGTATATGTCCTCACTAGGGTGGAAGTGAGGAGTTTTCAACCCAAGCTCTAATTTCAAAGTGAAGTAAAACGAACGAGAGTTGAAAAGACATACCATGTGATGAACTAAATTGTTGTCATATTGCACCATTTTTTACAAACTAGGTTAGAACACGAAGATACTTTTTACGTAAAGCTAACCTCTCAAAAAGACGTCCTACTTGTTTTCAATATTGCAAATAATCAGCTGTTTATTTATTTGCCAACGGATATACACCAATTTTATTACAGTTTGAGTTGTAAATTGCTCATTATGACTAGATAACCCATAATAATAGCAATGAAAGGAATGTCAAATATAACAATAATAAGAGTAAAGTATACATGTGAAAACTTGGACAAAGATAATAATAAGTCATTCAACCATTTTGTCTATTACGATAGTGTTGGTGTACATCATCCTATCGATATATCGAACTTTTGACGAGAATGTAACAATCATCAACCAACCTAATCAATTGACACATACTTTTGACACAATCGATGTTTACAACTGTGTTTTAACAGCTGACTTTTACTCCCTAGGTAGTGAAAGAGCTATTTAGACCTGCAACACATGCATAGAAAACGGCTGTTTTTACTGCAGAACCTTTTAACGAAAAGGGTTTTAGTTACTGATCTAACAAGTTCCAAACTGTTTTTATAAGTACACATGGGAAACAAAGCTTAACTTGTCTTTACCAAAACTAATACTTTGATTTTTGAAACGAACAGTGTGTAAAGTTAGTACTAGGTTGCATCTTCATGTGTGGTTGCACAGCGCCTTTATACGTTTCAACAAATACAAGAGATTGCACCATTCATCAGGGAAAGCAATCAATCCGATCATTTCTGGAGAGTTTTCAAAATTCTCTAACTTTCTGGTGAGATATCTTAATCTATAATACGACATTAAGCTTAATTGTCATCATGGAAAGCATTTCGGTCACGAACATCCTATTATAATACAATTAGTACTCTAATTTAAGAATTTAAGACTCAGTTTAATTGTCTCTTCTTTGGCCCTTGAAGCGATGAATTATTTTATATTGGATCAGAAAAGTGCAAACATTATTATTTCACAATTAGTTTAGACGCACATGACGTTTTTTGCAGGCAGTAATAATATTAGTTTAATATCCAAATCAAGATTAGGTTAAAACAAAGTTAAAAGTCGTCTACAGCATGTAATCAATCAAATTGGATTAAACTTTATTGAAATATACTGGTTTGTTAACTACTTATAATGTACGCAGCTTGATGAAAAAGTGTTAACATTATTATATCATCAACCAAACTTCTAATAAGCTAACTTCTTCATTTCCAAATTGTATAAATATGTATAATATACAAGTAAACTATGGCAATAATCTCTTTCTCTATAAAGATAATCTTGGAATAATTAGACAGTCAGTGTTATATGGAGTTGTTTGTCCCTCTAAATAAATCAATTAGTAAACTGAGTTATATAATACGTTTAGTTTTATTATCAACACAATGTTTTAAACTTTTGGATGATTAATTAACATTCTACTTGTACAAATTTAAAGAATGATGAATCTTAACTAAATGAAATAGACATTTCATCACCCAAAGTTACTATATATATTTCTTCAAATAGCACATAGGATATAATTTAAAATAAGATATTAATTTGATAGATAATTCGGTCATTTTATTTGATATAAAAATAGAATTAAAATCTCACTATGTTCCATATTAAGTAATCTTAAAAAATACTTTAATAGCGTTGGATATAAAAACAAATTGAATGGTATGAACAAATACTGAGTTAGGTAATCGGTTTCGTGGTTGGAGAGTGAGAAGTTTGCTTTGATAGTCAAATAGCTCGGGAAAGGGTGGGCTCGTGTCCCAGTGGACTGGACAATGTTACAAGTTCAGTTGCGGATGAATGAATTCACCATCACTCAGATAGTTTCATCTTCTTTATCACATCAACCAGAGCATGTCGTTAAACTTTACTTAAACTGATATAAAAAGGTTTTAAAAATTTGATAAAAACCAATGAATAAAATAATTTGGTTACACTCGTTACTTCAGTTCAGATATATCTATCTAACGGCTTTTCTATTTTTCATTCAAATAGAAGCAGTGGATTAAAGGCATTGTCAGAATGAAATAAATTACGAATTATGTTCACATAAAACCTTCTTTAAGTACATTACGTAATTCGACATGAACTGCGATACTGGTTTAAATAGGTATTCTTTATTGTTTAACATTTCATATGAAGGATGCAAGTTCGTTGTTGATGTGTTGACCACTGATAACAAAATTACTAAATTTTGTCTCTCAACTATAAGTAGTTGTCCTTCTTACAAGTATTACTATTAGTAAAGCCCATTCATTTATGCCATAATTTTAATAAAATAATTCATTGGACCAGTTCAGGAGGGAGAAATGTGGAGATTAAGGAAAAATAAAGAGCTTAAATACACCGACCCAGATATTGTTGCAATGTTTAAACGAAGAAGGTTAAGTTGGATAGGGTATGTGCCACGAAGAGAGAAAGGAACAAGACTGTATGAAGTTTGGAGAGCTACACGAGGTAAACGTCCATTGGGAAGGCCGAAATTGAGATGGACTGACTAAAGCCCCTGTCACACGGAGCTGGTTTTCTAGCCGCTAGTAACTAGCAGCTAGAACCAGCGGAAAACCAGCATCGTGTGACTGACTCTCCAGCCGCTAGTAACACTCGCATGAGCTGGTATCTCCAGCCGCTGGAGGTTTTAAACGGTTTAATATTACAAGCGCTTGAAGAGCCACTTGCAGGTCATGTGACCACCCAGCTGTAGTCTCTAGCATCATTCCAGCTCTGTCTGACAGTATCGTGCTGGTTCTCGCAATAAGAAAAATTAATTTAAATTAATTAAACACATTTAAACTAATCAAGAATAAATTTAAACTTTCATGTTTAGAAATTGTTCATACATAGCCGTAATTTTCTCGTTGTTACGATTGCTACATCTCACATATATTAATTAAATGAATGTGTTCTTGAAAGAAAAAGTCCTTTTGTTATACGCCTACCACAACTTATTCGATTTTAATTAGTTAATTTACATGCCCGTAGTAGATACAAAATAATAGTGTTTAGGCCTATGTATTAAAAGTATATTTTTCCTTGCACTTTTTAATTTTATGATAGGTGATCATAGACAAAACATCAATTCTAATAGCAACAGAAGACATTATTTTTGTTAACTACACAGTCAGTTCCAATTACATCACCAAACTTGTAAGTTGTAGCGCTAGTTCTCCAGCTTCGTCTGACAGGACTTCTAGCGCGCTGGAGAACTAGCAACTAAAGCTGCTGGATCTCGCAGCGAGAACCAGCTGCTGGAACCAGCTCCGTGTGACAGGGGCTTTAGTATTGAACGACATCAGGACAATGGGTGCAAATGTCAACTTGGCAGAAGACAGAGAAGGGTGGAAGAGGCTGGTACACGAGGCGAAGAATCAACTGAGATTTGTGGAGCGACGACAGTAAATAAGTAAGCAGTTCATTAGATTAGATACAATGCAGACAATATGTTGCGTTTTTATTATTTTGGTTTGTGACTCTTTTAAAAATAGATATTTTTCATTATGGTATACAACGCTATATCGTTTGAGTGTCAATACAAACATTTATGACTGAAACTAATTTATGCCTTGCCTCCCAGTTTCTTAATGTGATTATTCATTTTGTGTATCCTAACTATTGTAGTATCAATAGATGAAACAGTACAAAAACTATGATTTACTCGTTCACGTTGTGTTATTGTATTGTTACAAGAAAAGATATACGTGTCTTAAATATTAACGCAATGGAACTTTTGAGACGATGTATGAGAATTAATACTTATTTATAAATATCCAGGTTACAAACTTTGTATTTTTTTATGAAAAAAACATTTACAAATATGTAAATTCAAATATGTATATCAATATGTAAATTAATGATTGTTTCGTCTATTTTGTCAGCATTCATATTTTTATACTTTCAGATTTAGTAGCTTCTAGCTGCTATGACTGTGGCAATCATGGCCTAGATAGTTAAAGATATACTCTCTTGGCTCTACACGTTGACTTTTATGGATGCTGAAGAAGGCATCCAATCTGGATGGAACAACTCTAGCCCATATTAAAAAAAAAAACAACAGACATTTTTATGAGCCACTCACAAATTGAGCTACAAGGTAAAACCTTCCTCTATTTATCCTCTATTTTTTGTTGCTGAGTTGGTTGAAGCCAAAATGAAACCTCGTTCTATAGCTTTCTATAAGTTGTACTGTTACTTTGGCTTTGCTGAAAAGTCACTACATTTCTCATAAATCATTAATCTATGTCAGCGCACTCTGTCGGGGGTAGTCTAGGTCCGTCAAAAGTTTAAGTTTATAACAAAATAAAAGTACAATTCATAGGTTATATTGGTATTTTAGGAGAAGAAACTCAGCTTACCAAATCGCCACGTTTGTCATTCCAAAACAGCGGACTATGGCCAATGTATCTGTAAATAAAGAAGGAGACATTACAAAGGTTACAATTTTCACATTTTATAAACCAAGAGTTTTATACACACATAGAATTCGATGTCTTGATAAAAACGAAGTAATTTAAAACTCGTTTGTGTCGTCTGGTGCAAACCATATGCACACCTGAGGATGATGAGGGTCGATTAAGTTTTAAAACATTTATTCTGGAAAAGACACGAATTTGAGTTAATTTAGCAGTATAAAATCTATTGCTAATGGCGTAATTGCATCTACATGCTCAAACTATGTAAATTAAAAATAGTTTTAATTTTGTGGAATATCTTTCTTCAGCTCTATCATTATGAAGTTTCATAAACGTTCTGGGTTCTCTAAATCCGATTGTTAAATTAGTTGAGAACAACTCAGATGTTAATTTAGACAAAAGAATGTATCATACTAGTTTTTTATTATTTCCACCAATATGAGCTCCTAAATTAATAAAATGATTAGGCTACAATAAAAAGTGAGGTAGGCAAAGTTTACCATTAATATTAATCGCTTAAGGTATAAAATTAATTCATAAGTTAATTGATCGTGGTTATAATTCCGTCTATCTTAGGTACCTATATCACTAAATGTATTCTAATTTACAATACAACCCCGATTATTACCATACCTGATGGTAAGTATCGTATTGGCATATAGACATACACATCTTAAACAGGTTCACACTATACACACGGGTTAAACTTTATTGCATTATAGAAGGTTTAACTAACAGTCGCACAGGTCTATAAAACATCATGCATACACTAGAGCCACGTTATAAAATCTTAACATTTTCTGAAGTAACATGGACGATTTTGGTTTACTTTTAAGAAAGAAACACTCGTTAAAGAGGTCGTTAAATCAAAAGTACCAAAGATCAGAAGATACACTGACATTCAGCTCACTACAATCTTAAAAGTTTAAATGAATTTGAAATACCGAATAACACAGAATAGAGCTGCGCGAATGAATGGAAAACCGAATAGTACAATCGCATTGGAGGCGATTCCATTCAATCTACCGCGCCAAGGTAACGTTTCCGCAGCGCAAGGGTTCAATTAATTAAGGTTTCAATAACAGACGGAAACAATGAGTTGGGAAACAATTGGGGTTGGAATAAATCACTACTACACCATTTCAGATGCTTCAACATAATATTAGTAATTTTGTATTTAAAAAATTTACATTTTACAAACGGACTTTATATTTTAGGACAGTTATTTTACCCATTTTACAGCTGGAAATAATGATCCCTCAATATAAAAACTAAGTAATGTAGGCCAAAAATTATGTCAATGCAATATATGAATCAATACGAAATTGGATTATTATCTTAAACAATAATGAATCACATTTTCATACACTACCATATATTTACAACTATATCCAAACGATATTATTTATGCTATCATATCAATACTGTATAATCATTTATTTAAAAATACTGTTTCAATCTTAAGTTTTGTAGGCCTATTTAAAAACATTTTGGAAAAATATATATCTCGTTAATTAAGGCTGCAAGTAAGATTCATTAACGGAATGCCTTTACGAAATCCGCCTTGATCACAGACTTCTTTAATCAGGACGAAATTACCCATCATTTCACTTAATGATTTAGTAACTGATTAACGTAAGCCATTAACTAAATAGAATAGTCTACCTCTATCGCTCTGAAAACTAATCTATTTATGGTTATATCTTCATACACTACTGTAACTTGGTATAGGCGTGTTTCCCCTTATATTTGTAATAATAGGCTAACTCGTTCTTATTTTTCACACTTATAGACCTCTGTGATGTATAATTTTCTTATCCCAGTTATTTTTAGTGTCTCATCTCCTGGTTCTACGGAACTGTTTAACATATTACTTCAGGCTAATCCTAGTCGTTTCTGCATTATCACATGGATAATATCCATTGCTGATTGGCGGGATTTGAACCCTGGAACGGGGGCACCGACACCCTGCGCTCTACCACTAGACCAACTCGCCCCCTTCTTAACCTAGTACAGTATCATGAAAAAGTGTCAGAGACCTTCGCAAGTTTTGCAGCACAAAGTGTTAGGTAGGTGTTCGGTCAATGTATTAAGATCCCTTGTTAGTTTGGTGCAAATTAGTATCCTTACACATTCTGTTTATCTAGGGTTTGATGTGTATTCGATCACGGAATCTGGATAGTTGTTTACCAATATATTTCTTATTGGTGAATAAATCCACAATGTTGTAATCAAAGATCTGAACCAATAACATATGTTCATAGTCATTCACGATGATACAATTGCTTTTTTTACCTTACGTCAATACGTTTCATCAATCAATACTTATAGAAACTAGTTGTTACCCACGGGCTTCACCCAAGGCCCCACTAGAAAAAGGCCATGCTGCAGGATCCATGACGTCACACTAGTGGATAGATTTCATTGATAAATTCATTGCCATCACAATTCCCATATTTTTTAGGCAAATAAACAAGCTGGTTGATTGTAAAATGTTAATGGTAAGAGTTTAGTACAACTATCCACCACTGTGACGTAGTGTTGCGCTGCCCGTGCTGCAGCATGGCCTGTTTCTTCACCCCGTTTGACTTCATAAGCATTAATAAAACTATTGATTGGTTACGTTAAGCTGAAATAAACCAAACAGAATACAGTAATACATACAAATAATCACACCTGATTTTAATAAGGTAATAAATGGAAAGAATAACAAACAAATAAGTACAGTTGAGGTATTTTTAACATTAGGTATATGGAAAGTCCTCTTTAGAACGGAATTACGACCTTAAAGGGCAATTTATGATATAATAGATAGTTTTGCGCAAAGTTTCTCGTCATGACAAACATTTTAAGTATATGGTTTATAGGGGTGTGACTCCTCTACCACCACACCCCAATTTGTTTTTGAGTATTGGGTTGTTTACTCAAAAGTTCAAGGGCACTTTGGGATTTATATATGGATTAACAGCCGATCAATTTGCATTCTACAAAATCAATAACACATAATAAATTTTCATGAAAGAAGATATTAGTAATGAATGAATTGAAAATTTCCATTTCATTAGTAAAACCAGAATCAATTAAATACAAACTAGTGGAACCCCGTCGAAATCGACAGTTAATCTTGAGGTTTAATGTAAATTCAGCTAACTGCGATAGATAGAGTGAAGTCATTAAAATCTTAGTTAAATGAAGGGAGGATAAGCATAATAATAAGTATGACGATTGTATTCCCTAAAAAAAGTGATTGATGAATTCGTTTAACACAATATTACCTACCTTTTTATCGGCTTTAGGTTGCCCAAAAGGTTTTTTAAGAGTCTTATAATTGTTTGTTTCATGTCAAGGCCACTTTCACTATATGGGAGAATGAGTTCATATAATTAGTCTATCATGTTATGGAAAGAGTGAATATGCATTACTAACAACTAATTCCATCTGCTTTAGGAAAAACATTCAGATTGTATCCTGATTTATAAGTAAATCTTCATCTATGGTCATAAAAATACAGAATTTTATCAGCATATTAAATCAGTTTTTTTTTTGTATTTGATAAAAATATCTGATTCTCCAGAAAGCAGTAACATTCTTACTTCGATCTAAGCAATTTTAATTCCTTCTCTTGCAACATCGACCCATGTATTTAATCATCCTGTTCTTACTTGATAATTCATTATCTTATGGGGTAGTTTTGCCTTGGCTATATCGATCACATAAAGCTGTGCATGTATTTCGTTGATGGAATGAACCATAATGTAGGAAATTTGATCACACATCTTGAACATTTGCGGAACCAAATCCATAACCTAGTCCAGCCTTGGTAACAAATTATGCAAATGCGATGAGATGTGATGACACTGTTGTGTTTTTGAATGTTCTGTGTACATCATGTGTACAAATTCCTGAACACATTCCTTTTAATACCTGAATTGACATTTCCGATAAGGAATAATTATACGTTCCTTTGAAATTGATATGTCATACTTATTTTATAATTTAAAATTTTATAAGAACAATAAATCATAGATTTTTGAACAAAACATTTAAAACACGTCATAAATTTATCATTTTGTTGAAACTATAAAAAACTTGCCATGCAGTGGAGAATCTAATAATGTAAACATTTAGTTTTGACAGTTTCAGTAGACCTTGAATATTTTAATAGTAACAGCTGGTTCATTAAAAATAGAGTAAAATTATCCATATGGTCGTAAAGTAAACAAAATTGCTGAGTGAACTTTAAAGACCTCTGGGGCAGAGCCCCAAGGAAATTACCTCGTTTCTTATTTGAGGGCTCACCTACAGACCAATACCTTTCTTTAGACACCCCTACCAAGTTTCTACACAAAGCCGTTCTCTCAAATTAGCTGTGACAAAATACCCGTATTCCTCCATAAGAATAACATGGGATGGGAATTTAAAGGCCACTGGGGCAGAGCCCCGAGGGAATTTACCACGTTTCTCTTTTGATGGCTCATCTACAGACCGGGACCTTTCTTTAGACACCTCTACCGAGTTTCTACGCCCAGCCGTTCTCTCAAAATAGCTGTCACAAAGAAAAACAGTTTCAAATTAATATATAGATTTAGATAATACTTGGATTACCAGGAAACAATGTTATTTTCAACACAAAGCTCCCTTTTCTCAGGCCAGACGAGGCTGCTCTAAGCTGGATCTTAGCTAGGTAATCTCTCTCCTACCACTGATTCACGAATTTTCGATAACACAAGTTGCTTCACTAAGTCTTGAAAACATTTTTTTTTTAAGAATTAAATATTTTTAAATTTTTTGAAATGCAAATTATCATATTGTGGGTGAGCTTAGCATTGACAAGAAAGTTATTTAGTTGCTTTACAAATTAATTAACCGTAGACTGTTTCCAAAATTGATTATCAATTTATTATGTCTATAAAGATGGCTATTTTTTAACCGACTTCCCCACTACCAACAAAAGGAGGAGGTTCTCAATTTGTTTGTGGCGATGTTTTTTTTTTCTATGTATGTTCACCAATTTCTCTGTGATTCTTTTACCGATCAGTGTGGTTCCACCACCAAAATAACCAGGAGAGTTTCTATTTGGTACCTTATATATTATGTTTAAGTAAAAAATTTGTTTCGGTGAAAAATTCTGAAAACCTTAAATATTCAACATTTATTTTGTTTACATTTGTGCAGATTGTTTACATTTGTGCAGATAAGGCAATAAATAATAATAACATTCCTACAGCTGTTAGTTGAAACCATTTAAATGAAGCTACAGACAATTCTTCATGAAACAGTTGCTTCATATTGAACAATAAACTATTTCTTGCCATGGAGCCTAAATGAACTACATTGAGAAAAATGCATTTTGTTTTGGTTACTATAAAAATGTATTTTAACGTTTGACCTGATTTGTGTATACAGTAATTCTGTTTTTAGTATTGAATATTCTGACTTACAAAAACATATATGTTTCAGTGAATAGCTGTATGATATTGACAAATAAAGGTGTATTGTGAAAACCAAAGCATCCGTAAAACAGGTCTAAATATAAATTAAATGCAATTATTCCTTACACGACCTAAGAAGTGTGACAGTGCATAATCGTCAATTGTCTTAAAAGTGTTAAATATTTTATTTACCAAACATGCATTTGCAGATGTGGAATGTTTATTGATATTCTCTACCCAGTTACTATATCATATCAATACTATTATGCCTGCTTTGGAAAGACCTAGAGGAAGATGATTTGCAATTTCGACTAGGCTATATCTTGATCAAACAAAACCACCTACATGGCTTGCACCACTTTTAGCTGAACCAATCTTTCATATACATATTTCATTTGCAGATGTGGAATATTTATTAATATTCTCTACCCAGTTACTATAACATATCAATACTATTATGCCTGCTTCGGAAAGTCCTAGAGGAAGATGATTTGCAATTTCGACTAGGCTATATCTTGAGCAAACAAAACCCCCTACATGACCTACACCACTTTTAGCTGAACCAATCTTTCATATAATATTTTCCAAAGGTACTACTGTATACGTGTTAACGACCAATTTTCCACTTTTGAGAGATTTTTTAGTGCTGGTTGCTGAGGAATAACTTTCATATTGTTCCAAAAGGCTTGGGACGTTACTGTATTTCTTTTTATAATGTAGAAGTACACCGATTGCAGGAAACGATGATGTCTGACATTTCAATGTATCTAGAAAAGACAATTAGTTTTTCATTAGGCCTAATGTAATGGACAACTCTTTCTTTCTTAAGGAATATCTAAAAATGTTTATTTTCATACCCATTGATTATGTAACCTGAACAGGTGACTCAAGCAGTTTTAAAATAATGATTGTTCTGTGGAACTTTTGATTGTTTCAAACAGTTTTGCTTATCAAAAAACCTCAAGTAATTAATATAAAAAAAATTATACAGTCACTAAAAATCATGAAATAATTTAATTTTGTAAAAAAATACAACCGACTTCAAACGCTCTAAAAAGAATGAAATAATTTTAATAAAGTAAACTTTTGTATTAGGCAAGCTCACGTATTTCAAGTCGGCGCGGCTCAAACTGCAAATATGATTGAAATTAAATATTGTGAGTGTATTTTGAAAATCAATAAAATGTAGCTGGATAACATAAATATATAAAAAACATACTGAACTGTTTTGTTTATATATTAAAGGAAATATTTTCTTGTATTTTATGTTTACTTCAGAATAAATGCATTATGAAAATAACACACACAAATGTTCTATATGAATAGGAAAATAATTTAGTTTGATATTATGATAGGGAAAAGAAGATAGTTTAGTATTAAAACATTATTTTTCCAAGTTAGAAACATTTAAATGCGTTATAATCTTTTTAAAGATACTCGTTAATACCACTATAATGCCGATCTCTGATTACGGTAATAAAATAACACTTATCGCATAACTATGAAAAGGACATGCAGATTAACACCTTTAGTTATAGATAGTCACCTGCAATATGGACACCCTTTTCAATTTTGTATCAAAAATCATCATAGAGTCGCGCCGACTTGAAATACGTGAGCTTGCCTAATACAAAAGTTTACTTTATTAAAATTATTTCATTCTTTTTAGAGCGTTTGAAGTCGGTTGTATTTTTTTACAAAATTAAATTATTATAATGTCTTAAAAAGTAAATATATTAAATTTTGAATTAATTACTATAACATTTTGCCAGTGCAAACTAATTAAGTAGTTCCATTAGAAGAAGACATTAGTCAAAACTCACTAATGACAGTTTTTCTAAAAAGTATTTATAGTAATTATTTCGAGATAAAATGTATGGAAAATAATAACTGCACCAACTTATCATAAAAAATAGAATAAATGTTTATTGTACCTATTAAACATTAGGTCTATGTTTCAATTTCCTTTATCTGACAATGAACTAAACCATCCCAAGATGGCCAATTCAAGCTATTTAACTCCTAGACTATAATATTACGTTAATGACATTTTTCATTCCGTTATTGTTATTTTGCTCTAGAAAGAATGTTTTCTATAAGATTGTATTGTCTTGCAATCTATAAATGCAATTCAATTCACCGACGAAGCCACATAAAAGTATTTTCCCCGCTTCGAGGTGTCACCTTTTCCACTTGATGGTTTCATTAATTTCCACACTCTACACAATGGGACAATGAGTTTGAAAACAACGTGACCTCCATATAAATTACCTTTCGTTGTTTATATTTATCTGATATTTAAATAAAAGCACTGTTAGTATGGGTGATCCATATTCTTACTCTTTGAGTCGTTCTTAATAATTTGATAGTTATATTATGTTATCTTGTTTTGATATTCATTCATAAGTTATTCTAATGCCATTTCGATTTCTTTGCCGTATATCAAATATATGCTGCAAAGAGTTTTACACAAACCTTCACAAAATTTTACAATTCTTCTGGTTATAATAAAATTAGAATTGTTCTCAATTCCTGTAAAAGGATTAATTACTGAAACAAATCAAACTTAGAAACAATTAAACATTGTACGGTTCAACTTTTGTTTAAATTAGACCGTTCGAACTAAATTACAGAACAAATCTATTATTTTTTAAATGTAGCATTTTCATCATTGTTTTTTTTTCTAGAAAACTTACAAAAAGTAAACATAAATCAACTGTCAAAATTATACAATTAAAATACAGCTGATTTTCAAATCTATAAAATATTAAGCACAAGTCCAGTCAAATATGAGCGTCGATCATAACTTCATCAGTCATTTTCACATCCTCCCACCTTGAGGAACATAAGGTAACTTGTTCCTCAACACAAGGTTTTTAGTGGAGAAACCTTTTTGGTTGTTTAACCATCCGTCCACTTCTAGTCACAGTTTTATTATCTACTTTATTATCCTTCTTCGTTTTTTTTTTCATTTTTTCATTTTTCAGGAACTCTTCTTTCTCACAATTTTGTATTTCAAGAGGGTAAATTTTTTGGATAGTCCGCAAAATTATTCCTGAATTCGTCTTGAGTTTTGCGAGGCGAATTTTACCATCTCTACCCGGTATGAGTTCTTCTACGACTGCCAAAGGCCAATTTAGACGTCTTTTGTCGTCCGTCTCCACAATGACAACTTCTCCAGCTTGTATGTCCCTTGTTCACCTAATCGATTTTACTGTTTTCCGCCCACTTAATATCCAATAGTCTTCACGCAAAATGCTTAATAAATACTGAACTCTGTAACGTGCCTATTTTGAGGGGGAGTCAAACTAGCCTACTCCTAGGTCTAGCCTATCCCTAGGCATAGCCTACCAGCCCTAACTAAGGTTATAGGTTAGAAGGCTAACCTTAGTTATAACATCTTCAGTAAAGTATAGGCATGATACACTGTTGTGTTTGGTATTAAATAAGTGTAGAACGAGAGTTATTAATACTGTATGAGCGTGGCATAAACCTTATACAGTGTTTTATAGCTTATTGACTCACCAGCTATGTGTTTCGCAAGCTAGGGCTCAACCCGGCTTGGTACTTTGAAGAAACTTTCTACACTTAGTAAACCCGCAGATCATGGCCTTAGGCCAATAATCCGTCTCAAAGACGTGAGGAAATGCGGTGTGAGTAATATAAACCGACAACTTGAAGTTAAAACTCATTGTCGTGTGAAACAAGCACAACATAACCTACAGTCAACAACAACAAGCTCGAGCGACTGACGACGGCTGCAGACGACGGCGGCCGGCTAGCTTTTTTTCGGGTTAGCAAACAGCAAGCAAACGTTCCGGATCAGCTGAGCCCCCTACTTTGCTAGAGAGGGGAGCGAGAGGGATGAACCAAGGAACCCTCAGACGGCAACCAGGAAAGTTAGTTCCTCACCAGCCACGGGATAGGAAAGTTCCTCACCAGCTACTACGACGACTAGTTCGAGAGGTCTTCAAGTGCCGACATAGTTTAATTGGTGAAGCATAATTAACTCGTGTGACACTCCAATACAACTTGTAAGTCTTATAGTTCAATAGATATAAGGTAAACCGAGTTAATTATTGCCAGGGTGTAAAATACTAGTTTTTAAAATCAGTTTTACTAGATTTTATATTTTCACTCCTGTTAAACCAATGGACTTAGGCAACGTTGACTTGATCATGATGGTGTGTTAAACCCATAACGTAACGATTAGATATTACAAGGCTAGTGTAGTTTTTAATCCATCTTAGTAAGCCCAAAACAAATTAATCTCATCATATACGAATTGATTAGTAGTAGTCAGTGACTACTAAGATTAGTTGTGCTATTTAAGCACGTCCCGATCGGCACGCATGGCGTGTTGGTAGTAGTGGCCTTGGGCCTTGTGTTACGATGTTTTATGGTTTCAAACAACGTGTTTGCCATAACGAATTTAGAGATTAATGGAAACCAGAAGGTGGATAATTCGTTTCGGCCTTAGTTACTTTATTAATAGTGGAGTTTGTTTGCTTCGTTGGAATGGCCTCCAACTTTAGCTATTTTCGTTTTAAGTAACAAGGCATTTTATATTCAGTCTGTCTGGTGATATAATCTCTGTTAAACGATGTATGGATGGTTAGGGTCATGTGAGATAATCCGTGACTAACCGTTGAATTATTTCATGTTTATGATTTGTATGTGTTCTAATATTTTGTGTTATGAGTTTACGACAGGTGATGAGATTGTTTTGGTGCGAATTGGATAACGTTGGCCTATGGTCTGGAACCGGCGAGTCGGCGTGGACTCAGCGTGTCTTCGGCAGCTGTGGTAGCGTGTTGAACCTACCTTTGGTGACGACCATGGAGTTCATCGACGCTTCAGCAGCTGCGGTAGCGTGTAAAACCTACCTGGAGTGACGACCAACTCACGACGCTGGAACCATCGACTCGTTAGCGGACGGAAGATTGACGTAGAACAGTCAGCTAGCCTACTACGATTCTCGAACGGCTGGGGTTGTGTGATAAACCAACCAGAGGAACTCACATCACGCTGTTGGCCAGCTTCGGTGTTCTTCGATTGATTATCCAGCGGCAGTGGTTGCGTGATAAACCAACCATTGCAACGGAGAACAACGGTCAGCGAGACAACCGGGGCTTGGTCAACGTGTACCCAACGAGTGTTGAACCATTGTGGTGGATCTTGGCGTGGTGTAAACCCAAGGACTATCAGTATCGGGGGTGGCAAACGATAACTACGAACGGACGGCCATCACGGGACTCACTGCGGCGGACGGGGCAGTGACACGGGACCGTGTGATAAACCGGATCCCCGAGGACTACATGCGAAGGGTGCAAGTAGCTCACATCGGGGGTGGCAAACGACAACTACGAACGGACGGCCACCACGCAGCTCACTGCGGCGGACGGGGCAGTGACACATGTCCGTGTGAGAAACCGGACACTCAGGACGTCAGCGACGAATACGTACGAGTAGGCTCCCCGGCTGCAGTACCGATATAGGGCGCGCGGGCTGGAAAACCCAGGCCGCGGCGAAGACCAGGTGAGGATGGCTGAGCCCCAGCCTACGACGACGAGTGGGGGGGTGGAACGCACCTCACCCTGTAGTCGTGGTCGACGGGTGAGCTCGAACCCTATGCTACAGTGGCGGGTTGAGTCGGCTAAGCTAAAGGTACCGCGACATCACGAGTCTGTGTGCAGAACCAGACAGACACCCAGGACGGTGGCGGAGACCGACGGGGACGAGGACTACCGGCTGTAGTCTCGATTGGGGCCACGATGGACGCCCAGCCTGCAGTGAAGGCGTAGTAGCTGCGACGTTAGGTGGGTGATCCGAACCCCGACTACAGCGGCAGGTGGAGCTCCCCAGGTACCGCTACAACGCTGGGATCTGTGTGTGGAACCAGATTCTCCTGGGACGATTCGGGGATGACGACTAACGACAATGGAAGGTCATCACGTCTCACTGCGGTGGAAGGGGCAGTGACAGGGGTCCGTGCGGTGAGCCGGATTCCCATACGATTACGACAATGACAGGGGTCCGTGCGGTGAGCCGGATTCCCATACGAAGACGACAACGACAGGGGTCCGTGCGATGAGCCGGATCCCCACGATACGACCACATCGACGAAGTGTCCCTGCAACGAGCAGGACACTCATACGACGACGACAACGACAGGGGTCCGTGCGATGAGCCGGATTCCCATACGACGACGAGAACGACAGGGGTCCGTGCGGTGAGCCGGATTCCCATACGACGACGACAACGACAGGGGTCCGTGCGATGAGCCGGATCCCCACGATACGACAACATCGACGAAGTGTTCCTGCAACGAGCAGGACACTCATGCGACGACGACAGTGACAGGGGTCCGTGCGATGAGCCGGATTCCCATACGACGACGAGAACGACAGGGGTCCGTGCGGTGAGCCGGATTCCCATACGACGACGACAACGACAGGGGTCCGTGCGATGAGCCGGATCCCCACGATACGACAACATCGACGAAGTGTTCCTGCAACGAGCAGGACACTCATGCGACGACGACAGTGACAGGGATCCGTGCCGGATTCCCATACTACGACAAGCACGAGCAACGGGCAGGTGACCAATGCCCCACGTAGTACATCACATTTATGGCGCCCGAACGAACAACGGCAACGAAAGGTATTCCTGCAACAAGCAGGATACCAATACGGCAACAGTGACAGGGGTCCGTGCGATGAGCCGGATTCCCAGACGACAGCACCGACAGGGATCTGCGTGAGAAACCAGATGCCCCGACGACAGCGGCGACGAATGGGAAGTATGACTTGACTCTGCAGTTGCAATCGACGGTGGTCACAACAGACCCAGCCTGCAACGACGGCCAGGTGAGGCCGGATGAGCCCCAGCCTACTATGACGAGTGGGGGAGCGGAATGAGCCTCAGCCTGTGGCTGTGACGACAGGAGGGCGACAGTGGACCCCAGACTACAACGACAGACGGAGTCAACCCATACTTGGTGTGCAGAACCCAAGTGCCTGGCTGGATGTCGTGTGCTGAACACGAAAACGATTTCGGGGGTGGCGACTAGCTTCCATGGAAGGCCACCACGTCTCACTGCGGTGGAAGGGGCAGTGACCGGTCCGTGAGCATTAATCCGGACTACGGCAACATCTGCGTGATGAACCAGATGCTCGAGATCTCCGACGCGGTAAACCTCAGCCAAGGCGACGGCACGGCTGAGCGTGAAAGTAACATCTTGACGCGAACCCTGGAAGGCCAACCCAAATCTCCGTACTGAGGCCTATCCAGAAACTAAATGTGCTGTATAGCACGTGGTACTTGAACCTGGCATGTAAACTAGTGTTATATGTTTCAGTGTGGAAAAGTACGTCACAACTCCTGCGTGGCAAGCCTTGATATGCTTAGAGCGTATTAAAATTTGCACAACAGGATGTTTCGATGGTAGTACTATTGGTGTCCTGAAGTTTTCGTGGTCGTTTCTGTCAGTAAGCTTCGACTTTACACGAATCAAACCATTCTTATCTTTAAAAGGACATAATGTTGCAAGTTTAGCATCTTTCAGTCCACAAAAACTCTCTTTCTGGACTAGTTTCCAAACATTGGCTTCAGCTTTTTCTATTTCTTCCAGGGTTAAGGAACCATTTACTTTTTCACTTCTACGGCAATTATTATAAAATCTATTTATCCATGCTACCATACGCACAATCTTTTCAAAACTGCTGAAGTATTTATAATACCAGCCTGACTTAGGTTCTTCAGAATTCGTAAAAACTGATACGATTCCTTTCTTCTTTTCACTGGGGATTTCTTCGTCGTTGTAAATCATTTGAACTTTTGGCCATTCTTCTGGAGGCTGTCTTAGCCACTGAGGCCCCTCCCACCATTTACAATCAACTAGATCCTTAGCCGAGCATCCTCTACTAGCTACATCAGCGGGGTTTAGGTTTCCAGGTACATACCTCCATGAGTCTTTACAAGATAATGACCTTATTTCTTGACATCTATTCCAAACAAAAGTAGCCCAATTATCTTCTCGTTGAATCCAAGATATGACTGTGGTTGAATCGCTCCAAAAATGTGTTTCTAAATCAGAGATATTAAGACTATCGAAGATTGACCTTCCAATTCTGGCTCCAATTGTGGCTGCTAGTAGTTCCAGTCGAGGGATTGACAGGTCTTTCACTGGTGCTACTCGTGACTTTGCTGCTACAAAATGAAGATTGACTGATCCATTGGCCTCAGTCCTTAGAAATGTGACAGTAGCATATGCGAATTTACCAGCGTCACAAAATATATGCAAACTAAAAGTACCATCCTCCCCAGCGAAAAAACGAGGGATGTTAATCTCACTTAAATATCCCAGATCTCTGAACCATTTTAGAAAGTCACATCTTATGTCATCTGAAACTTCTTGATCCCATTTGAATTTCATGGACCAAGTCCTTTGCAATAGAATCTTAGGAAGCAGTGTTTCTGGGGAAGAAATCCCAACAACATCATAAACTTTGTGAGTAATAGAAAGCATTTTACGTTTTGTAACTACTTGCAAGTCAACTGATTTGAGAAAATCAACATTAAGTTTAAGCACGTCAGTTCTCTTGTCCCACAGCATACCTAATACAGCAACAGGTTGAGTAGTAGGTGAGAGAGTTTTGTCAGTAAACTCCCACCCTCTAAGTTCAAATTTCCCATCTGAAAATAAACTAGTTACTTGGGAAATGAAATCATTCAGTTCACTTTCAGAGCTCACACTTGTTACACAATTGTCGACATAGAAACTATGCATGAGCTGTTCGACATAAGGCTTGGAATATCCATTTCCCCTTATAGCAAAACTTAAATGATAGTTAATGGTAGCTGCCAGTAAAAATGGACTGCAGGTCACACCAAAAACTACTCTTTTGTGTCTATAAATTTTGAGGTTTCCATCATCATCATACCACAAAAATCTTAGGAAATCTCTATCGGACTTAGACAAACTGATTTGCAAAAAAGCTTTCTTAATGTCAGAAATGACACCTATTTCTTTTAATCTGAAGCGAAACAGAATGGAAGGAATTAATTCAATCAAATTAGATCCCTTACTGAGACAGTCATTCAATGCAGGTTGATTATACTCCTTAGCGGATGCATCAAAGACAGGTCTTACCTTTGTTGTACTGTTTTCCTTGTAGACGGGCCGATGAGGCAAATAATGTCCCAACTTACCAAAGTCAGCGGTGTATGGGACTTCTTCAATTATACCTTCTTGTTCCCATTCTTTGAACGTGGCATCATAAACATCATATGTTTTCTTTTCCTGGAGTTTTTTCACTGTTGATTCAAGTGTCTTGACCGCTATGTTGACATTGGTCGGCAAGGGTGGATGGCCTTCTCTCCAAAGTAAAGGCACCTCATAACGTCCGTCATCATTGATCTGAACAGATTTGTTGAAAAACTCTGTAGCTTCAACTTCTTCTTCAATCTTTTTCTTCCTTGAATTCGGATCTTCAATTCCAATGACATCTAATTCCATAGCTGTGAGATTGGTTTGTCCTTCAGCAACATTGTATGAGTAGTCATGACGTTAGGGGAGTCTGTAGATACCACATCTGAAGATGGAGTCTTTCCTAACAAGGTCCATCCTAACAAGGTTCTTACTGCAACGAGACCTAAACTCAAAATTATTCGCTCATCCATTAAAAGTTTTCCAGCGACATCTGCACCGATCAAAATATCAATAGGCCCTGAATGAGTATCAGAAATTGTTACCCCTAACTCCTGTAACTCCGTTATCCAATTCCTCAGTCCCGCAACTGGTAAAGCATTGCATATTTTTATTTTATCTAGAACTTCAAATTGCAAGCGTAGTTGGTCTGTGGGTTACTAAGTCTGACTCTATAACAAGTGTGTTCTTCAACATCACTACTAACTCCACCGAACAGTGAATGTTGTAGCCTCTCTTTTCGAATGGCTTTATACTTCATTTCTTTTGCAAGATTCTGAGATATATAGGATCGCTGCGATCCTGTGTCAATTAGCGCTCGCACAAACTTAACCTTATCTTCGCTTTTGATGCATACACTTAGCGTTTGCAATAAGACCTCTGATCTGGTATTAGCAGATAATGAATTTTCAACTTGGGCTTCAGAGACTTTATTGCCACTGTCATCTTGCTTAACTCCCTGCCTACACATTAAAGGGACATGTCTTCCCCCGCTAATGTTGCATTGCAATTTGGCTTTGCAATATTTGGCTAGATGTTTTGGTTTCAAACATAAATAGCAAAATCCCCTTTTCTTCAAAATATTTGACTTTTCATCATAGGAGAGTTTTCTAGCACTAAAGCAATTCTCACTACCATGCGAACCTTCACAAAATACACATTCCAGAGTTGATTTAGACGGTACATCAACTAAGTCTGAAGCGGATGGAATTCTAGAGTCATTAGTTGTACTAGGCGAATTTAAGTTTGGCCTTCCTACTGATTTACCCGTACTTGGTGTCAAATTTGATTTATTCCTAATAGAACCGCTCCTATGCTGACTTACCGACAGACAAGATTCAAAGCCATCCATAGCTAGTCTTATTCTTTCTTCTGATTCTACTTCACCTTTTAGAAAGAGAACAAGGGATTCTAACTTTGTTTTAAGATCTATAGGTTTATCCCTTGAACTACAAAGTGATCTTTGCCATGCCCTAAGACGTTCCTCAGAGAGACATGACTCAACTAAGGGGTACAGTAAGGCTGCACACTTTTCAGTAGTTACACCCAAAGTATCTAAAGCTCTAAGTTGAGTTTCAATCCTATCATACAAAGTTGAAATGGGAATCTTTTCAATAGAGTTTTGAAAAGTTATTTTCAAAAGTTCCCTAACATAGATTTCCGTTTGTAAGTCTTCTCTCCCAAACCTGGACTTCAGACATTCAATTACTTTGGGGTAATTGTCAGCTATAGGTGGAAAACTAGTGACTATTTCCCTAGCCCTAGATTTGGGTTCAGTAGCTTGAATAAGATATTGAAATTTATCTTCATCTTTCAGTTCAGAGTCTAAATGAATCTTTTGGAATTGGCTCCAAAAGTGTAGCCAATTTTTCAAATTTCCATCAAATTTAACAAACTCGATTTTAGGAAGTTTTATTCTAGCTTTTGAGGTATTCGGTTTACTTGAACATGATTTACTACAACTTGAAGCTACATCCTCAATAGATTTCAAAGTCAAACTGTCAAATTTAGCTTTTATCAGAAAGAACTTATTTAAATACTCATCCGATCCGCTGAGTTCTTCGCTGAGTTGCTCCTCCGGACAGTCTGATTCGAGAAGTTTTTCCAGTAGCTTATCATTGAGTTCGTTAAGTTGGTCGTTCTTTTTCTCTAACAGTTTCATACTTGCTTCGATTTCAGGGTAATCATGGTCGTTAGAATTCAATTTGTCCAAGATACTTTGCGAAAGAGTTGTAAACGATCTCCGAATTACCGTTCTCTGTTTCTTAAGGCGATTTATTTCGATAATTTCTGACCCTGTCACGGTCGCCATGTTTTACAATTCTTCTGGTTATAATAAAATTAGAATTGTTCTCAATTCCTGTAAAAGGATTAATTACTGAAACAAATCAAACTTAGAAACAATTAAACATTGTACGGTTCAACTTTTGTTTAAATTAGACCGTTCGAACTAAATTACAGAAAAAATCTATTATTTTTTAAATGTAGCATTTTCATCATTGTTTTTATTCTAGAAAACTTACAAAAAGTAAACATAAATCAACTGTCAAAATTATACAATTAAAATACAGCTGATTTTCAAATTTATAAAATATTAAGCAAAAGTCCAGTCAAATATGAGCGTCGATCATAACTTCATCAGTCATTTTCACACAAAAGATTGACATTAAGTGACCACATCACGATGTGGGGTGATATTCTTCATATCTTATGATGTTTCTTTCCTCTTGGTCTCATAGACTGTTGTTTTGTGATCGAATACTAAACTCAAATGTCCCATTCAATCTGTTGAATAACTGTAAATTGAAAAGTTGGCTCGTTCAAATGAGTGACAGAAACCGAAGCATAGCAGTTGGTCCTCGTCCTACTACAGTGTCCGACGCCTAACTCAGTTTATAATCAGTTTACTTCACACTCTTTGCCATTTCCTTGATGGACATGTCTCATGCTAATACCCGAGGCCTATCACAAAATATTTGTAATATGCAGTTTGTTACGACGTATCAATTATTCCCATGTGCAATATTTTTGTAAATTCCACAGACACACGCTACAATCAGACGATAAGTGGTTCACGCTTAGAAACTTCAACTACGGTAGAATGGAACTACGGATATAATTGAGGACTATGGTTCAAAGGGAGCAAAGCATGGCTACAGCCGAATTTCTGTGCTGGAATTCAGGATGACGAGGGATTGAACAAATCAAAACTCCTGCAAAGAATGTCGGTGGATGGCGGTTAATAAGAAACAAAACTATTACAGGTTTAACATTAATCAACCAAAATTTTTTTTGTAAAACACATTTTTTTTTTTTAAGAGACCCCTCAATTTATGGTTTTGAAAACTTTTACTGTTCATTGACATGCATGTATATTGAACCGGAATGCTAAAGGCTACAACACATTTCCTTAGATTTTGTAATAACTCAAAGACAAATAAAAAGTAAAGTAACAAACCCGTATCATAGAGGACTTGTCAATATGAAAGGCAAGTATTAAATATGTATCATTCCCTTATCCGCAGTATACTTTATCTTTGAGGTTTTAAGTATCTTGTTTACAGCCGTGGGTGTTAAAGGTAATTGCAATTAAGGCTCACCCTGGGTAAATGTGGTTATAGGCGCCTCCTGTTTGCCTTCGCACGCTCCGGTTACTAAGGGACTAATATACTCTTTGCTCACCTTCAACTTAAATTGGTTCGTGGTTCATACGATACAAGATATTAAAAATCATAAGTTTGCATTAACTCTAACCCCTTTCTCATAACTAGTAATTTAAAGCCACATAAGTAAACAAGTATGTATTAAATATTTTTAAACATTAACTTTGTAATTGGGTTTTCATTTGTAAACTTACAATTTCTCCAACACATAGAGATTTATTTGAGGGTTAAGTAGTTTCAAATATTGCATATCAATGAAATATATTCTGCACAGAAATCACGACATTGGTGTAATTTAGATTTTAAAAGTACAACCAAAAAAGTTGTATAGGTATATACCTGGCTGAAAAATTAGATTTTATCTACTTTCAATACTTTTATTGTAGACACAGGGTTAGTTAACATGTTTGTATAGGATATTTATGAAATTGTACAATTAGCCACAATATAAATTAACTACGTGACAACTCTGGAGCCAAGGGAGATCACAAGATGTAATCGATTAATTAGCTAGTCGGTTTGAAAACTGGTGAAGCCATGATGCACAGCACTCATGTCAGCGAAACTACAAAACCTCATCATTGACAAGTGTATTATACAACACAAACCAAGTAGACCAAATTAAGCATACATGTGTGTACACACTATTGTATATATTTCATGTTGTTAGCCTCCGAATCACTTTTAGTGGCTTAAATACCTTTACCTACGACCGTATTTTAAAGTAGCCGTTTCAGATCAGTTCGTAGAATTGAAAGGTTTCTCATAACAGCATTGTTTACTTTCATGTTTAAAGTCTACATAGCCACTGCGACGTCTAACTACCTAACGATGAGCTAATTAACTCCACTAACAGGAAGCTTTGTAAGAGTCAAAGGCGATAATTGAGTTTAACAAGTCTCCTAAAAGATGGCGGCCTTTAACTAACTTGTGTACAAACGGGACAAACTGTCGCTCAGACGCTTCCATTGTAAAGAGTTTCTGTTCTAGGTAACAAGCGCTGAGATTTTTCTTTTGTACAGTGAAATAGTCAATGAATAATAGGTGGTAAAATTATAAAAAGCTGCTAGAATATTCAGCTTTAAATTACGTGTTCAAATGATGTTATTCCTACAGCATAAACGAATTTGGAGATAATTTATTCTACAAGTACTGTGGGTTAAATACTAACACATTTCCTTTAGCTCTCGTTTAACATTGAGTTTTCACCACTGTGACTATGCAATTTAAAAATTTTTACCCAAACTTTTCTTATGTAGGTAACTTATACTGGTAAAAAACAATTGAATAAATAACGTACAATATATATATACTAACCGTAAGATTTTACTACAATTAATGGTATAACATCCGAGCCCGGGCTGCCCGGGTGAAATACCCCGGCCCGGTGAGAAGAGGTCTGTGAAGAGGCCCGGATTGCCCTGATGACAGGCCGTCACCGAAACTTGTACTACTGTTTAGAAAATTTGTGGAAAGCACTAGAAGAAATAACAACTACGCAGGTGTTTATAAAACTAAGCCCGGGTTGTCCGGGTGTGCCTATTCGCCCCGGCTAATGTCCGTAGCCCGGTGGCGTCGGGCTGTCATCATAGCCTGGACACTGTACCTGAGCCCGGGTTGCCCGGGTGTGCCTATTCGCCCGGGCTAATGTCCGTAGCCCGGTAACGTCGGGCTTTAATGATAGCCCGGACACTGTACCTGAGCCCGGGTTGCCCGGGTGTGCCTATTCGCCCGGCTAATGTCCGTAGCCCGATGGCGTCGGGCTTTAATCATAGCCCGGACACTGTACCTGAGCCCGGGTTGCCCATTGCCCGGGTGTGCCTATTCGCCCGGGCTTGTCCGTAGCCCAGTGGCGTCGGGCTGTCATCATAGCCCTGCATGTACGACTTTAATAAAGTATTGTCAATGTTAAAAGCCTAGTTGTTATAAGTAGTTACTCCAGCCGTGTTTTTTTTTTTTTTTTTTTTTAATATATGAATATTATAAAACAAACCATTAATCTAGTTGTTAATACATTTGTCATTCATCATAACCTGGACACTGTACCAGAGCCCGGATGTCCCAGGTGTGCCAAATCACCCGGGCAAATGTCTGTGGCCCGGTTGCGTCGGGCTGTCATCATAGCCCGGGCAATGTATGATTTTAATAAAGTATTGTCAATGTTAAAACCCTAGTTATAAGTAGTTCCTCCAGCCGTGTTCTTTTTTTAATAAAAAATATTTAAATATTATAAAACAAACCGTTAAACTAGTTATTCATACATTTGTCATGCATGTAATTTATGAAGGACTACTAATGTCCGTGGCCCGGTGGCGTCGGGCTGTCATCATAGCCCGGGCTCTGTACCTGAGCCCGGGTTGCCCGGGTGTGCCGAATCGCCCGGGTGTTTGCCAATTCGCCTGGACTAATGTCTGTGGCCCGGTGGTGACAGGCTGTTATCATAGCCCGGTAGAACTATGAAAGAAAAACAATTTTTGCAGTCATAGGTTGTTTGTTTTATCAAATAGGGCAATATTATAGCAATAGTAAATAGGGAGAGGTTATTTATTTTCTTATTCATATTACATAATATGTATATACATATTTGTTTCTATTTTTTAAGTATAAAAAGAAGGGTTTAATTTAGTGTAAGATTAAAATTAAGGGCCAACCGAACAAACGGTTCATCCTACCGGCATTTTAGTCTTAATGAACTATTGTTTCATAAAGTATAATTTGTGGTGCATCATAGCCCGGATGTGCCAAATCGCCCGGGCCAATGTCTTTAGCCCGGTGGTGACGGGCTGTCATCCTAGCCCGGGCAAACCGGGCTCAGGTACAGTGCCCGGGCTGTCATCATAGCCCGGAAAGCCCGGTTGAGCCAAATCGCCCGGGCCAGCGTCTTTAGCCAGGTGGTGACGGGCTGTCATTATAGCCCGGGCAAACCGGGCACAAGTACAGAGCCCGGGCTGTCATCATAGCCCGGTGTGCCAAATCGCCCGGGCTAATGTCTTTAGCCCGGTGGTGACGGGCTGTCATCCTAGCCCGGGCAAACCGGGCTCAGGTACAGTGCCCGGGCTGTCATCATAGCCCGGAAAGCCCGGTTGAGCCAAATCGCCCGGGCCAACGTCTTTAGCCAGGTGGTGACGGGCTGTCATTATAGCCCGGGCAAACCGGGCACAAGTTCAGAGCCCGGGCTGTCATCATAGCCCGGTGTGCCAAATCGCCCGGGCCAATGTCTTTAGCCCGGTGGTGACGGGCTGTTATCAAAGCCCGGGCAAACCCGGCTCAGGTACAGTGCCCGGGCTGTCATCATTGCCCAAAAACCCCGGGTTTGCCAAATCACCCGGGCTAATGTCATTAGCCCGGTGGTGACGGGCTGTCATCCTAGTCCGGGAAAACCGGATTCAGGTACAGTGCCCGTGCTGTCATCATAGCCCGGTAAGCCCGGTTGAGCCAAATTGCCCGGGCCAATGTCTTTAGCCCGGTAGTGACGGGCTGTTATCATAGCCCGGGCAAACCCGGCTAAGTTACAGTGCCCGGGCTGTCATCATTGCCCGGGAAGCCCGGGTTTGCCAAATCTCCCGGGCTAATGTCTGGGCCCCGGTAGTGGCACGCTGTTATCATAGCCCGGGCAAACCGGGCACCGGTACAGAGCCCGGGCCGTCATCAGAGCCCGGTAAGCCCGGGTGTGCCAAATCGCCCGGGTCAATGTCTTTAGCCAGGTTGTGACGGCTGTCATTATAGCCCGGGCAAACCGGGCTCAGTACAGAGCCCGGGCTGTCATCATAGCCCGGAAAGCCCGGTTGAGCCAAATCGCCCGGGCCAACGTCTTTAGCCAGGTGGTAACGGGCTGTCATTATGGCCCGGGCAAACCGGGCACAAGTAAGAGCCCGGGCTGTCATCAAAGCCCGGTAAGCCCGGGTGTGCCAAATCGCCCGGGTCAATGTCTTTAGCCAGGTTGTGACGGCTGTCATTATAGCCCGGGCAAACCGGGCTCAGTACAGAGCCCGGGCTGTCATCATAGCCCGGTAAGCCCGGTCGTGCCAAATCGCCCGGGCCAATGTCTATGGCCCGGTGGTGGCAGGCTGTCATCTTAGCCCGGGCAAACCGGGCTCAGGTACAGCAATGTCTTTATCCCGGTGGTGACGGGCTGTCATTATAGCCCGGGCAAACCGGGCGAAGGTACAGAGCCCGGGCTATCATTTTGCCCGGTAGGCCCGGGTGTGCCAAATCGCCCGGGCTAATGTCTCTGGCCCGGTGGTGGCTGGCTGTTATCATATCCCGGTAGGTATATGAAAGAAAAACACCTGGGCAACTTGGGCTCAGGTACAGTGTCCGGGCTATGATGAAATCCCGACGCCACCGGGCCACAGTCATTAGCCTGGGCGATTTGCACACCCGGGCAACCCGGGCTTAGGTACAGTGTCCGGGCTATGACAACAGCCCATCGCCACCAGACCACAGACATTAGCCCGAGCGATTTGGCACAACCCGGACAACCCGGGCTCAGGTGCAGTGTCCAGGCTAAGATGACGACCCATCGCCAGCGGGCCACAGACATTGGCCCGGGCGATTTGGCACACCCGGGCAACCCGGCCTCATGTACAGAACCCGGGCTATGATGACAGCCCGACGCCAACACTGTACCTGAGCCCGGGTGTGCCAAATCGCCCGGGGCCATGGTCGGGGGCCAGTAGCGACTGGCTGTCATCATAGCCCGGGCACTGTACGATTTTAATAAAGTCTTGTCACATTTAAAAACCTAGTTATAAGTAGTTCCTCCAGCCGTGTTTTTTTTAATAAAAAATACTAGCTGACCCGGCGAACTTCGTATCGCCTAAGTTATAGGTTTCCCCTAAGACAGACCGATGGAAAGAAAGTACCGTTACGTTTAATTTTCAAGATGATCTCGTTCGCATCGCTCAATCACGTCCTGGTTGAAGTTCGTTCGCTACGCTCACTCACCTTTGGGTTGGAGCTCGTTCGCTACGCTCACTCACCTTTAGGTTGGAGCTCGTTCGCTGTGCTCACTTGCCTTCAGGTTAGCTCGTTCGCTACGCTCACTCGCCTCCAGGTTGAAGTTCGTTCGCTACGCTCACTCACCTTTTGGTTGCAAATTAGCTGTTGTCATAAATGTAAAAGAAATAATAGTGCTGCACCCTGTTGGTAATCCTTGTAACTTTAATGCTATTGAACATCATAGAACAGAACCAACTTGTTTAATTGAAACAGCTGTTAAGATTCATTAATTCCATTTCTCATAAGGTTAACATGGGAAACTCCAGAGCCACTGGGGCGGAGCCCTTTTAAGAATTTCGAAACGGGAAATAGTTTACGTCCGATTCGCATACCTACAGAATTTACACACCAAATTTCATAACGATCGGTGAAGTCGTTCTGGAGGAGTTTGCAGACAAACACTGTGACACGAGAATTTTATATATTAGATTTGAATATTATGAAACAATCCGTTAAACTACTTATTCATACATTTGTTATTCATGTAATTTATGAAGGACTCCTATTGTCCGGGGCCCGGTGGCGTCGGGCTGTTATCATAGCCCGGGCTCTGTACCTGTGCCCGGGTTACCCGGGTGTGCCAAATCGCCCGGGCTAATGTCTGTAGCCCGGTGGCGTCGGGCTGTCATCATAGCCCGGACACTGTACCTGAGCCTGGGTTGCCCGGGTCTGCCAAATTGCCCGGGCTAATAACTGTGGCTCGGTGGCGTCGGGCTGTCATCATAGCCCGGGCTCTGTACCTGTGCCCGGGTGTGCCAAATCACCCGGGCTAATGTCTCTGGCCTGTTGGCGTCGGGCTGTCATCATAGCCCGGGAAAACCGGGCTCAGGTAAAGTGCCCGGGCTGTCATCATAGCCCAGTAAGCCCGGGTGTGCCAAATCACCCGGGCCAATGTCTGTGGCCCGGTGGTGGCGGGCTGTCATCTTAGACTGGGCAAACCCGGCTAAGTTACAGTGCCCGGGCTGTCATTATATTCCGTTAGGCCCGTGTTTGCCAAATCGACTGGACTAATGTCCGTGGCCTGGTGGTGGCTGGCTGTTATCATAGCTTGGGCAAACCGGGTTCAGGTACAGTGCCCGGGTTGTCATTATAACCCGGTAGGCCCGTGTTTGCCAAATCGACTGGACTAATGTCTGTGGCCCGGTGGTGGCTGGCTGTTATCATATCCCGGTAGGCCTATGAAAGAAATACAATTTTTCCAGTCATAGGCTGTTTGTTATATCAAATGGGGAAATATTATAGCAAGTAGTAAATAAGGAGAGGTTATTTATTTTCTTATTTATTTTACTTCTTTTTTTAAAGTATCCAAAGAAGGTTTAATTCAGTGTAATATTAAAATTAAGTGCCAACCGAACAAACGGTTCATCCTACCGGCATTTTAGTCTTTATGAACTATTGTTTCATAAAGTATAATTTTAAAGTACAATGTCGTTAGCCTGGTTGTGAAGGGCTGTCATTATAGCCCGGTAGGCCCGGGTGTGCCAAATCGCCCGGGCTTATGTCTGTGGCCCGGTGGTGGCGGACTGTCATCATAGATACATACAACTGTCTTAATGTATGTAAAGCTACTTGGAAATTACTTAATGCTGAAATCTCAAATAAGAAAAAGAATGTTAGCAATATTGAAATAGATTTTGATGGAATCTTGTACAGAGACCCTAAAGAGATAAGTTGTATTTTTAATGACTTTTTTAATAGCTATGTTAATTCATCAATTATTCCTCAGCTAGCTCAAAATGATTGTTTGCATGGGGGTGAGACTTGTCCAAGCTTTCAGTGTCCTCCAACGGCTAAATTTAAATTGAATGCTGTATGTGATAATGATATATTAAGTATTCTAAACTCTTTCGATAATAAACTATCAACCGGTTACGATGAAATACCTATGACAGTATTAAAATATGCTGGCAAACAATTGGTCAAACCACTTGTTCATATAATAAATTCCTCTTTCTTGAGTGGAATTTTCCCTGAAAAATTAAAAGTTGCCAAAGTTAGTCCTCTCTATAAAAATGGAGACCCAAAAAATATAACAAATTATCGACCATTATCTTTACTGTCATAATTTTCTAAATTATATGAAAAAGTTGTTTATAACCAATTAGTAACTTATCTAGAAGAAAACCATTTGCATGATGATGAACAACATGGATTCAGACCAGGTAGATCTGTTATAACTGCAGCAGTAGATTTTATCGATTCAATAATAAACTCAGTGGATAAAGGGGATAAAACAGTGGGCATATTTTTGGACCTGACTAAGGCCTTTGACAGTGTCTCACACCAGCTTCTTTTGGGGAAGATCCGAGATTTGGGTGCCGACAGCAGGTCATTGAAGTGGTTTCGATCCTATTTAACTCAGAGATCTCAGTATGTTGAAATGAAGCAATTAAAAAATAACGTTTTTTCAACCTCCTGCTCAAAGTTATCTATTATTCAACATGGGGTCCCACAGGGTTCGATTTTAGGACCTGTTTTATTTCTTTGTTACATCAAAGGAATGCCCGGGTCATTTCAAAACAATATATTTAATAAAATAAGTTTGTATGCAGACGATGCAAGTTTAAAAGTAAGCAGTACATCTGTTTCTGGTTTGGAATGTAACTCTTTGAATTGCCTAAAATCAATAGATGCTTTCTTAAACTATCATCAATTACTTTTAAATTCCAGTAAAACCAACTTTATGGTATTTTCAACAGGTAAACAAAAAAGTCCAATTGATCCAGTGATTAATTTTAAAAATTCTAATCTTAATCAAGTTACTACAACTAAATTTTTGGGCTTAGTAGTTGATGAAAATCTTTCATTGAACTCCCATGTTGACCATGTTGTCAGCAAAATCACATCTGGAATTTATGCAATTTATAGAATGTCTAAATTTTGTTCAACAGATATTTTGAAAAAGCTTTATTTTGCTTTCATTGAATCCGCAATATCATTTGGCATAAGTGTTTATGGTGGAACATCAAAGAAAAATTTGGACAGAATTTTAATTTTGCAGAAAAGAGCATTAAGACTAATGTTGAATTTAAACTGGGATGTTTCCGTACGTGATCATTTCTTAGCCATGGGTATAATGACTGTGTACGGCATTTATGTTTTCCATACCGTTCTTTTGACTAAAAATCTTTTGTCTGAAAGTATGTTACCTAAACTAGGGGATAATCACGAATATGGCACCCGGCATAGAAACAAAATTGCTGTTGATGCCCATAGATTGGAATTTTATAACAAAAAACCGTCATGTGCTGGAAGAAAATTTTTGGAAGGGCTTCCAGAGGGGTTGAGGAAAATTGATGATAGTAAAAAATTTAAATCACAGCTTAAAATATACTTAACAGAAAAAGTACTGTATAATTTTGATGAACTGTACAGCTGATATTATGTTGTAAGTTTAAGTAGTTTTAAGAATTTTGACGCCATTCAATGTACATACTTGTATGATTTATGAATAAAGTTATTTTCAATTCAATTCAATTCAATTCAATAGCTTGGGCAAACCGGGTTCAGGTACAGTGCCCGGGTTGTCATTATAGCCCGGTAGGCCCGTGTTTGCCAAATCGACTGGACTAATGTCTGTGGCCCGGTGGTAGCTGGCTGTTATCATATCCCGGTAGGCCTATGAAAGAAATACAATTTTTCCAGTCATAGGTTGTTTGTTTTATCAAATGGGGAAATATTATAGCAAGTAGTAAATAAGGAGAGGTTATTTATTTTCTTATTTATTTTACTTCTTTTTTTAAAGTATCCAAAGAAGGTTTAATTCAGTGTAATATTAAAATTAAGTGCCAACCGAACAAACGGTTCATCCTACCGGCATTTTAGTCTTTATGAACTATTGTTTTGTTAACGTGTAGTTAAAAAAATAATTTAAATATTATGCAACAAACCGTTAAACTACTTATTCATACATTTATCATTCATGTAATTTATGAAGGACTCCTAATGTCCGTGGCCCGGTGGCGTCGGGCTGTTATCATAACCCGGGCTCTGTAATTGTGACCGGGTTGTGAACCATGCCCTCGTGCCTGCACCCAGACTAACTAAATGGAAGCGTGATCCATGCGCAGGCCCGAGGAGCGGCTCACAAAACTTTACTTAACAAATGAGAACCATGGATGGAGGTTCAAGAACAACACGCCATTTGAGAGAAACAAGCTGTAATAAACCATTAAAGATAAACAACAACAACATTAACAACAATACATGAAATAAATACTCTCAATTCAACTTCAAAAAATTTAGATACCACTCTGACCTACTAACTTACAAACATTAATTTAAAAAAAAATTCAAAATAGGCTAATTTCAGTCAAAGTAAATTTAATCAGTTTTAACCTTTAAATTAACAAATTACAACAATGAAATATCTAATGACTCTTTTAATGAATTCATTTCATGGTAACTATAGAAAATTTAGGGGCCCCAAAATTGAAATTAAATAGAATATGTAAAAAATTATAAAATCTAAAAAATCAACAAGTAGCCTAGGCTAAAGAATTTAAAATTTAAAAAGAATAACAATTAATAAACTATGTATAGGCCTATAACAAATAATAATTTTTAAATAGTCTCTTGGGTTGCCTTTTTTATAAATAAAATCAAAACATAACGACAGTGGGTAACTTGCGGTAGGGCGTATTCAGTTCAATGGTTCTGGGCAAGCAGCACCGGAGGGGGAAACGAGCATGACGGAAGAGGGGGGCCATGATCCAGGGGTGGCCAAGAGTAGTAGAATCCACTCCGTCAATGCTGATGCGGCTGCTACATGTTCCTCCTCACGGGCCCCAAAAGGCGCGCAGGGCGTACTAAAATTTACACCATAGCGTAGCAGAACAAAAGTAAAGAACAATTAACAAAACTGCTTTGCAAAAGGTAAAGCATAGAAACAGATGTTAAAGGATAAATTTGTTCTGAAAATCCTCTGCGAGGCAAACGGCTCTGACGTCGCTGAACCTATGAGTTGCTGGCGGAAAGAGTAAGAAAAACAAGACTCACAGCCTTGTTCGGGGTCGTGAAAGTGACAACGAAGCACTGAACTAGCCTACTATAAAAAAAACACTTGAACCATTGATCATGAGTCGTGACATTCGCCCGGTGGAATTAGTCACGGCTCAACCTCCCCCCCCCAAAAGAGGACACTCCTCTCCAAAAGGGACAAACAAACAAGCCTCTCCCCCACTTCCTGAAAAGAGATTGACCTGAAAGACAACTCAAGTGTCTGTGGTGGGGAACGCCAAGGGACTTCCAAACTGAGGGGAAAACTCACCCCCAGGGTTTGCTCTGGCCAGAGCTGGAAAATTTTGTGAGGGAAATTCCTTCGCAGAACACAGGGGACAGGAGAAGTGATCAGGTTCTCTGGCCCAGTGCACTTCCCACCCAGACACAAGAGGAAAGAAAATTGCCTACGGAAGAGTTCCGCGGAAGGGCTTGAGATGAGAAATGTGCACCCTCCGGAACACTTTTCCAGTCCGCGGATCTCCAAGCTCCGCCGTGACAGGCGTCAAAAACCTCAGGATGCGGTGGGGACCTGACCACCGATGACACAACTTGGCAGCTCTCTTGTCCACAGCCGAACTGGCCGGATGAGCTTTACAAAACACCAAATCCCCCACCTGGAAAGGGTTGTCTACTCTACCACGATTGTGCTTCCTCCGGAAAAATTCCCTAGCTCTGATCAAGTTTCTCCTGGCCGCTTGCCAAGTTGCCTTGACATCAGCCGCACCAGGAGGTGGCAGAAGGTCGCCAATTCCCCACACATTCGCTAACGGGTTGTTAGGCGGATAGCCTAGAAACAGCTCGAAAGAGACCGCCTTGTGACTCTCATGGTGAGCAGTATTGAAAGCAAACTGAAGCCAAGGGAGTTCCTGATCCCAGGTGGTCTGCTTGTCAGCATGGAAAGCTATGAGAGCGGAACGAAGATTGCGATTGAACCTTTCAGCATGAGAAGGCTGTGGATAGTAAGGGGAAGTAGTCACATGGCGGATTCCGTGCCCAAAGCACATTCTTTTGAACAGATGGGAAACAAATTGTGTTCCGTTGTCGGAAACAATGGTGGCGGGTATTCCAAAATGTTGGAAGAGGTGAGTTCGAAGTACCTGCACGGTGAGCTGTGCAGTGGCATTCCTTAAGGGAAAAAGCCAACAAAACTTGGAGAAGGCATCCACACAAACAAGTAGGAACTTATTTCCTGACTTGCTACGCGGGAGAGGCCCTACATAGTCAATGAAAACCTTCTCCAAAGGTCTTTCCGCCACCTCAGATGACAACAAACCAAACTTAGAGTTTTGAGCGGGCTTGCTCAGTGAGCACGTTTGACAAGAACGCACCCTAGCAGCAAGATCCCGATCCATACCCTTCCAGATGAACATTTCCCTAACCTTCGCAATGGTCTTGTGGATACCTAGATGCCCACCCACAGGAGAAGAATGAAAATACTCAAAGACCATAGGGATTAGAAGACTAGGCAGCACAACTTTAGGTTTACCTCGCTGCCGAGCGCGACAGCAAAGGGCACCCTGGGACAGAAAATATGGGGGGTGGGCTCCCCCATTTTGAAGCTCACCAATGATCTTTGCCAGCTCAGGATCCTTCAGCTGATGGGGAATGAAATCAGAAAAGGCGAGTGGAAACTCCAAGAGCACGGCACAACCCGGTTGCTCTTGGTCAGAAGGAGGATCGTCGGGTGAATGGTACATCCTAGATAGTGTGTCCGCAATCACATTCTGAGTGCCTCGAACGTGTTGCACTTGGAACTTAAGGGACGATATTTGGACAACCCAACGACCAATTTTCCCAAGCTGGCGTGGATGTGCGAGAAGCCACGAGAGTGCCTGGTTGTCGGTTTCCAATAAAAACTCTTTGTGCTCCAAAAAGCGTCTGAATTTATTGACTCCAAACACGACAGCCAAACACTCGAGTTCATACACAGAAGAGCTTTTCTTTTCGCAGGGACTCAAAGTGCGTGAGGCGTACGCAATTGGCTGCCTAACACCATCCACCTCTTGTGACAACACAGCCGCAATTGCGACGGAGGAAGCATCTGTTTGCAAGACAAAGTTTTGATTGAAATCCGGCATCGCCAAAACAGGGGGCTGCATGATAGCCTCCTTGAGAAGATCAAAAGACGTCTGCTGCGCTTCACCCCAGACAAACTTGGCGCCCTTCTTCCGAAGCTCATTGAGAGGAGCCGCCAATTCAGCAACATTGGGTATGAAGCGTCGGTAAAAACCTACCATGCCGATGAACCTAGCAATACCCTTGACATCTCTGGGAGGAGGAAACTCCCTGATAGCCTGGGTTCTAGCGGGGTCGATGCAGACGCCTCTATGAGAGATAAGATGACCAAGGAACGAAATTTCCGGCTTTGCAAAACTAACCTTGTCAGGATTCACGGTAAGGCCAGCCCTATTCAATCTACTCATGACTTCTTCAAGATGAATCAGGTGATCTTCGAAGCTCTCACTGTACACCAAGAGATCGTCGAGGTAATTGAACACAAACTTGAACTTGACATCATGAAAGATGGAATCAAGGAGTCTGGTGAGAGTCTGGGCCCCCACAGCAAGACCCATCGGAACTCTTGTGAACTGATACAAATTCCACGGAACGCAGAAAGCAGTGAGAGGTCGAGACTCAGGTTTCAAAGGAATCTGATGATAGGCCTGATTCAGATCAAAAACAGAAAAATACTTGGCCTTACCGAACCAATCAAACGCAGAATGCAAATCGGGGAGAGGCACAGAGTCGATTTCAATTTGCGCATTCAATTTGCGATAGTCCAAAACCATTCGGGACTTGCCATTGGGTTTTGGGACGAGAAAAGCTGGACTAGCGTAGCTCGAACGGGAAGGTTCAATGACACCATTTTCCAGAAGTTCGTCAATGATTTTTCTGAGAGTTTCCATTTTGGGTGGAGCTAATTTGTATGGGTGAGAGCGAACGGGACGGGTATCTGTTAGACGAATCTCGTACTCCAACAGGTTAGTGACTCCAAGCTTTGGCGTCAGCACATCTGGGAAACGAGAACACAAGGTTCTGATGGCTTCAGCCTCGCAAGTAGTCAGATGCCCTAACGGATCAATTGTTGGCTTGCTGGGTATCTCAGGCTCGACTACCGCAGCACCACCACCAATTTCATCAGCAAAAGATATTAATACCCGTCTCGCAAATCGGAAAAAACACTGACCTCTGCCTAAATCCAAAATTAGGCCAGTGTGCTTGATAAAATCCGCTCCCAAAATGACAGGGAAACAAAGGTCCTTAGCCACCCAAAAACTCCAAACCCAAGAAAAATGTTCAATTTTGAACTTGAAACGGGCTTCATAGATGATGGGAAGGGGTGAATTTGACGCAGTCCAGCAGATAGGGGTTTTTCGCTCAACTTGCTTGATAAGCCCAGACGATTCAAGTTTTTCAAAAAGGGACAAGGAAATGAGGCAACGGGCTGACCCAGAATCCACTAGGGCCTTCTGCACCGTGGAACCTATGAAGATGTTGAGACGTGGGCAAGTTGAGCGCGTCGCTTTCACGCCCATGGAAGCAAGGCCCGCAATCCCCCGCAGCAGAGGCTCGGTCTCAGGCACAACACTCCCAGAAGGGGAGGCAACAGAAACATTAACTGACTTTAACTTAGAATTTGACTTACTTGAAAAAACTTTCAAATTATTGCCCTTTACATTATCACCAACAACCTCACAGGAAGGATTGGGCAAATTTTCCTCCTGTGAGCAAACTAGTTTTTTGGACCACGTCCAAAATTTCCACCTTGACGGCAATGCCGCCGAATGTGACCTGGTTGCCCACAACCAAAACAAACAACAGGTTGCCTCTGCCACTGCGGCGGTTCGGGACCCAACCCCACGGGTGCTACGACAGCATGATGACCAGCTAGGGGAAGATGCCCCGCCGCTTGGTCTCTCTGGAAATCAGCGTCCTGGACAGATCTCGAAAGGATGGAAAGTCTGTCCAGATCCGCAAAAGATGAAGGTCGTGGTGCAAAAACCAAACGGGAGCGTTCCTCAGGCTTCAACCCCTGAAGCACAATGTCAATGAGCTCAAGCTCACTGATCCCCAAACGCAAGACCCTTTCCATCGTGCGAATGTCCCCCACGTACTGGCTGAGAGACTCGACTGACTGCTGAGGACGAAAAACTCTCTCAACTTTCAGCTTCTCCATGACCCGACGGGGCATGAAAAGCTCCAAAACTTCTTTATGAAAAACATCAAAGGTGACGCCTCTGCGCAAACAATCAAGCAATCTGTCCCCCAACGGTTTCAGACAGTATGGAGCAATGAGTTCCATCAAAGTTGCGTCTGACATGCCAGGGTATTCACGCATGCGCAAAACACTCTCCAGAAAAAAACAAAGACCATTCACATCTAACCCGTCCACCGGCCGGAAACCACTCAGGAGAGAGGCTTGCATTTGACATTTGAACATTTGCATTTGACATTTGAACATTTGCAGGCAACTGGAGCAGTGTACTTGGCGTAGGCGGAGCCTGGGGGGTACCCACTGGAGTCACATCATCAACTGACCTTGGTACTTCGTTTGAAATTTCCGAAGAACGGTTGTCTTCAAAAATTTCAACTTTCTCTTTGACAGACTTTCCTGCCTTAATACTCTCCAAAATACCTTCCAGCTCAAGGATTCTGGCCTCCACCCAACTCTTGTCTTCATCCTGGATTTCAGGTTGCCCTGAAACCAAGAGCAGACGCTTACGCCAGTGCGTCAGCTGTGTGATAGCCGAACCCTTAGCTGAGCCCATAGGCAAACTACTCCAACTATTAATTTCCCCACTTAGCTCTTCCATCCTCTCTTTACATGCCTCCAGTTCCTCATCCAAACTGAGAGACTCAACCCAAGCTTGAGGCATGCTAGCAATTTGTCTGAACTGTGTACGCAAAGTGCGTACATCAGTTCCAGGAGTCTCCCCCCGGGACCGCACCTCGTACACTAGCTCCGGCTTCCTCAAATATTCCGGCACAATTGACGCCATACCGAGTCTCAACCAGCACTTGACTCAAAACAACAGCCAACAAAATTTTTTTTTTTTTTACAAAACAAACACAGAAATTTAATTCCTAAGGCTTCTGGACGTTGATGCCTACGCACCTGATGGGGCCCAAAAGAAGAACCTGCCCATTCATACCGCAAGTACCGCAAGAAAAAACAACAACAAATGACCCACGAACGTACACACACACAAACATACACTGATACATACACTAGACAACACCTAACACTTGTGTGATGGGGTGTACACACAAACCTTTTTTTTTTTTTTTTGACACATGACCATGCTTTTGACACTCTTGCTCCCGAAGGATGCAAGTCATTACCACCGATTCCACCCGGTGCCTCGGCCAAAGGGCGAGCTCCTAATAAAATGTGTTTACGCCCCACCACAACAACAACAAGACCTTTTTCCAAAACTGCCAGGCCAGAACATTTCCAAGAAACCAATCCATCCACGGCTCTTAAAAAAAAATCAGAACGTGGACAGTGACTGGGTCTCTAAGCGTCCAAGTCGTGAAACCAAGTTTCACGACAAGGCACCCAGGACGCAACCAGCAAACCACGCTCTGCTACCAGATGAACCATGCCCTCGTGCCTGCACCCAGACTAACTAAATGGAAGCGTGATCCATGCGCAGGCCCGAGGAGCGGCTCACAAAACTTTACTTAACAAATGAGAACCATGGATGGAGGTTCAAGAACAACACGCCATTTGAGAGAAACAAGCTGTAATAAACCATTAAAGATAAACAACAACAACATTAACAACAATACATGAAATAAATACTCTCAATTCAACTTCAAAAAATTTAGATACCACTCTGACCTACTAACTTACAAACATTAATTTAAAAAAAAATCAAAATAGGCTAATTTCAGTCAAAGTAAATTTAATCAGTTTTAACCTTTAAATTAACAAATTACAACAATGAAATATCTAATGACTCTTTTAATGAATTCATTTCATGGTAACTATAGAAAATTTAGGGGCCCCAAAATTGAAATTAAATAGAATATGTAAAAAATTATAAAATCTAAAAAATCAACAAGTAGCCTAGGCTAAAGAATTTAAAATTTAAAAAGAATAACAATTAATAAACTATGTATAGGCCTATAACAAATAATAATTTTTAAATAGTCTCTTGGGTTGCCTTTTTTATAAATAAAATCAAAACATAACGACAGTGGGTAACTTGCGGTAGGGCGTATTCAGTTCAATGGTTCTGGGCAAGCAGCACCGGAGGGGGAAACGAGCATGACGGAAGAGGGGGGCCATGATCCAGGGGTGGCCAAGAGTAGTAGAATCCACTCCGTCAATGCTGATGCGGCTGCTACATGTTCCTCCTCACGGGCCCCAAAAGGCGCGCAGGGCGTACTAAAATTTACACCATAGCGTAGCAGAACAAAAGTAAAGAACAATTAACAAAACTGCTTTGCAAAAGGTAAAGCATAGAAACAGATGTTAAAGGATAAATTTGTTCTGAAAATCCTCTGCGAGGCAAACGGCTCTGACGTCGCTGAACCTATGAGTTGCTGGCGGAAAGAGTAAGAAAAACAAGACTCACAGCCTTGTTCGGGGTCGTGAAAGTGACAACGAAGCACTGAACTAGCCTACTATAAAAAAAACACTTGAACCATTGATCATGAGTCGTGACATTCGCCCGGTGGAATTAGTCACGGCTCAGTTGCCAAAGTGTGCCAAGTCGCCCGGGCTAATGTCTGTGGCCCGGTGGTGGCTGGCTGTTATCATATCCCGGTAGGCCTATGAAAGAAAAACACCTGGGCAACTTGGGCTCAGGTACAGTGTCCGGGCTATGATGAAATCCCGACGCCACCGGGCCACAGTCATTAGCCTGGGCGATTTGCACACCCGGGCAACCCGGGCTCAGGTACAGTGTCCGGGCTATGACAACAGCCCATCGCCACCGGGCCACAGACATTAGCCCGAGCGATTTGGCACACCCGGGCAACCCGGGCTCAGGTACAGTGTCCAGGCTAAGATGACGGTCCATCGCCAACGGGCCACAGACATTGGCCCGGGCGATTTGGCACATCCTGGCTATGATGCACCAAAAATTATACTTTATGAAACAATAGTTCATGCCAAATCGCCCGGGCTAATGACTGTGGCCCGGTTGCGCCGGGCTGTCATCATAGCCCTAACACTGTACCTGTGCCCGGGTTGCACTGGTGTGCCAAATCGCTCGGGCTAATGTCTGTGGCTCGGTGGCGTCGGGCTGTCATCATAGCCCGGACACTCTGAGCCCGGGTTGACCTGGTGTGCCAAATCGCCCGGGCTAATGTCTGTGGCTCGGTGGCGTCGGGCTGTCATCATAGCCTGGACACTCTGAGCCCGGGTTGCCCTGGTGTGCCAAATCGCCCGGGCTAATGTCTGTGGCTCGGTGGCGTCGGGCTGTCATCATAGCCTGGACACTCTGAGCCCGGGTTGCCCTGGTGTGCCAAATCGCCCGGGCTAATGTCTGTGGCTCGGTGGCGTCCGGTTGTCATCATAGCCCGGGCTCTGTACCTAAGCCCGGGTTGCCTGGGTGTGTAAAATCACCCGGGCTTGCCATCATACAGCAATGCAGGTTCATATTCCAGTTGTAGTTGTTATGTATGTTCAACACGTGCCACCATCTTATTGTTTCTAGGATATTCTCCAATTGGAACAACCCTCTTTATCATTTCACGAGCAAATCTTACGTGCTTATATTTTCTAAGTGAAGTTTTACGTTCGCAATATTTATTCTGTGTCTCCAGTACAACAATACTATTAGTGTATTTACCAGCCAAAAAAATAGATTCACATATAACAATGTCTTTTGCGTAGACTTCCGTTTACTTGCAAAAGCATTAAGTTGTCTCTTGATTGTCGAATATTTATTGTAAATGGACTATAAACACAATATTATAGAGCACGATGTCTGAACGCATGGTAACTCATTTGTTTGGTGATAGTTCCATTGATTGGACTATTAACAGATTGCTTTCAATAGTCACGTTCGCGTTACTATACAAGTCAATATACAGAGTGAGTCTTCTAAGCTGTCCTAAACAGATTACAGACAAACGGCTTGACATACAGAGATGAAACAAATTGTTCGCCCACTAATTCATACCCAGGAACAACGTAAAAATAGTTTTACCATTTTTTAAATACAGGCTGTTCGAGAAACTGGGGGTCATGGGTTCGAATATCAGAGTTGTCAAAAGTAAATATATGTCATTTTAAATCACTTTAAAGCTCTAGATTAGACAAACAATTTAGTGAAAACAGAACTCCTCCATAAACTACATGAATGACAAATATATATATAACTAGTTTAACGGTTTGTTTTAACATTGACAAGACTTTCAAAGGTATTTTAGAAAATTTTGTATATTTCGTTAAATGAATGGTTTTATAGTTTAAATTTGAAGTAAATAATAAAAGCAAATATATGACAGTGTTTTTGAAAATACCTTAAAACATTGCTTGAAATTAAGCTGTTACATTTTCCTTGACATAAGCTTGGCGTGCTTTAAACATTACCAAGAAAACAGTTCTGAATTCAGGTTAAGAGAATTCTAAGAATTACTTATATTGGTTTTGTAAATCACTGAAACAAGTCTTAAGTGTTTTTAAGTGAAATCATTTATTTTCTAAACTTAAATAGCTTCTCGTACAAAAATGCTATACTTTTTAAATTGCCGTAACTTTTATATTGCAATTTTCAGGAATTTAAATGCTGTAAGGAGCAAAACACTTATTGCTTTGATCACATTTTAAAAATGTGCATTAAAATAAAAAATAAGCTAAATTGTATAAAAATAAACCGATAAACAAGCAATCCATAGCGATGAGTTCATTCCCTATCAGTATGGTAGATACTTTTAATACGTCAGTTACCAATAATTGGAGATCAAGGGTGAATTTAATCGGTGATACTTTCAAGAGGTTAGGGCAAAAAAGACTTAATTTTTTAATCCTCCTAAATTTAAATAAGCCTGGTACAAAACCCTGTTAAAACAATTTGAGGCGGGTCATAGCAAAAGTGGCTATGTCCAGAAAACCAAATTTTACAGGAAACACCAAAAACCTCTACAATAATTATTACTGGTACAATGTTTACAATTTTTTTTCCAGTTGTTCTTTAAGATACCTAGGTATTTTTTTTGCAGAGAAAAGTAATATATTTAGGTTATTTTTTTAGTTATAGCCGTTTAAAAAAGTGACATAGCAAGTTTTGCTATGACACATAAAAATAGCCAGTTTTGCTTTAACCAAGAGTTTAAAATAGCCAGTTTTGCTATAACCAAATAAAATATTCAAACAATGTGACAGAATTTAAGTAGTAGGCCTATCTCCTTCTTTTTGAATTTAGCTCAATTTTGCACTGGAAAATTACACTTAAAATTGTTTAATGGATATTATCATGATAAAATAAAACAATATAGCTAAACAATCTATTTTATTAACTCACAAAAGGTTTAAAAATTACTATTTTGTCGTCAAAATTTTTTTGAAATGTCCCAATTTTGTTAGGCGTAAAAATGGTCTAGAACAGTCCCCAAACAGTTTGTTTCACACTCTCACAGGGACGTCTTCTTCATGAGGTTCACAGAATTCTTCCTCAGGAGCACCCTCATCATCTTCAATATTGGCATGATCCAGAAACCTCTGCAAGAAATCGTTACCTGGTACAGCACGCCAGTTTTCACCATAGTGTTTTACAAGAAGGGTTTCAATATCCTTAACCTTTGCTGCTTTTTTTTGTGCGGCCACGTCGCACTTCTGATAACAACATGTTGTTTATTTGTTGCCCCTTTTTCAGGAGTGATCTTCCTCTTCCCAAATTTGATGCATAGTACGTCTCTCCTCTAACAAACACTGTTGTCGCAGTCTTAGACTTGGTGAACACAAACCGTTTGCATGGAGCAAATTTAAAGTGCCAATCCTTAGTCGGTTTGAAGTAGGCCTTTGTAGCTTCTTTCCAATCATAGATGATGAAATCTGTTCCTAGCTTGTAAACAGTTCCATGCATGTTAAAAACATCCAAGTACTCCTGTGGATTGTTAATAACAGGCATGGTCTTAAGTACTTTTTCTATCCGTCCGAACACTCTATCGGAGGGCAAAAATGAGTGTCCGGGGATGGGAAAAACTAATTCTATTTCTGTAATGTTGGGAGGTGCAATATTCAACAGATAATATGAACACATAGAAATCATTGTGGAATTGCGGTTTTGACCACCACAACCGTCAGCGCATAGTCTTAGCTTTTTGCATTTTGAAAGATCAAACAAATTAAGACAGTGAAATACTGATGAACAAATTTCATTTGAGCCCTTTGCAAAATCATTTTCATTCCATGTATATATTATGGTATTTTCTTTTGTCATTTTGCTCTTCGATGAGCCCCTTACAACCGTAAAATTATAGGTATATAATTGACGGCTATAATATGCAACTTGGTCAGGAACTTTTGGTATTACTAAATTCTTTTGGCAATCAAAAGAGAATGTTTCAAGGCCTTCTTTTTCTTCTTTAAGTTTGTTAAAAAAGGCTTTAGAACGCAATTTGTGTATACGATAGTCAATCATGATTTTTGATCGTTTATCAGGGTTTTTTTCAAGTTTTAGTCCTTTGTAACGAATACACGTGGAACAGGCGTCTGTTACTGGTATCCCAAAACCAATATTGTACTCCAATGTAAATACATAGCGAAAAAAAGATCTCTTTACTTTGAGATGATCAGGGGATATATCATTATAAATTTTAAACAATTTAGCAATGCTAAGGTTACCTGGAAGATACTGTCTTACAATGGATTTTCCACGGCAGTAATGAGCCTCACTGGAGTGTTGAAGTTGTTCAATGAAGTTTCGAACAGATTCCTTTTTGTCTGCAAACTTAGGAGTCATCCTATCACCACCACGAGTTTCTTTAGGCATCTCTCCAGTTTGTAAGTGTTTACGAGCAACTCTTTGGACCCGGTCTTTGGAAATATTAAGGATTCCTAAAAAGGCTTTCTGACACACCTGTAAACTAAAGGTTTTACACTGTTTCACTGTCACAAAGTAGTTTATAGAAACACTTTTACTTTTGTTCCCTCCAATTTTCTTACATTCTGGATCTTTTGCTTCGATATACTTTAGGATGAAACAGTATTTACTTAATATTTATGAATATTAATATTTATGAATTAATTAATTCATTTAATTTAATTTAATTTATAATTTAATTATAAATTTAATTAATCATATAATTTAATTAATAAATTAATATTTATGAAGTATTAATTACTTCACGATTAACATTTCATTAAAACCATAATGATTGGTAGTATTAGTGTCTACATATAGCCTACATAGACAAACAAACACACATGATAAATTGTAATGAGTTTTTTAGGAAAATTCAGTGGTCCCATATTTTAGGTCTTGTTACAAGGACCAAGTGAATAGCCCTCCATGTGTTTAAGTAGGCAAGGGAGTCATAACATCAGTTTAAAAAATATGAAATGAGTTACCTGTAGGTAAACATATAACTATGATTTTAAATTAAATTACCAAGGAAACAATTTAAACCATTTGAAATTTAAGATAAGAAGATAACTTACGTTGATTAACATTTTAGTGGTTATAGTACTATTAGGATTAGTTTAGATGTAGTATTGAAGCACTTTACATTGTTAATATTTATGTCCCGAGATATGAAAGAAACTTTTAATGACAAGGGCCACTAAGGAATAATATGACATTACTTCTCTGTGCTTAGCCTAAAATGTTTCGATTACTCAAGCACTCTAGCTTTATTGGTTTAATGGTTTGGTAACCGAAAAATAGTCAATGTCGAAATGTAGCAACTAGGTGAGATCATCGGACATAGTTACTCAAAATGCTTGTTGCACAGGTAGGATGTCACTGAACTAATTAAAGAAGATACAAAGAGGTTACCAGGTCAATACCTCTGCGATCTAAATGCAAATTTTGGATTATGACCGTTAATTAGGTCCTCTAGGGTTTCAATAGAAAATAAAAAAATAAATAACATATTATTTTAACTTTATGGATGCAATTAGAAACGCAAATACGCAACTTGATCATATGTTTCACATTATACAAAAATATGCGTTTTAGAACTACTAAACCATAAAGTATCGTGGTGAACCGGTTCAAGTGGTCTGATGTAATTTATTTTCTGTGATAGTTTTATTTCTTTTAGCTTAAGCATATATATTACTTACATATAAATTAGATATTAGTGAAAATAAATGTGCTACGTAGCTGCATTGAAATTTCTATGTTTTGATACCTCTTAGTAATCAGCCAAATTAAAAAGTTGGGAAAAATTAATTAAATTTGAGTTACTAGTGTAAATCAAAATGGACGGTTGTACGGAACATACTATGCTGGTCTAGTTTGTGTGGCAAAACTAGAGCATAGAGGTCCAGCCGCCGCCAGCTCTTTGATAATGACGTCAACGCCGAATTGACAAAGGGGAGTAGCCATGATGAGCTGATGCAGTTTGTGCCGTCTAGCTCCAGTCTAGCTGGATCTGCCTCTACAACATTATTATCATGCAACAGGATGTATGAAATAAATATTCTATGCTATTTCTTTTCAATAATTTCTGCAGTTAATGATAACCCCTTAAACCACCATAAACCACCATTAAAATTGTTTACATACAAAGGTTCAACTTTGGGTTAAAACTCTTTCATTCGTTTTTATTTTTAAATTAAAGTTATTTTGCATTTGGTTCTCAGAGAGTTTATTATTTATAATAGTGAATAAAGACTAACGTATACATTTCAAGCTTCCAAACGTTGAAATACGCCAAAAACTTCCATCTGCACTAAAATGGTTTGTATTAAAGTTGTTACTAAGCTATTATATGTAATTTGATAATACATTTACCAAATATTACACGATAATGCACTTATTTGTTATGAAACATAAGTTTTTTTTTTCAAAAACAAATTTGAGTTGTCATTATATTGAATAACTAATTTCGTGTTGTTTGGTGACTAAGCTGATCAATAATGCCGTACATTCAATCGTATTTATAATAATCATTATGAATGGATGTGACTCAAACATTTATACTAGGATAGGTCCCAATCCCTTGGGGAACATATCGAAGTTTCAGCTGTTAAGGTCGACAACTTTCGACTGTTGATTACTTTTGCGGTTTCAAAACCATCGTTAACTTCTAAAACTAACATTCAATAGGTTAAGATTACTTTACGCCATTCCCTTTTTGTTAAACACAAACACAAGAGAACCTGTGTTCTAAGGAAATGATTAAACTTCAGTAATTGTTTTAAGTTTTTCAGAGTTATAATTCAGAGGAAAATAACGATTTTTACTAGGTCTGTTATATAGTATGAATGGCAGTTATAAATAATTGATTGTAAAGAGAAGATTTTGATCAGTGTTATCCGTAGTCGCGTAGAAATAAAGTCTCCTTTACAACTTTTGATCGTGTAGATTTCCCATCATTATGGAACAGCTGATATGAAGCCAATTTTACTGTTAGTTCTGTGCGGTGTGCTGTAGAGTCGCGTTTTGTTTACAATTTGTTTCTCGTTATTTCAGTAATTTAAAACCTCGTTTAACCAAATAAAACTATCTAATCATAAACAATAACTCGTCCACTAGCTATATAACCAAACAGTGAGAGGCAAATAATGAGAAACTAACCCTAAAATAATAAAAACAAATTGTAAACAAAACATGACATCTACAGAAAACCGGACAGAACTAACAATAAAATTTGCGTTAAAATGAATATTATATCCGAAAAATAACCCAATTTATGATTTTTGATTGAGTAATTAAGTATTTTGAACTTAAGTCATTCAAACGATTCATAGCTCAAATTAAAGCCTATAATTTAGTGAATATTTTAAGTTTAAAACCATAAAAAAAACATAAATAATTCCGGAGCTATTAATTTTAATCATAGAAAAACCTGATCACCTTGCGTTTGCTTGAAACAAAAGTCCGATTTATGGAATGAAAGCCGGTGTTTCACTTAAGGTTCATAGAACAAAATATATTGGATTATATAATTATAACTGGTGAATTACATCTTAAATTGAAGTGAGAATTCGAATATTCATCAAATTTATGTTTTTTTTGGTCGAGCAATGCAGTAGATAAATATATGCCGATGCTTGATTTGAAAACTGTGCGTGCAAACCTTCAACTAGAGACCTCAATCATGAAAATCGGTCGGATAGAAGAGCCAAACGAACTCGGAAAAGAAAAACAAAATTGTTTAAATATATAAGAAATATATTGAACATCCAAAGTTCTATTCAGGCCAGCAATAGTGCCAGAGACACTTCACTCTGGAGTATGAGTCTTTGGCACAGCTTTACTTTGTGTTGCAACAGTCAAGTGATTCTGAAAACTTACTTTGTTGAACAACCCATGATATAATTGCACGTTTTCAAGTTTTAAACCCTCAAAATTGGGGTTTCGGGAAATTCAACCACCCAGTGTAGGCTTTGTGTAATTTTTAAACACATTTTATTGGCCCTTAGTCCTTTAACAAAATTAGACGTTCCATTCCCACATTAAATTTGTGTCAAGGGTAGTTAAATTGAGACATCGCCAGAATGCACTGATCTCAATTGAAGCTATCTATCATGCAGCTACATTTCAACCAATACCGAATGATCTACCTATATAACCTGTAGGCTATTTTTGTCACATTAATTGCCACCGTGCACAAATTAAGAGAAACATTGAATTTTTAACTGTAAGTGGCTTATTTTGAACTAAAGTATTTTTTTTTTTTGCAAAAACTTGTGTTTCTAACTGGTCCACATAGAAGAAAATTCTACTTCATTAGTCAAAAGTCAACACAGTCACAATGAACACAGTCGCCTGTTCATCGTACATTATAATGTTTAAGATTCACAACTCTTTTCTACGATAACAGTTGTGTGTAAGCCCGATATGTTGTAAGGAAAGCAACGAATAAAAACAATGCTTGATAATCTGTTGTTCAAGAAACCGACTTTAATCTAACCTAACGCAATTGAAAGAATTATATTTGCTATAATTGGCTGGCTACTTTCGTACATATTGTAAACCTTTCAACTAAAAGCTAATGATTCATTTATGTGTGCAGTAAATGCACATAGCTTGTAGATAATGCAGCTGAATAATATAGCGGGATTAAATCGTAACTTCAATCACGTTCACGTTGATGGCTCCAAAACGTCCAAAACAAGCCAATTGCAAACACTAATGTAATCTGTGTTATTGGTTTATAGGTGAACGATCAATAGGAAACTTAACTACTTACACATACAAAGTAACGCTATTATCTAACCTCTCTTCATTGTTTAAACATCCAAACCAATCTTATTATTAGAATTATTATATGAAATTCTACATAAATGCCTATATTATGTTTTAATTGAGTTTTAGTGTTGCACGACTGTTTCGTTCTCTATTGCTTAAATAAAGAAATGCATTCGATGTTATTAGTATAATCTGTTTGGTTATGAAATAAAATACCCCTGTCCCTCCATAACAAAACGACGCCTCTCACTGACTTTTACAACACTTTGAAGGAGCTATGGTATTAGCTTCTGGGAACCCATATGCGAAAAGGTACAATAATCGACACTTAGAACAACACTCTATGAAAAATCCAAAAAAGTAATTAGAAATGATAAAAAAAACTTTTGCAAATTAAATCCGAATAAAACTTGGGGTTAGTTGCTCAACATTAATTTCTCAATTTACCAAGCAATTTTTATAGTCCATAGTTCTATGAGGGTTACTTAACGTTGCTGATATCCAAACCATACAAAAATGCACAACATATTGATCATACATTAATCGCTTGTATAATATTTGCAATCGCAAATAATACATGTTTGCCGAAGCAACATTCCTCCTACCTCTATGGCGCCGCTTTTCCCACTTTATGATTCCAATTATTTCCACTCCACACACTGGGGGAGACTGAGTTCGAAAACAATGCAGCCTTTACACAAATCACCTTTTATCGGATTTTCTCTGGTATTCAACGGCATTGCATAACTAACATTACTACAAAAATAAAAATGTATTCACAAACTGTAACTCTTTCTGTAAAGCATTACAATTTTTCAGTTGTATTGCATGTATGATTCTAATAGTTTTTTTTTTGCCTTTTTACGATACCAGACATTTACGTTCAAGCGATAGATGAGTCAAATATTCAAACCCTGTGATTTGGATGCATATTTCCATACCTATCTTGTATCTTCCCAAATTCAACATCTCCATGACTTCACATGAACGCACTTCTCTTATTGCCAAAGTCTGGACGGAATTGTAATTCAGTTGCAGCAAAGTGCTATACGTTTTTCAATTTCATGTTTTGTATTCGGGTGCAAAAATGCTGACAAGCATTGTTTTATGAATGTACATGAACAATGCATTTGATTCTATTATAGTGGAGCATACTATAAATCACGCAAGGACAATCAGCAATTACCTAATTGGTTATTCACGCGTTGGACCTTGAATGACGATGACGATGACGATGACAGAACAATACATCAGCTGATCTCTATGCTGCACTGATGATATCGGAATCCATAAAATAAGCTATTTAAAAAAAAACATAATTTTTCAAACTCCGAAAAAATTAGGTCGGTTTAATTAATTTGAAAATTACTTTTTATGTGAATAATTATTTAAATTACGCGCTTCCCAAATTTAAATTTAGAAGTATAAAACAGCTGTTACCTATTGAATAATCTTATCCTTCTACGAACAGTAGGCTCCATACATTATAGGAAACACAATATTTTAATAGACACATTCAAGGACCAAACTACATATAGTACTTAGTTAATATTAATACTGTACCCTAAAACATTAGCTTGTTCGCATACCTTACAAACTTGGGATATATTTTTCAATACTGTAAATTTGCTTGGAATACTAATTGTTTCCAAGAAGGTAAATAAATAATTAGGTTATAATTATAATTAGGTAGGACTGTTTATTACATTTATTAAGCACTTGTAGTTTTAAAGGTTGTATATATTTTTTAAACTTGTTTAATCGGGATACAGTATTAGTTTTTATGTCTTAAATATTGTAATTATTTGTAAATTTAATTGGTTAACAAAAACAATGATACAAGTTTAAAAGCTAACTAGAGGAGAATGGGCAAAAGTTATTAACAACGTGTTAATATAGTATGGTTAGTGAAATGAGCATTTAAATTTGGAATAATACATTCTTTTATTTTCTCTTAGCCTCATAAAACTCAACTAAATAGTGTTTTAAGGACGTTGTTTACAGCCGCAGGTGTTAAAGATAATTGCAATTAAGTTTGCCGCTAGGTCAACGTGGTTGTAGGCGCCTCTTGTTAGTGATGCTTACAGGGCCTGTTTACTGTGGGTCTAATATGCCCTTAGTCTTTAACCTAAAATCGTTTAGTGGTTTGTTAACATTTTTGTATGTTCTTTCTTTACTTGCATGGAATCATTTTACAAATTACTTGAAATTAGGTCTAGAGGATTGGCATTATCACATAGCTAAATTATTTATTTATTTGAGGGATTTGAACCCGGGATCATGCGGACTGAAGCCTCCAAATCCCCACCAGTTCGCCCTCCATGAATTGCAAACATTGTAAATATAAAATATATCGTATTTGGTTATTATTTTGTTCATTTCACATATATTTTTTAGAGGGGGATATTTCTCCCCCCCCCCTAAAAAAACACCCTTCCACCTAAAATTTTTTTATGGACTCTTTGGATTCTTAATTCTTATGACAAAAGGAAAGTTTTCACCAAGTTTCATCAACGGACCAATCTTTTTGTTATTGGTGGTGTTTTTGGTATTATTTTACCTGTACTATATTAGAACGATCGAACTGTAAATAATTACTGTTTATTTAATATTGATGTTATACCCTAAAAATGCTATGAGTTTTGTAATGTTCCATAATTAGTAACGTAATAAAATAATTAGTCTTTGCAGTGTAGCGAAAAGTAACGTTTATAAAAAGAGTAGAAAGTGGGTCTATACATATTATCGACCATTCAAAGTCTTCGATAAATCTCGCACTTTAAACATGGGCTCAAATATTTAATAACTCACTTTCTAATCTTGTTATGAAATATACTATTACGTGAGTGTTCAACATTTTTGATTTTAAAATGGGTAATTACTATGGGTGTTTAATTGACCTTATTGCCTTAACCACTAAGAAAAGTCACAAAAAAGTTACAAATTCAACAGAGGTTTTTGTATTGAACACACTTAACCTAGTAAGATAAGGTGTTATTATAATCCATGTACACTGGTATAATCCACAATAGATGGCACTAAAAATGTCATCGACTGTAAAACTCGCGATTTCCACAGGGACAATCGTCAATCGGCTGACTGGGTGTTCACGTGTTGAATGTTGATCGTCAAACGACTGCTATTGTTGAAGGAAATGACAATATGTTTGCAGGTAGAAATTGTTAAGCCTTGGTTTAACCGAGAGTTTTTAAAACTACCGTGTACAGATAATGGTTGAATATTACTGTGTGAAAAAAATGCCTTACCAAAAAATAAGCAATGCGGAAATAATCTTACGTATTCCTTAAAGTTAAATCTTTTGGAAGTATTATTCGGAGATAACGTCTCTCATCTGCATAGCAATACAATTTGCATTTTTAGGTACGGTCTGGGATCCTACTATAAATTCAACTAAGTTTACCGAAAAGTTAGTTTAGATTTGGTTTACTTTTTTTGTTTACCCCGTAACACGATATATAGAGAAAGTATTGTTTTCGTCAACAATCTTTAGTTTATGATTTGGGTTTAATTGTCCGTTTAGGTTAGCCCTGAAATCAAAAGAATGGTTTTCGGAGTGCTGTCCGAGTGTCGTGGATGTGTAAAGGGCTACAGAATAATTCTGTGCTCAGATTTTGGTAAAATTTGATGTATGTACTAATCTTATTAATATCTTAGTATGAGTTTTCTCCCTAATTTTTTTGAATTTATTTTTAATAGTAATTTCGCCGAAACCCCATTAAATAAAGAACACTATTTTTACATAACCTGCACGAACTATTTTGTAACAATCCGATTGTGGGCCACCATTGGAGGTTGGACTGATCACCCAACCAATTACTTTCAACCTTGTATTTTAGAATAGCGCTCATACAATGGCCATAATAACCCTCGGTCGATTGTAAGAATATTCAACGCCAAGAAGTCATGGAAAAAAATCATGTTTGAGGCTAACAGACGGCCTAGGTTCCAATTGGATTCGGATGGAGTGAGTGGCTGGTGCAGTGAACGCCCGGCTAGAATTAGATCCTTTCCATTTCTGATTATCGAAGATAGAACATCTTAAAGAAGCCCTCGCTTGAATTTAAGGATTAAAAGCATCAACTTGCTGATTTTAGAGGGCTGGTACTCTGGTATCCTACTGTCGTGCAGTACTGCCGTGCAGTGCTGACGTGCCTTGAGAATTTCGCCTGTGGACTGCCCGAGAGACTGGTGGAGTGCGCTTGTACGTGGAGAGCAGAGCCTATTCCAGACACGGCTAGACTTAGGCCTACCTTGGTCTAAACGGACTTGTGGAACCCCCCCCCCCCCTTTGAGTCTGAGGGACTTCGCTTCAAACCGATAAGTGATAACTTGTAGTAACTTGCCATTAGAGTAACCTCACTTGGAAGAACAGTTAATGGGTTGCTGGCCAGCCTTTCAAACAGTGGACAGTGCGACTGACCCAGAACTAATTCACTTTAAGATTTTCCGGGATTCCGGATTGTGGGGCCAATTCATCTGGTTGGAGGGAGGGGGAAAATTTTGTAGATTAAGTTAGGTTAGGCCTATGTTTGATGTTCCTATTATTCATGTTCCTTTATGTATTTGATATTTCAGCGGGTGGCCACCGTCAGCGTATTTGTATAGATAATTAAGTTGTTTAGATATATTACTTGTCTTATAAAGGTTCCATTTATTTAGATTATAACTTGTTTACATTGATTTTTCCCAAATTGCCTTAACCATTGAGAGTTTGTATAGTTTTGTATTGTATCTTTGTTGTCAAAGTCATTATTCTGATTCAGAGTACCAACATTTGTTTGCTATTAACTCTTGTACCTTGTTTGAACTTTCAAAAGTGCCTTAAACACAATCATTGATTAAAGTTAATTGTATTCTTTCAGAAATATCATTCTTTTTATTGATCTCCTTAAACTTGTCTAGGTTAGTGGACAATCAAACAACAGATTGCAAGTGTGGCTTAGGCCAATTCTTTTCAGTACAGCTAAACAGATTTTGCCTAATTTGAGAGATATTAACCTTGATTGGTTGGATAATTTCCTTTTGGTATCTTATTATCTTAGTCTTAAGTCAGTTGATACATATTTATTTGAATAATATTGGGTACTGTATATTTGCATATTTGTTTGAGATTGATCAGGTAGACTTACTAAATACATTAGGGTATTGATGTTACGGCATCAGACATGAAAATCGGGTTAGGTAAAGTTTAACTCTCTGCCTTACTACCATAGCAACCACGAGAAGAGTTTTCTCTCCGTTGTAAACTCTTATGAGAGATCTCCAAACGGAGTGGCGCCCCCTAAACCGAGCTAGTACCAATAGACCCGGTTGCTATCGAAGTAAAAAGGTTAAAAGGAAGATATTTGCTAGTGAACCCGACCCATCTCCCTGAGCAAAGGCCGGCACAGCAGTTTGTGAGGCTGCAAAATGACGCCCGCAACGTGGGGCCTGAGTTAGTTATTTCATTGCATTGGTTTATGTTAGACTGAGGGTCTAGAAGGGACAAGTTTCATTGTGTTACCTCGATCTCCACAGTTTATTATATTTCATAGAATTTATTTGGAGTCTTAGTGTCTGTGAACCTTCTTTGTACTGTTATTTAACTCAATTTTGTTGATCAATATGAATTGCTACCACTTAAGAAAATCTGAAGTGGCCTATGATCAGGGGACAACCCGCAACGGGAACAGCGGATGAGCTAAGGAAACGGCTCAACCAATGCTTAATGAACAATACAGCTATTGTTGAGAAGGTTATTAATAATATGGATGTAGTTAAGGAATTGACTGAATGTGAGGTTACAATTGATGATATCGAGAAAATGGTGGACAATTATGAGGGAAATGGCAAAGACAATGAGTACAACCGACTTCTGGCAAGGCTAAACCACTTGGATAAGCGTATTGAGAGAATCCCGATATTGCTATTGCAGGACGATGAATCACAACAAACCAAAGATGCCCTACTCAAGAGGACTAGAGATGCTGTTAACGACCTGTCAAAAGAACGCCAAGAAGATGTACCTAAGGGAGATAGGAATGTGATAGAAGATAACGTCCAACACCAAGAAGATCTCAGCATTCTAGAAACCAGGGGAGCAATCGCGCCTACGGTAGCACCACAGCAGATACAAACACAACCTTTGATCGACCTTAGACCTCCAGACCAAGAATTTTCTGTTCCGGCCAGATCCAAGCCGAATGGTTGCTCATCCCAAGCCACTGTCAGGTCCAACTCGGTACCAGTGTATAAGTGGGGATTGAAATATGACCCCGAGTCGAGTCAGAGTGTAGGGAGTTTCCTGCAGCGAGTTGAAGAGTTGAGGAGAGCCCGAGGAGTTAGTCAATTGGAACTATTTGAAGCAGCTGTTGATTTGTTTTCTGGTCAGGCTTTAGTTTGGTATAGGTCTGTTCAGAGGAGAGTAAAAACTTGGGATGAACTTTGTAAGGAGATGCGTATTGTCTTCCAGTCCCCAGACTATGACATCGGACTCCAGAGAGAAATTTTTAACAGGATTCAGGGAGAACATGAACCTATTGATGTTTTTATAGCTGCGATGGAAGGATTGTACACTAGATTGGCAGAACCGGTTCCGGAATCAACGCAATTGGCTCAAATATTGAATAACATACACCCCCACTTGCAGGACAGGTTATCCCTATGTGAAGTTAGGACTTTGGAAGAGTTGCGACAAATGGGTCGACGAGCCGAAGCAGGTCGGTTCCGTGCAGAATGTTCCAGACAACAGCCTCGAAGTGGAAATTTTTTGGAGCCAGATTTAGCCTATGTGGAGTCAGGAAAGAAGAGGGTAGCCCCATCAGCAAGAGTAGCAGCTGTTAGTAATCACCCATCTAAGACCACTGGTAACCTAGTCTGTTGGAATTGTTCTGAAGCCGGCCATCGTTTCTCAGCGTGTCCGAAAGAAAGAAGAAGATTTTGCTACGGATGTGGGAAAGCAGATACGGTAAAAACTAAATGCCCGACATGTTCTCCAAAAAACGTGTAGCTTCGGGAGCCAGCTGTCAAGAGCCAGTTGACTCCCGTGTCCAAAAAGATACCAAGTTAGGCCTAAACCATTATAAATTTCAGGAAGCTCCGCTGGACCGTAGACCATATCTTGACGTCAGAGTGTTTGGTAAAAAGTATAGAGCTTTGTTAGATTCAGGTGCTTCTAATACTGTTCTCGGTCAGGAGGGAAGAGAGATTTTGGATAAATTTCCTGCCCAACTCAGGCCAGTAGAAAACCAGTGGGTAGAGACGGCTGATGCCGGACGACATAAAATTCAAGGCTATATTATCGCTCCAATTACCTTAGAAGATAGGACACGAGATGTGAAGATTTTTGTTGTGCCCTCTCTTAAACAGTCTCTTATTCTTGGAATCGACTTTTGGGAGAAGATGCAGGTTGTGGCGGACATTCACAATAAAACATGGGAGTTTGCACCCAAGAAGATCAGCGTTTTAGATGTCCAGGGAGGCCTACATGACGAAGACCACCTGAAGCCAGAGGAGAGGAAGAAACTACAGATTTTTATGGAAACGGAATTTAACAACACCACCTCCAGTTCTAATACCCTGTTAGGGAAAACCCATCTTGTTGAACATGTCATTGACACAGGGGACGCTCGCCCCATTAAACAGAGGTACTACCCGTTGTCGCCTGCACGCTTAGAGTGTGTCTATGAAGAGCTGGAAAAGATGCTTGAATTAGGAGTGGTTGTGCCTTCAAAGAGCCCTTGGGCCTCCCCAATCGTCTTATTGGATAAACCGGATGGCTCCAAGAGATTTTGTGTCAATTATCGTAAACTAAATTCTGTTACTAAGCGGGATGCTTACCCCCTACCACAAGTGACTGTTATACTTGACAGATTGAGGGATGCAAGGTATTTGTCTTCTTTAGATATAAAGTCCGCCTATTGGCAGATACCAATGGCTGAAGGGAGTCAGGATAAAACTGCGTTTACGGTCCCTGGGCGTGGTCTCTTTGAATTTACTCGTATGCCATTTGGCCTACACAATGCCCCCGCCACATGGCAAAGGTTTATTGAATCCATCATCGGCGGAGATCTCGAACCTCATGTGTTTGTCTATTTGGACGATGTGATAGTACTTACGACCTCGTTCGACCACCATTTGGAAGTATTGAAAGAAATTTTTACGCGTTTGTGCTCAGCTAATATCACTCTAAACAAAGAAAAATGTCGCATATGCCGCTCTGAACTTCGTTATCTTGGATACATAGTGGACCAATGGGGATTGAAGGTCGACCCTGAGAAGGTAGATGCCATATTAAATATGCCTACTCCAAATAGCCAAAAGTCTGTGAGACAGTTTGTAGGGACAGCGTCTTGGTACAGACGGTTTATATCGGATTTTTCTACCAGACTCTACCCTCTAACCCAGCTCTTGCGGAAGAACAACAAGTTTTTATGGACGGAGGAAGCGCAGAAGGCGTTTGAAGATATTCGGAGTTGCCTGATACGAGCCCCAATTTTGACCTGTCCCGATTTTTCTAAAGAATTTATTATATCCTGCGATGCTTCAGGAGTTGGCTTGGGAGCCGTTTTAAGTCAGCAGGGAGAACAAGGAGAGCAAGTAGTGGCCTATGCCAGTCGAACCCTAACAAAAGGGGAACAAAAACACTCAGCCACGGAAAGGGAGTGCTTGGCAGTTATATGGGCCATAGAACGCTTTAGGCCATATGTCGAAGGTACTAAGTTCACGGTAATTACGGATCACCACAGTCTATTATGGTTACACAATCTCAAAGACCCCCAAGGGCGTTTGGCACGTTGGGCTTTACGTTTACAACCGTACAACTTCCAGCTAATCCACCGCAAAGGAAAGGAGCATATAGTCCCTTACATGCTATCTCGAACTACCGCTCCACAGTTAAACTGTCTAAAGGACAGCACTCATCTTGAGGACAAATGGTATGAGAAAATGCTACAAGAGGTTAAGGATCATGGTGATAAGTACCCTTTGTGGAGAGTTGATAATGGAAAGCTCTTTAAGTTCTTGCCTTCTACTAAAGACCAACTGGAAACCACATCCGAATGGAAGGAGGTAGTCCCAAAGTACGCCCGCTCCGATATATTAAAAAGACATCATGATGAACCCACAGCAGGTCACCTAGGTGCCCATAAAACTTTAATCAGAGTGCAAGGTCTCTACTATTGGCATAAAATGAAATCCGATGTTTCCAAGTATGTAGCTCGATGTCATGTCTGTCAACAGACTAAAGATGATAATCAAAAACCCGCAGGGTACATGGGCCAACGCCGGGGTATCAGTAAGCCTTGGGAGATGGTAGCGGCAGACCTCCTAGGACCTTTCCCCAGATCCAACGCTGGATTCAAGTATCTACTGGTAGTTACCGATACATTTACAAAGTTCCCACTGTTATTTCCATTGAGAGCAGCTACTTCTAACTTAGTCACCAAACACCTGGAAGAGACCTTCCTCATTTGGGGAATACCAAAATATCTGATCTGTGACAACGGCCCAGAGTTCACGGGTAAAACATTAAAGTCACTTGCTACCGAGTACAAGATAAAAATTCTTTACAATGCAAGCCGACATCCACAGGCTAACCCGGTGGAGAGGGTTAATAAGACTTTAGGGAATATGTTGCGAGCCTATGTGGGAACTAACCACAAGTCGTGGGATAGAGAGGTTCCAAAGCTTGGGTTTGCCTTAAGATCAGCCAGACACGACACAACCAGTTATTCGCCAGCCTACCTGAACTTCGGGAGAGAACTTAAACGTAATTGGGAAACAGTGCCACCGGACCAAGACCATGGAAATGAAGATGAGGTACCTTCTGTCGAAGATCCTGCTAACTTTGGAGCTAAATTAAAGGACTTACAAAAGGTGTTTAAGGATGTTGAGGGAAGACTAATACAGGACCACCAGAAGAACACCCAGAGGTATAACCTTAGAAGAAGGCCTCTTAACTTCAGTGTGAACGATAAAGTGTGGAAGAGAAACTTCGTCTTATCTGACGCCACCAAGGCTGTCTGTGCTAAGTTGGCTCCTAAATTCATTGGACCATTTGTTGTATCAAAGAAAATATCTCCACTTGTCTACCAACTTAAAGATGAGAAGGGCAAAATCATTGGAAACTGGCATATCTCTGACCTTAAACCGTACAACTAGTGAGAAAATTTGGGAAATTTTCTTTTGGTGGGGGAGTGTTGTAACAATCCGATTGTGGGCCACCATTGGAGGTTGGACTGATCACCCAACCAATTACTTTCAACCTTGTATTTTAGAATAGCGCTCATACAATGGCCATAATAACCCTCGGTCGATTGTAAGAATATTCAACGCCAAGAGGTCATGGAAAAAAAATCATGTTTGAGGCTAACAGACGGCCTAGGTTCCAATTGGATTCGGATGGAGTGAGTGGCTGGTGCAGTGAACGCCCGGCTAGAATTAGGTCCTTTCCATTTCTGATTATCGAAGATAGAACATCTTAAAGAAGCCCTCACTTGAATTTAAGGATTAAAAGCATCAACTTGCTGATTTTAGAGGGCTGGTACTCTGGTATCCTACTGTCGTGCAGTACTGCCGTGCAGTGCTGACGTGCCTTGAGAATTTCGCCTGTGGACTGCCCGAGAGACTGGTGGAGTGCGCTTGTACGTGGAGAGCAGAGCCTATTCCAGACACGGCTAGACTTAGGCCTACCTTGGTCTAAACGGACTTGTGGAACCCCCCCCCCCCTTTGAGTCTGAGGGACTTCGCTTCAAACCGATAAGTGATAACTTGTAGTAACTTGCCATTAGAGTAACCTCACTTGGAAGAACAGTTAATGGGTTGCTGGCCAGCCTTTCAAACAGTGGACAGTGCAACTGACCCAGAACTAATTCACTTTTGGATTTTCCGGGATTCCGGATTGTGGGGCCAATTCATCTGGTTGGAGGGAGGAGGAAAATTTTGTAGATTAAGTTAGGTTAGGCCTATGTTTGATGTTCCTATTATTCATGTGCCAAAGTGCCTTAACCATTGAGAGTTTGTATAGTTTTGTATTGTATCTTTGTTGTCAAAGTCATTATTCTGATTCAGAGTACCAACATTTGTTTGCTATTAACTCTTGTACCTTGTTTGAACTTTCAAAAGTGCCTTAAACACAATCATTGATTAAAGTTAATTGTATTCTTTCAGAAATATCATTCTTTTATTGATCTCCTTAAACTTGTCTAGGTTAGTGGACAATCAAACAACAGATTGCAAGTGTGGCTTAGGCCAATTCTTTTCAGTACAGCTAAACAGATTTTGCCTAATTTGAGAGATATTAACCTTGATTTGTTGGATAATTTCCTTTTGGTATCTTATTATCTTAGTCTTAAGTCAGTTGATACATATTTATTTGAATAATATTGGGTACTGTATATTTGCATATTTGTTTGAGATTGATCAGGTAGACTTACTAAATACATTAGGGTATTGATGTTACGGCATCAGACATGAAAATCGGGTTAGGTAAAGTTTAACTCTCTGCCTTACTACCATAGCAACCACGAGAAGAGTTTTCTCTCCGTTGTAAACTCTTATGAGAGATCTCCAAACGGAGTGGCGCCCCCTAAACCGAGCTAGTACCAATAGACCCGGTTGCTATCGAAGTAAACAGGTTAAAAGGAAGATATTTGTTAGTGAACCCGACCCATCTCCCTGAGCAAAGGCCGGCACAGCAGTTTGTGAGGCTGCAATTTCATGGAAATTTAGCATATTATGGTCCTTTTAACTCTAAACAAATGATGCCGTAAAACCCCCCTAATGCTGTAAAAACTACGGTTTAAATGGCATAGCTATTGTTATGATTTTACTCATAAAATAGTATAGTTACTCCCATCGCTTACACATATAAGAGTTGTTGATAAGAAAATGGAAGAAAGTAAGCACGTAATTTTGCTGATACTGTTTATTTTAACCATTGCCTAATCATTTCCAAATACGGAAATAATTTTTAAATACAACAGATTCAACAGATTTATGGGAATAAAAAGATATACACACACATGTAACAAATAAGACAGAATAATAATTACCACAACTTTTACCACAAAGTGTACGTTTTCTATTCTTATGATACACTTTTTAGTGCGGACTTGGTTAGTGTAATTAGCCTTGGATCATTTAACATTTTAAAGTTTCCAAACATGTTTTAGTCCGCTGAACATCGCACGACTGCGCCAGATTTGCATTTTTATCCAATTAAGGAAGCCGTTACATCGGCTAAAGACTCGGGTTTTTATCTGTTACGCTATTTATGAATATTTTCCACTTGTCCTTCTGAAATTTTACTCTTAACATAACCTAGTTTCAAAATCAGAACTAATTAGTAAATAAGGTTAAAATCTTTGGTTAAACATCAAGATTGTCAATATAATTAACGTTGTTTGAAAATATTTAAATCCTCAGAATTTCTAGTATGTAAAATAATACGTTAAAAAGGTATAAGCAAAGGAACACTTAAGTTAATTTGAAATCAACTACCCTATATAGAAACTACCACAAAATAATACAAACAGGAAGATCCTACCTATTATCTGGTCGGCATTCCTTCTAATCCACTGTTCAATCACATTTCTGAAAACAAAAAATTAATTTTCTTAAGAAAAAACGTTTACTGTAAGAGGCAAATGTTATTAAAATATTTTCCCCTAATTTCAAAAACCTTGTTTCATACTACAAAGTCTTAAAAAACGTGGAAATAAAATATAATGACGATTATTCAGTTTACAGAAATGAAGTGTGTTTATATCGCCAAATTCAGTTTCTTTCCAAGTTCAAAGTTTGACTTCCTCTGATCTATTGTTATTATATCGCTCATTGGTCTTTCTAGCCTGAAGTAATGTGAAGTATGTGAAGTAATGTGTGAAACCGTTCTCAGCTCTGCATCCTAGGGTGTTTTATCCATCATCACTTTTTATGTCATGGAAATATCTATGTACGACGTATTAGCATTGGTTATTGGATACTATGGTCAAAGGTATTGATTAGTATATTTGTTGCAAATTTCTTGTTGATTATGAAAAAAGTGCTGGTAGTAAATAATCGGAATAGCAATAAGAAAGTTGTTGTAGTGAATTCACAGAAAAGGACCCAATTTAACTTCTTTTCTCTCAATCCTTGAGCCTCATTGGTCCGTTAATAATGTTGTAAAGGAAAATTGCTGTAAAGTGAATCTTTTCAATCCTAAGAACCAAATTGAACAGGCTAGTTTATAAACCGTCGCAGTTAAACATATTTACAGTATTTCACACTGTTAACCATAATTCGTCAAAGTTCTCAACAACATTTCACCATCCATTAGGTACACCAGTGACATATCAATTCCTAACAATACACAGTTCAGACAGATTATGCTCAGAGCTCTCAGACGTGTCGTGAATGTATTACCGAACGTCAACTCTGATCAAACCACTCAACAGATGCCAATCAGTGTTGACGACAGACACAATCGGAAGCAATGCAGACTCCTTGACGTTAGAATATCACCACGGAGCAATCTAGAACCATTGGTGTACGTATTAATGCGGAAGTAATTTACGTTTATTGGGCATCCAGTAAACAATGGCACCGAGACCTTGTTCAACTCGGAAAAATTCAGTTGAAACCAAAAGATGTTTTTTTTTTCTCAGATGAATAGTACTGCTATTAGTTCTTAAAAATAAACGGCATCAGCAATCTGACACATAAATTCTCCCATTAGCTTGTCAACTACCTTAATCATGTATTAGTGGTGGGAGTGTGATATTTTATAAGGAAAATCCCAAAAGTTGCATTAACTTTTGAACCGTAATTTATACAGCAATGCTCTGTTTCGTTTAGAGTTATAAGTACCATGACACACTTATTTTTACCAAATCAGGTTTTTTTTTAATCCGGTTTTCCGTTATTTTATGGAGTTTTTAATGGGAAAATAACTTAAGTTACGATAACTTTTGAAGTGTAATTTAGACAGCCATCATCTATCTTTTTGTTCCAAATTTAAAGGATTATAAAATACTACATTTTATAAAAAAATTCCATTTTCGAGAAAATTAAATCTTTCTGTCATGATAGGGGTTTTTGTGGGAAAGTCACAATTATAAATAAAAATTTCCGAAAATAATAAAAAGTCACCTGGAGATACCGTGATTATCGATACTAAGTCATTGATTTAATTGCTAAGGTATGTTCACGAAATCGTGGGTATGTTGTTAGATTCTATTGGATCCATTGACTTCACAATATAAGAAGTGTTTGAAAGTAAATAGGTCTGCACTATTAAATAAGATTCTTTTCAAATTAAATCATAGAGTGCATTTTTAAAACACACATCAGCACCAATTACACTTAAAAGATTGCCTAGGACCACAGGTTTACCTAATGAATAAGCATTGGCATATTTCATGAGTGTTTAAAACGTAAGAACTGCACCAGAAAATAAGCGAGAGCATCTTTACAATTTATCACGATTCAAAATCATAAAGATAAAAGATATAAATATGAATTGCATATATGTATGCATACTCAGTTTAATTAAGCAATGCATTTACATTTAAGTGTATATTATGCAAGTTTGCAAATATATTTATCAACAAATGATCGCATAATAATGTTGTTATCCATAAAGTATTCCACAACTAGCACTGTCTCAACCGCAATGCAGGTTCAGAGTCCAGTTGTAGTTGTTATGTATGTTCAACACGTGCCACCATCTTATTGTTTCTAGGTGATTCTCCAATTGGAACATCCCTCTTTATCATTTCACGACCTAACATCATGTGTTGCAGTTTCTAACATCCGTTTCAACATTGTATACGAAATAAATGGTATCAGCAATCTGACACATACTTTTTCCTATTTGCTTGTCAACAACCTTTATCATGATTAAGTGACGGGACTAATATTTAATAGGTAAAATCACAAAAGTTGCATTTACTTTTTAATCGCAACTCTTACGCGAATGAGGTAGCACTATTTTGCTTAGAAAATTATTATTCTAAGGAACATAAGAGACGAACTACAATCATAACTGGTAAAAAAATCCATTTTCCGTTTGTGTAGGTTTTATAGGAAGCGTAATTTTTACAGTTACACTATGTTGTTAAGAATTATAAGGACCATCACATACTAATTTAAATCAAAACTGGTTTTTTTTATCCAATTTTCTCTTTTATAGGCCTATAGGTTTTATGGAAAAACCGGATAATATCCACTCAAAACTCAAACTCGACAATTTTAACGAAAACAGTACTTTCTCCATATACTGTATAGGTTGATAAAGTTAAAATTAACTTTTTAAAACGTGAATTTCAAAATATATATTTAAATCTCAAGGTTAGGGTATGAGGCTGATATATTTGTTAAAGCAAGTAGCTTCTGTCGCAAAACCCGGGACCTACAATCCAACCCTGTTGCCAAAAGCAAGTACTATTATCATATTATAATACAATGATCCGTTTTTGTGCCCATCGGAGTCTGCAAGCCTAAATATGTAGAAACAGGATCGGTCTATTAAAAATAAAACTTTTTTATTTATTTACACTATCTATCAATCAGAATGCAATAGTGTCTTTAAAAACGTTATCTGGGCTATAAAACTATCCTAATCATAACATACCATTTTTAGTAATGGACAAACAAATCAATGCTCAAAAAGTTGCTACATATATATCACCATCGGAGGAAACATTATTATTCGTACGAGCTTGATAACCAAAAAAGTAAAACGTCCAGAGAGGTCAAGATTGTCTTAAGCTACAAACAATATTTTCTTTTCTTGGGTTAAACGATGTCTAAGTTGGTTCTTCTGGTAAAAGTAGGCAATGTATTTCTCGTCATAAACTAATACATTCATTTTGATAGGCGTATAAATAGTTCAACATCCCGTATGGTTGAATTGAAGTTGGATAAAATATCTTAAATGCGCATCTGTAAAATAATCTTGAGATTTAAACAGTTTGTTCAGACAAGTCGTTTAGTTTCGTATCACGTTGTTAGCGTGCTGTAGTTTTTTATTTGATGTGGGGGAAAGGTAGTTGAAGATATAAAAAAATTAAGAAATGAATCGAAGGACCAGCCTAAATTAGGCAAAGAAAAAGATGCTAAATGGAGCAATTCAAAATTGATATTGTTGGGATTTGTCAGCTAAATATTTTACATAAATAAATTATATAAAAAGAAGTTACAAGACAAGTTTCAATTTAATGTACAAGGTTGTTACATTTCTAAGAGTAAATTGGTCCAAAAACTTAATATTGAAACTCACCGAGAATTTCAATCATTATTTACAAGTCCATTGATGGAACCGTCTTGATAGATTCATAGCTTCTTGAGTGATTAAGTTCAAGTTCATTCACTGTCTTGGTGATTAAAAGTATCACTTTAAAAATGTGTTCTCCTTCATGCAGAATTTAACAATGTTCATAATACGAATTGTATAATGTAGTTTAAAGTAAAATGAATAATATTTTCTTGAATCCCATGACAAATTGTATGTGGGTTTTAAAATAAAATTGAGAATAAAATTATATGTAGTGATTGTACTGAAGATAGAAACACAATGTTTTTTTTTTATAATAATAAAAAATATGATGTAAATAAACAAATAAAATCACTTTCAGCTGTCAAGAAATTGGGATAGGAAAGTAAGATAGGAAATTATAATTAGAACAAAGAAGAAATAAAATTATAAATATATTGAAATCAAATTTGAAAAAAATATGGAATAGTACGAAACATTTGATTTATTGTATATTGAAGGTAGTGGACTAAACAGCAAAAGGGACCTAACCTAATAATCAACCTATATAGCGTAAACCGCTACGCATTATAAATACACAGACATAATGTAGACATATAATAATATGTAGACACATTGTAGACATAATGTCTACAACATGAATGACTGGTTTATTTTATTAGCGTAGTAATGCGTGACGATATTATAGCTTTTCCTGGTAGAGATACAGTAGTTTCATTTACTGGTTGCTACCTAAGTCTTCAATCACACTGACAGGTTAATTAAACGATAACATCTCCTGAAGACCCTTGGCCATTACAAGGTTTCTCGAGGTGTTGCTTTGTGGTATCTTAATATTATACATTATTACTTCATGCATTATTAAAATGCTACAATTAAGTTGTTTATCACGGTATAAAGTTAGTAATGTAATATGATTTTAAAATATAAAAGAAATTTTAAAATAACTTATGAAAGATTGTTAAATCTCCTTTAGTATCTTAAACAAATATTTTGTTAAGAGACCCAACTGCCTTCACTAATATTTACAATTTGTTTTTGTAAGGCCAAAGGGGAATCTATAAGTTCTGTAAAGCAGTTTAAACGAATTGTACAATCCCCCAATAGCATATTGATAATGTTCCCATTATATAAAAATATCTTTTGGACCTCTCAAATAAAGTTTTATGATAAGGATGGGAAGAAATAACGATATATGACTCTACATAAAATGTTCCATAACTGGTAGCACTTAAACATAACAATAAATTCCTATATTAGGGAATTTCTTAATTAGGGAAGTAGATATTACCATAGGTAGTACGGTAAGACTTAGGCCCGGGACCGTTTTAATTTTTTCATTTTGATTTTCATTCTTTATTGTTACAGAGGCCAAAAATACTACTCGGTAAAATTGTTATACATATGTCCGTGAATGCGATAACTTGATTACTTTTCGTCCGGTTTTAATGGAATTTGGCCTGGTAATCTGGTGGTTTAGTGTAGGGTGGAATAAACTAGAATGAGTTCACGAACCAGCTTGATCGGTCCATGGGACCGGGTTTAATAGGGTTTACACTTTTTTTCTATTTTTTGCACAAAAAATATTTTTACGAGTGTTTATTTACGGTTATTGGTTATGGATAAAATTTGAAAAAATGTAAAAATTTAGAATTCTCATGTTATTTTTCTGGAGAATAAGCAAACTGTTGTAATTTGCTCGTTTATGGATATATCTTATATAACCAGGCGAATTTCCTTATTTCATACTAAGTTACTAATATGTTACTAACGAACAGACGTAATTAGCCTCCCCGGTTGCAGCAAACCTAGGTAGCCTACTCATCAACCCTAGTGTTATTTAATTAGACTTAAGTGAAAATGAAATCAGGAAATGGAAATTCGCTTAATCTGCAGGTTTGCTGCCACAGGGGCATTTTTATATCGTGGTGATTTGTAAGAAAGAAATTACTTTCAATAGTCTAAATCCAAAACAAATTAAAATTCTGGTAGAAACATTTCGTGAAAGAGCGAAAAAAATAAAGCAACAGGCTGAAAAACGCAGAATATCGTGTCGTTTTACGAAATGAAATAAACCCATGTAAGAAAGTTACACTCACTTTGAGTGCTTTTGATATAATGTAACGCAATAATGTCAGGAATATTTTATTGTGTATCCAGTGAAAACATGCTAAATAATTTTTTTTCGTCCTTTGTTCCAGATTATGTAAATAGCGGAAATAAAGATAACATCAATATAAATACTTTTAAAAAAAAAACCCTTAAAATATGATTTATTAAAATCTCTCTCCAATATAGATTCGGGTGTGCAACAGCACAGAATATAGATCAGCTGATGTATTGTTGTGTTCATCTCAACCGTCATCGTCGTTTAAAGGTTTTACATTTTACGCGTGAATAACCAATCAGCTGATTGCTGACTGTCCCTGTGGAAATCATGAAACTTTCTCTATTGATTTGTTTGGTTGTTGATTCTTAAATCAGGTTTTACCTTACTCATCGACGGCTAAATTTGACTGCATATTTATTTTATTACTAGTGTACCTCAAAATTAATGCAAAACCAATACATGATTTAAACTATTACATGCACTTTAAAAGAACTATCTTTGGAAAAGTTTGCAATAGGAGGTCAGCAAAGATTTATAAATGACCCACAACACATAATGGTGATAGGGTGGTAAGTTTAGAAGCAATAGAGTGATTATGGTTGAATTATTGTAATAACACAAAATATGATTTGTTATTATAATTAATATAAACCTATCTTACCTATTTTACGGGTGCGCCTACCTGTCCAGGATCTCCATCATTGTCGGCTTAGTTTCCAACCGATTGAAAATATATTTATGTTAATTTATTCATTTCTTATTTTTGTCGGCTTGCATGGCTTTAATTCTTTGGTAATAGTAGAATTTTAAGTCTGAAATGACTGGTAAATACTTCTAAATAGTTTTTTTTCTAAAGCATTTTACACATACTAGTTATAGTAAAAAATAATAATACAAATAATAAAAAAATATTATAAAAATCAGTAAAAATCACTGGGATATCTGCAGGGCTACAAATGCTTCATATATTGAGGTGTATCTATTGTTTAAAACCTTGTATTTCATTACCTTTCATTTCATGTATCAGTTATCGTAATTTGTTTATTGTACAATAAATAAATAAATTTTAAAACTAGGCTCTTTTTCGGTCGACCAGTATATTAATGGACTTTTAAACGCAAAATTGAAAGGTGTCATATAAAAAATATCATATTTAAAAATATAAAAAATAAACAATGGTTTAAACACATCATTTAAACACACCGGCGAGGTAATATAAAGCCTATTCTCCACTTCCAGGCGCCGCGCCGCTTTAAACAATTCCCGGTTCCATTAGTTTCCGCTCCACACCGGCGAGACAATGAGTTTGGAAACAATGCGACCCACATAAATCACCAATTGGTCTCTGCTACTCTAAATCACCTATTATATTCGTCTCTATGAGGCTAGGACGAATGAGACAGAACTGTCCTGTATCTCTAAAATAAACGGTATCAGCAATCTGACACATAATTTCTCCCATTAGCTAGTCAGCAACCTTTATCATGAAACGATGAGAGTAACTAACTATGATATTTAATAGGTAAAATCACAAAAGTTTCATTTCATTAGCTTAAACCACAATTTTTACAGCAATGGGGGGTCGCACTATGTGGTTAAAAGTTATAAGAATTATCACATACTAGTTTCAATCAAAATAGATTTTTTTTAAAGAATTTCTCTTATTTTATAGGAAAATAACATAATTTACAATAACTTTTGAAACGAATTTCTTACAGAAATGAGAGGGGCTACAACATACTAAATTTTTTATGAAAATCGTTCAGGCCATTTTTATAAAATCCGATTTTTCCGTTATTTTATAAGGAAATCAACATAAAAAATTAAAATTTCAAGAAAATTAAAAAATGCCTGGAGATATCATGGATATACGTACCAAATTTCTTCAAAATCGGACCACAGGTGTAGACTGCAGCTCTGTACACATCTACAAACAGTCACACACACAGACAGACATCACTTCGAAAACCACTTTTTTGGATCCAGGGGGACCCAAAACTGATACTGTATATCCACTCAAAATTCAAACTCGAAAATTTTGACGAAAACAATACTTTCTCTATACTATGGTATAGGGGTAGAAAGTAAAACAGTTCCTTAAATTGACACCCAAGGCCGTCTTTCTAATTAAGGTATTAAGTGGCATTTAGACAACCTGTCTAACCATACAGTACATTTTGGATTACTATTTGTATTTTGGATATACAAATTATAATTGATCTCCTTAATGACCCCTTTATGACATTAATGACCCTTAATGACATTTTTGCTTTATCTAAAGATGATGTAAGTGTTATGAACTTTATTATTTACGCTTAAACTGCTTTCTTCTTCTTATAGCACACAAACATGTTTGTACATACTACGCTATTTATTAATGCGAGACATAATAGAACATTTTTACTGATACATCCATCGATGATAAATTCCCAGTGATTATGGTTTTAAAGTCATGATTTTCACATTTACTGTAGCTAATAGCTAGTAGATTACAGTAATATATCACGTCCGATCTTGATCCTTAAACGATTTCAAATAATTGGAAAAAAATACAAAACTGATTAGTTCTACAGTTGAATGGTATCTCAAATGTTTATTTGTAAAAGGAGTTAAGGCTATTTTAAATTGAAAGTTTCCAAACATGTTTTACCCCAATGAACACCGCACGGCTGCGTCCGATTTGCATTTTAATCCAATTACGGAAGCCGTGACAGTGGCTAAAGACTCGAGTTTTAATCTGTTATGGCTGTAAAGGCAGTATATTTCACTAGTCTCTGTACCAATTTACAACAGTCCTTAAATTATGTTTGAGTTTCTTTAAAACATAATCATATCAATTTAATAACTTCTCATTTAACCAACTATAAAGACATATTTATGTAAATTTTAAAAAACTAAACGTAAAACTAATGTTAAAAATATTTTTGCTGGATTTTTTTAAACGTAAACGACAGCATGATTGGAGCTGTTTTTGTCTGATAAATTATGTCTTAAAAATGATTTTTTTTACCAGTTATCTTATTCTAGATTGAATTTTGTCGTTAGTATTTTTAAAATGTTGCTGAAGTTTACAATAATATTAATTTTGTAATACTTGGTATATTGTTTATAAAAGGTATTGCCCCTAAAATTACTCTAAATATCAGCAACTACCTAAATGTGATTCAATAACTAATTTAGACATATTTAAAAATAGTATTTTACACGTTCTTTGAAATAAAAGCTAGTTGTTACCTACTAGTAAATCGAAACATGTGATGCCCCTAAGGTAGCCTTTGGTGAAACTAGAGCATGAGAGACCACCCTCTGGCTCTTTATAATGACGTCACAGCATCAAAGGGTAGTTTGCATAGCCACTGGCAACGTTATATAGCTTTGCGTGGTTTAAATATATCTAAATCTAACAAAAAACCACTAAGTGGTAACACTTTCCCCGCCAAGTCAGCAATCCAAAAAAGATAATAAATCATTACTTTTTCCGCCAAGTAAGAAAAAGATTGTGATTCAGTAAGCATGGTCTGACTCTTTTAGTGAGGAATTTGCCTGAATTCAACTTATGCACTTCACGGTCGCCTTTAGGTGGTTGAGCAGCTATATCGTACCATCTCACAAAGTCGTATAAGTTCATATCTTCTAGTTCGTCTGGTCTAGTTAGGTAGTGGTCATCAACCCACGACTCGTAGAATATGTTCGATATCTTTTACTGTTGTAACAAAGTAATAACTGCTGCTTCTACTGTTCTGTTAATAACAGCATGTACAAATTCTTTGAACCAATGGGCCATCTTTGATTTGATATTTGTTCATCATTGGCTGTTGTCCAACCTGAAGATGTCTTTATGGTACAAGTGTAATGCCCTCGTGATATTGCATCTCCGTGATGAAAAATTGCTGCTGTAGGTCTATATGTTTTATTACCTATAGTCACTTGAGCACTTGGGACTCCTACTATGTTTGTTGCGGTTATCTTTTGTAGGTTGTTGTCAAAGATTAAAAATTGTAAGATAACACAGCGGTTTGACTTTGTAACGTGTACCTTGCCCAGGCTCGATCCTCGTTGGCCGCATTCATCATTACTGCACACATAATCTAACAAGGGCTCCCAGTTGTTTATCGTAAGGCTTAAAAGATTTTTTAGCGTTACCTTACCAGCCACCACGGGGATTCTGATTATATTGTCTGTCTCTTCTTGCCCTGTGAATGTGTAATGACAGTGCTGGCATTTTGTGGTTTTCACCGTGCTGTATGAGATGGCTTCTATAATGCCCTTGTTTGTCTCCAATAAGTCCAGCAAGAACAAAGCACAGTCTTGCTGCTCTGTCAGGGTATATGTATTGTTGTTAGGGAGATTTCTTATAACCACTGTATCTAAAACAACCTCCGAGGGAGAAACTTCGTAATCATGAAGATGTTGTTTTAACTCAGGACAAATTAGTTCAGAGTTCTTTATTATCTCTCTGATGTACGGAACAGAATACAGTATCTGAACTGCAACATTCGCATAACAAGACACACGATCATTGTTCTCAAACCCTCTTAATGCTAAAGTTGACTGAACTCTCGATCTTCCGGTAGTCTTTGCAGAGGGTACCGGTTTTGTACTCTCATCCTGCACTTTTTCGACATTTTTGGTCTGGCACCACTTCCTGTCTCTCACATAAGGAGCCGAAGAGGAGTCACAACTTGTGTTGTAAAGTGGAAGGTCAGACCTGTACTTCTGCCTTAGTCTGTTGTATTCGAGAATGGCGGATTTCTGAGGCTTCACATCTCTTGGGTTAAAGTTAATAAGATGAAGCCCTTCTAATGAAGTCACTCGTGACAAGGCAACATATGATTGGCCACATGTAAATATGGACTCCCCAATATCAATTATTACGCTATTTAAGCTGAGGCCCTGGCATTTGTGAATTGTAACCGCGTAGGACATCGATATCGGGAATTGCTCTCGATACACAAATGCGTTATCCATAACTTGAAACTTGACGTTTACTCGCTGTAGGTGATGGGTAATGCCACAATCAAAGTTAATTGTCACTGAGTCTACGTCATCAGAATTGTCTGTATTAAACCTCAACCCCGTTACTGTTCCAATGGCGGAGTTAACTAGCCCCACAGTGACGTCAATGTTTCTAAGCAACATAACTTTAGCACCAACCTTAATAGGAATAATTTTCTCCATACCAGCCGTTCTGCTGCAGTCAGAGTGGTAAGAGGACAGTATCTTTTTAACTTTGTTTTGTTGACGAGGTAGACAGTCAACTGAGTCTTTTGCAACCAAGTTAACGACAGGACCACTTATTCTATTGACCATTTCATCATTTATTATGGAGCATTGGTAACCAGTTGAACAAAGACACACAGAATTGTTGGGTAAAGCAGACAAGTAATCTCCTAATAGAGAAAGGTTTTCACAAGCAGTTTTTCCATTAAGATGTATTTTCTTGCTTTCAATTAGACGGATGTCCTCAACGGTCATATTGCCTACTCTGACTTTGCTTAACACATCAGCAAACTTAGAATCTTGAGCTTGTCGCATGTTTGTAGTAAGTTCATCATAAGAGAACTGTTCAGACCAGATGTTAACACAAGACAGAGAGCCAACAAAAGAACTAAGTTTGCTACTGTCAAGTTCAATGAATGGGGAGTCTTCGTGTACTGGTGGAAGTTGTAAAAGGTCTCCAAAGAGCAGTATATGTTTTTTACCAAACCAGCCGTTACTTTGGTCTGAGGTGTTGAATATTTCACACAATCTGAGATTTATGTACATCAATGTTAGATTGGAGACCATGGACACTTCGTCTATTATGAAGAGCACCACATCTTTCAGGTTGGATCTCAACATTTTTAAAACATCATCAGTAAGAGCTTTGTACTTTGGAGTTTTTCCATGCTCAACTGGCAGCTGCAACACTTTGTAGATCGTAGAACCATTGATGTTGTAAGCACTTAGTCCTGTGGGAGCTGATATTGATGTAGAGGCTTGAAGACATTTTTTAGTCCAAGAGCTGATAGTTTTTATGAGAAAACTCTTACCAGTACCTCCCACACCACTTACAAAATGTCTGAGAAATTTATCTGTCCCATCAGAGTTTGCAACAACTCGTTTGACATAATCAAACACTCTCTTTTGGTCGTCATTGAGTTTTTGGTATTTTTTCTCAAACGGCTCGTCATTCGGCGAACAATTGCTGTCCCTGACAGGCTGGGATGCGGGGACAGGTTCATTAAAGGGCTGAAAGGCTATATTGGATGGATCAGCAACCTCTCCTTCTTCTGCATTGATCTCTTCAACTCGGTTTTGAATTTTGTCTCTTGCATTCTCCGATGCCGCAATAATGTCTTTTAAACGTTTGTCATAGTTGAAGGCTTGAGTGAGAAGTGTCCGCTTGGCCATAAAAGCATCTGTGTATGTTTCATGAGACTCTTTCAGCTCATCAGTAGATCTCCAACAAAGAAACATAAGAAGTAATGCATGGTAGTATTTTTCAGGATCCTGAGTGGGGCTGTACTTATAGTGATTCAGTAAGCATGGTCTGACTCTTTTAGTGAGGAATTTGCCTGAATTCAACTTATGCACTTCACGGTCGCCTTTAGGTGGTTGAGCAGCTATATCGTACCATCTCACAAAGTCGTATAAGTTCATATCTTCTAGTTCGTCTGGTCTAGTTGGGTAGTGGTCATCAACCCACGACTCGTAGAATATGTTCGTTGAACTTGGGTCCATACTTCGTATCTTGTCGATTTTTTGTAGTCTTTTGCGTCTGGTCATGCCTACATCCAACCATCTTATTGTTGTCTCCGGGTCCGTGCCGTACAATGGAATGCCCAACAGTGTGTCTCTAGCTTCTAAAGAACCACACTCACGGTTGTTTAAAGCTCTAAGGCCAACGTTAAACAGTCTACTAGCTAATGATTTTGTAGAATTAATCTCTGTAAAAACTTGGCCAGCATGACTTTGTTCACTTTTGGTAGTGTACTTTGTGACATACCAATGTAGGATAGAAGTGCTTTCGCCTACATACTGGATGTCCACGTTTCCATTCCAAGCTAGCAACACGGCCGGGTTGTAGTCATTGACAAAGCTCTCGCTTGGTGTTCTGGGTAGGTCATAAAGACGTGACTTAGACTTGAGAGCTTTTCTGCCAGCTACAGACTCGACAACGTCACGCAGAACAAGATTCCCTGTGATTGGCCGGGGGAACCCGAAACGACAAGCCTTACGAAACCCGGTTTTGGTTTTCTTTGTCCGCATACAGTACGAGTTGTGGTGATGCATTTGGTAACTTGTAACTCTGTTGTTGAGAGTAGGTGAAACGGATGCATTTGGAACCTTGCAAGTAATGTACTTAAGGATAAAGTCGGCTACTTCTGCGTTGCTGGACGTCCCCATTACAGGAGCATTTTCTACCCACAGAAGAAGATGGAAATGTTGGAGACCTCTGCTTTGTTATTCTCGCCTGTAGAAGTAGTGACTTACTTTTCCTAAAGGAGCAGCATCAGAGACAATAAAATCCAACATTGCCTTGAACTTTATATGGATAAACCGTGACGCACTGATAGGATCCATAGCCACAAGTTCACTAGTTTGTTTTTTTTCTGCGCCTGGAACACTCCGGTTAACTTCCCTAATGAACAATGCCATGTCATCCCAGTTCCAATCGCTTGGGCTTATGGTTAAAAACCATGTAGCTGGTCCATAATGCTGAGCCATGCAATTGACATCATTTCTAGGCTGTATCCAGTACTGGCTAGTGTTCCTGAGTTTGGAGAATACTGATGTCAGGTTCCCCTCTAATTCTCCCGATGCAAGGTTGTTCAAACAGTCTCTAGCACTAAGAGAGCCACTGAATCCAGTGACGTTGAGCTTGTGGAATACTCCTTGTCTTAACTGACGAAGGTTTGCATCGTGCAGCAAATAAAAAAGGTACTGCTGATTCAGTCTGAACTGAGAATGCTTTGAAAGCAACCGACATTTGATAAATTCAGCAGAAGAGAGTTTAGTTTCTCTGGAATGAAACTGGCCAAATTTACCTTCGGGATACAAATCAGGGAAACAAAGCACGTCAATCTCTTTGTTTTCATGACTAATCGGAGGTTCATTCACTTTCAGCATCTTATAGAGCTCGGTGTCATCACTATAAGATTTTGACTCATGAAGAGCGTGGATTGTATAGTGAGACTCTTCTGAATCCCATTCCTCGTGAGTTACCTGAGTTAATATAGCACGTCTATGTAGTATTTCCTGAGGTGGCAGTTCGTTTTGATGGGTAGATTGAAACAAATTTGTGTCATCATTAAGGTTGAAGAGTCCTTCTGGATCTGTAGGTAGTACGATGCTACCATAATGAGCGTTGTTTTTCTTTAAGAAAATTAAGGCTGCGTGTACCTTATCCACACTAACCAACATTTGCCAAACTTTCTTTGCTTTGGTCGGTACCCCTCTGACCAAAACGTACAGCTCGTGGTTTGGATTCAGAGGGTCACTTGGTTTGGGCAATTTTTGCAGGGTTTCTTGAAGGGGTAGTGGCAAATGAAAACTTCTTCCAACGACTTTAGAAATTTGTTGCTGAGCTCGACTTGTTCTTTTCCCAACTGTGTTCATTTTTGTAACAACCTGAAATGCTTTGGCTCTCTGAATTAAAACTTTTTCATAACTGTTAAGGCAAGTTAGCTCTTTCGGCTGCGCACAAACATAGAGATCGTTAAGAATGCAAGTAGGAGGCATCTGACCTTTCCTTAGTTTTTCGAGGCAGCCCCGACAAATCCATCCTGTTTTGCACTCTTCTTTCTTTATGTCTTTTATTCTTTTCCATATGTGTCCTACAATTTGATTTTTTAGGTTTTTCGAAAGGCTTACTTGCTGCTTACTAAACAACTTATCGCATGAGACACAGGGAAACACTGGGGTTTCAGAAGAACGCTTCTCCAATGCCTCAAATGCTTTTTGATATTTTTCGAACAACTGAGACTCAGATTCAGGGACCTTGCTTTCACTTGTGTCATCTGTAAGAAAGGCTTTTGTTTGCTCTTTAAATTCCCTTTCTATCGAAAACAACACGTTCACCTGCACGTTAAGAATACCATTTTTAATTAGCATAATCTTCTTAGTTATTTTCAACAGTCGGTAAATTTTGGAGACAAGACTACGAATTGCAGGAAAGTGAGGATAGATTGTTCTCAGAAAAGGAAGTTTCGAAACACATGCTCCTGAGTAACAGTCCAAAGAGTGAGGATGAACACCTACACGAGATGATACACCACTTTGACATGAGTGCTCTCCCATGCTGACAATAAGCTTAGAACCTTTAGTGAGAGAGCTGGCAACTATTTCATTGTAAAGAGATTTAAGTTGCTCTAAGTGGTCAGGCTCAATGAAGCACATATCTGAGTTGCATTTCCACTGTTTCTTTGGAGAACTATGAGCTGTGCTGGGCTCATTACCAACAGTTATTTGTTTACCAGGAAACACTCTATACGTAAACTCCCACAAATAAGGCTCCGACGTGGAAACATGAAGACTGTGCCCACACAACGCCTCAACATTGTCTTCAAACGTGCTTGTTGCAGATAGCTTAGCAAGAGACTCTTTAGCACGATTTTGCAGGCTAACAAATAGCTTAAGGAAATTGTTTTTGTAATTTTTATAAGCATGCAACACCCATTTCAAGAGCTCTTTAGCCCTTAGCAACCTTTTGGTATAACCTTGCTCAAGTATTTTCTTTGCTATAAGTCTGGCTATTTTCTCACAATTTATTTTCCCCAAGAAAATATGTGAAGCTGCAACAGTTTTTTTAATTTTCCTTTTTGCATTTTGTAATGATTTTCTTTTCCCATCAGATCTATTTCTAAAAAAAAAGCGTCTGCTTTGATAGGCTGCACACTTTCGCACCCTTTCGTGAAAAACCTTAAGTTTATATCGCAAGCGAAAGTGGCCAGGGTGTTTTGCACAAAGTACTTTGTAACGTCTCCTGCGATTAGATTGTTTCATTTCTTGTTTTGCACCGTAGTTTAAACGTTGTTTAGCTTTATAATATTCTGGATCAGTAGAGTATTTCTGACGCACTCTAGCCTTGTGTGGCTCAGGATTAGCAGAATACTGCTGACGCTTCCTAGTCTTGTGTGGCTCAGGATCAGTAGAATACTGCTGACGCTTCCTAGCCTTGTGTGGCTCAGGATCAGTAGAATACTGCTGACGCACTCTAGTCTTGTGTGGCTCAGGATCAGTAGAATACTGCTGACGCTTCCTAGCCTTGTGTGGCTCAGGATTAGCAGAATATTGCTGCCGCAACCTAGCTCTGTGAGGTTCAGGATTAGCACTGTACTGCACACTTTTTCTTAACCTCTCAGTTTCAATATTAGCTAGATAACGTTTTCTGGCTTTGGATTTTTCTCCTTTAACATGTTCAAGGTACCAAGCTTTAGAAGTAGAACTCTTATTAGTGGATTGTATGCTAGCTTCTTCTGTTTTTCTTTTTTTTATAGCAGGGGCGTTTTCTAAACACCATTCTTGTTTTCTTTTTCTTGCCAGTCTTTCTTTAGAAGGCATACTGATGTTAGATTAGAAAGAAAGTAAATGCAATTAAAACATGGACGTGGTATCTTACCAAATGATCCTAAGAAATGTTCTCAATCATCTCAATGTTCTTGAACTAGATCTCTTCACTAAACATAAACAATGCTGCTCTTTTTGTAAAAATAAACAAGACATCAAATTTTTTTTATTTACAGCTGGTAATTAAAAATGGTTATAAATAGTTTGGGTGAAATATATAGACCACGGCACAACTACATCTCATTTCATTTCAATAATATTGTTTGTGTAGAACTAAATTCTACATTTTTTGGTCTTATCTGCTATAAACCAATTAAAAACTTTTTGACACACCTACCAAAATTACTATTTAACAAAAATTGCTACGTTGGAAGTTTTTGAAAACATGTGTTAAACGTATAGTCAACAGGGTGGTTGTTTCTATTTATGATTTTGTCAAGAATATGTTTATTTTAAACTAAACACACACTTTGAAACTGTATAATCTAGTCATCATCCATTAATATAGGTTCTGTGTCTGGGGCTGTAAATTCAGCAATGTTCATCTTGAACAACATAAAATGCGTTGGTGTTACATAAGTGTTCTGATAATTAAACCCGTATATCTAAAGACTAGTGTAAATTGAGCCCTTATTATAGAAGTAAAAATGTAATCAAACAGTTTAGGTTTGTTGGAAATAGCATAAGGCAAAACGAATATTGAAAAACTAATTAATCCTATATTTACATTTTAATTGCTGGTTTAACATACGTAAAGTGACTTTCCCGATTCTTTTATTTGTTTTAGTGTATCAAAACATAAAACAAACCTTAGTACTAGTACTAAGTTTCAAGTTACTAGGTTTCATATGTTTTGATAAGTAGTATTAAACTGTTAAAAATGACGAACTGCTGTACCAGTGTACCATCGGTACACCCGATTCTTTTATTTGTTTTAGTGTATCAAAACATAAAACAAACCTTAGTACTAGTACTAAGTTTCAAGTTACTAGGTTTCATATGTTTTGATAAGTAGTATTAAACTGTTAAAAATGACGAACTGCTGTACCAGTGTACCATCGGTACACTGCATTTTTCAATGGAAAGTATCGGGGAATATCACTGCTCTAAGTAATTTTATATAGTAAGTAGTTCAAATCATTCGGTATACCTGAAAAAATACTTTATGAAAGTTTTAAAATAATTTTTCAGCTGTTCCTATGAATTTCTCTAACATTTAAATTAATTGAGATTTAATCGCAGCTGGTCCTTCTTTTGTTTTGATTTTAATCCCATGTTATTTAAATGGGCCAAAATCGTACTTTGAGGGCTTGCCAAGGGTTTATGGTTCAACTCACCGACTTGAGACCCTCAAAAGGCACATCTACACGTTAAGGGCTTTCAAACAACATAAAGAACATTAAAATTGAGCCAGTGGTTTGGGCTGTAGGTCCGTCAACATTCAAGGAGAAGGAGAAGGAGGAGAAGGAGAACACGGAAAATTTGTGAATTTTCAAACTAGTTTTTCTTGGCTCAAACACAACAGTTTTTTAAATTCTTTTTTTTATTTTGTTGAGGATGAGTGCCCCTATCCAATAGATGAACAATTATTTTAATAGCTTTTGTTTCTTCAGAGCTATAGACGAGTGAAAAAGCCACTTTGTCACGTCAAGTATATATACACTGCAGCAGCTGTGTACCGCTGGGGGACTTGGCGGGGCGGAACGCTGCCGCGTTCCTTAATAATGTATACAGGGTGTCCATAAAAGCTTTCCAGGACTTTGGGATGTGAATCCTCATGCTAAAAGGAAGAAACAAGTGTATGTGAAGGTGTGTCCGAAAATGCATATTCAACCAATCATCCGCCATTTTGTTTTTATACGAAAATATTTTTATCTGTGAAGTGTTTCAACTGAAGATGATTATGAAACTTGGTAAGCATGTTAACATACACAGCACCTATTATAGAAAACATAATAAAGGTTACAAATTTCAAACTGGCGACCGTTCAAATATTTATTGCTTTAAAATAACTCAAAAAATGAATGATTTAACAAAACAATTGTCAGATACACTTTTTAGAATTTTAAATACCCTATCCAACAATACCAAGATCAAAAAGATCGGACGGGTAATCACTTAAATATTACGTTTTTGGTGTAAAAATAAAGCAAAGTTAGTCAGTGTGCCTGATCATACATCCAAAAAATTTTCTATTTCAGTTATTTGTCTTCCGATCTTTTTGGTCTTGATATCCTTTGATAGGAAATTAAAAATTCTAAAGAAAGTAATCATGAAGTTTTTTGAAATTTATGATTGGACCAACTTTATTATTTTTCCTATAATAGGTCTTGTATACGTTAACATGCTTACAAAGTTTCATAATCATTGGTTGAAAAACTTCAAAGATAAAAATATTTTTGTAAATAAATATGCATTTTCGGACATACAAAATAAACTTATTTATTCCTTTAAGCATGAGGAGAGGATACATACCCCTAAGTCCTGAAACGTTTTTTATGGACACCCTGTATATAATCAGTGATAGGTTGTATCATCTAGCTTAAAATTCTCTAAGGATATTCTCAACTAATATAATACTGAAATTTAGACATTCAACATATCCCAATTATTGTTTACGCCAAAAAGAATTGCAAACGATGCACTCCCCTTTGATTGACGATGGAGTCTCCGATGAGCAATTACTACAACCATTGTTGTGGGCGTATTTCTGCATGAAGTTAATTGACGTGTAATGGGCGTACAGCAAACAATGTTTGACAACGAACAAATCATGTTCAATGCCTTTTAAAAGGATAAAATAAAAAACAACTCTTTTCTTCAAACTATTAGAGATATTCGGTTACAATGACAAAATAAAAATGTTGCTTCCTCTTAATTGACCAAACATTCCGGAGTTGATTACATTGATATTTCATAATGTACCTTGCTTAAATATTTATATTTATAAAAAATATATATTTTATAAAAAATAATAACTATATCAAGAATAGTTCGTTCCTGAAAAAAAGCGTTATTGTTACAGCAGATTTAGTTTTCCACATTTATTTGCAGCTTTGATTATTGGGAGTTATTGTACTAACATACAGCTATCGTGTCCCTAAACCTACACCTGCTGTTCTGTAATCTTCAGTATCTTTATAATTTGGTTATAGGCTAGTATTTCTTTTTTATCTACAAAGAAATACAAATGGCATTGATTTTTTTAATTGTTCCAATGTTTAAAACACCATGTGTTCCCCCCAAACCTCAATAAACACAATCCTCGTTTGTGTTAAATATTTCATGTAAACACAATGAACTACTTTGTTAGTTAAATACCCCCGCCACAGCAAACCTGCAGATTTAGCTAATTTCCATCTGCCTGATTGGATCTAAACTAAAATGTCTCCTTAAAAATATCACATTTATTCCCTATTTTAACAGAATTAGTTTAATGAGTACTTAGGTTTGCTGCAACAGGGAGGGTAAAAAAGTTATTTTTATGTAAAATATTAAAAGGTACTGTGGTTTAGTAAGAAATTAATGTATTTTCCAAATTTTATCAAAATATGTTCATAAACAAGCAAACTGCAACAGTTGACTTATTCTCCATAAGAATAACATGGGAATTTTAAAATTACAATTTTTTTGAATTTTCTCCGTAACAATTAGGCGCATAATAACGCTTCAATATACTAAATTATTTGTTTTTTTAAGCTGTACAAAATGGTTTAAAAATAAATTGTGAAATTTTGTGTTTTTAGGGTCAAAAATGGGAAAACCCTATTTTTACCCCATAAAACCCCCCATGAACCCCCGTTCCCATAGTCCAATCATGCTGGTTCGCGAACTCATTCAAGTTTATCCCACCTTACACCTTCAAACCAAATTTTATCAAAATCGGACAAACATTACTCAAGTTATCGTGCGGATGGACACACATATATTTATATATATATATATTTGAACGAATGGTGTTTTTGGCCTCTGGGGACATCAAAATGAAAAAGTAAATCGGTCCCGGGCTTAGGTCTTACCATGAGACCTACGGTAATAGCTACTTCCCTATAGGGAAATTCGCTAAAATGAGAAACATCAAGAATCAAGATCCCTGTCCCTTTTTTGTAACGTAAATGTAAAGTTCTGTAAAATTACTCAAAGTGTAATTGTTATAATAAGACTATTTGTCAATTGTATCTTCCAGTGTTCGTAATTTGTGTCCTAAAGTATCAAACCCCGCTTGTGTTATCGTCCACCAACATAACACTCACTCTTATTGAGGGTGAGACGACCGCAACAAATGCAGTCCACTCCATCCACTTGGACTTGACGCACGCTACCGAAAATCTACACCTACAGTTTCAGTTAAAGCTTTTATTCCTTTTACTCAGTATGTTTCTGGAACAATAAAAATGTACAATTCTGAGCAATAAATCTACGTCTACAGTCTAACACAATGAATGTAACTATTATGTGAGTTATTGTAATTTCAACTAAATAATAATTGTTCTTAAATAATATTTATAGTCCATTGACATAGATTTTTCCATGTGATATCCATCATAAGTAGTCAGTACCCTAGTCTCATAAATCTCATGAAATTTTACATTTTCGAATGTTAAAACAGCAAAAGTTTATTTAAAAGTCCCTCTATTTAAATTCAACAGAGAATCCACTAACACTAGGGTGAGTTACCCTGATGAGCACTTCATGCAAACACATGAGAGGACAAAGAGAAACAAGGCTAAACCAATACACTGAGAATGTGAAGTGGCTAAGTGAGATGATGTTATCAAACGTTTATAATATTAGAATGTTTAGTTAAAATCAACATTTAATAAAAAATCTTCCTACTTATTTATTTAGTTTGTAACTCGTCCAATTTTACTAACCGTTATTACGTCATTTTGTAAATATTAATTAAGGTAATATCATAAAAAATATAATAATTTGGAAATATGGAAAAATGTAAATACTCTAAACCTGATTTGTATCCGTAAACAATAATCATATATACTTATGCTTATTATACGTATAACAATAAGGTATTTTTATAAAACGTTATTAAAATTTATTCGACGATAACAATGAAATATGACGTTTACGTTAAGTAGCAGTTTTGTTTGCAATTTATAATGTGAATCCGTTATCAATCTAAGGCCTGTCTGCAGAGAAAGGGCGTCTTTTAACATGTTTTGTATTGAAAATAGTGAGTAATAGTAAGTGAACGTCATAGTAAGTTTAAGCAGGTTATGTTTTGATCCACTATTAAAAAACCATATTGAAAAACTGTTACAAGTAAAGCCAAACAAATAAATCTGAACCCAGCAACATTGAAGTATCTTTTCATAACAGAAATATTGAATTAGTTAAGCCCATAGTACAGTATAGGTAATACTAAACATTTACAGATTATAAAACTCCATTAGCTGCATCTCTGAATTAAAACCGTATAGACATTTTGTCGTCATGCTGCAGCAAAAACGGGCGTTTAAAATGCATTCGTTGAGGGTCTAAAGTAGCATTTTTACTCTCTAGGGATTAAAAATAATTTTTAGTCCCTATAGAGTAAAAAATCTGCTGTTGTAAACAAACAAAAATTATGTTGTTTACAAAATCAGCTGTTGTAAACAGTTGAAAATTTCAATTGTGGCAATCGTATTGATCGAAATTATTTATCGATTGATTTATTAGGTAAGGTGTTAGCCTATTGCTGTAAATCGCTCTACATCGGGTATAATGTACTGTAACACAATCGTAATAGACGAAATGATTGAATCCTTTACTAAACAGCTGCTTATTTGCATTAGTATAGGCCTGCTATAAGTTGACAAAACTACTTAAAAAAACATTTTCAAAACATTCTAAACTATATCAAAAATATGTTTGGAATATTACATTGAAAAAATAAAACTGATAAAATTAGGTCAAAACTTTGGACAAATAACCGTAAGATGTGTCAAGTAAAGTGTAAACTTTTATAAACCGATTGATAAAAGGTTTTTCCAAGTTACAACACCTTTCAACCATTCAAACTAAGCAACCATTTAGTTGTTTGTCAATGGAGACAGTGCGGAAACAGCAAGTTACCCAAAGAGAAAGTCACAACGATGAATAACCGTGTTCTTTAACGTTAGTTCTGGCGTTTAATCATCTTTTACTTTCTTCTCGTCTTGTAGCTACTGCATTAACATGTTTTATAAAGAAACTAGCAGGGTACCCGTCCTTCGTACGGGGTTGGCATGTAAGTATAAAGTGACATTAGCGTATGGTTTGACAGCTCCATTTAAGTAATGTTAAATAATGTTTACATTCAGGATAGTGACATCATTATTTTAAATATGATCCTTACCCTCTCTGTTCTAATATTCATGCAGTACTTAAATTAATGTTTGAACCAGCTGTATGGAATTGTGAAATCAAAATTAATTTGACAGTTAGTACTGCTAGTTTACATTTTTAAACTTTGTAGGTTTGTTCTTTGTTGTCATGGATACCATCAATCAAAATTTACTTTGAAATCTCTCACCTGCAATTTTTGAAAGCCTACGCGGCAGAGCCCTAGGACAATATTGAAGCGGGAATAGTTCTATATGTATCCTCGGAACTGTAGCTTCATGTGTGTGCAATTTGAGCCCAATAGGTTTAGTAGTTTTTGAGATTAGCTCATACAAACACACACACACACAGACACCACCTCTTCTTTATAATAGAATAGAATATAGAATAGATTACCAGGTTTCGTAATCGACTTCATTAATTTACTTAATGAAAAATACCATTATTGAATATGTTTTTCAAATTAATGCACGAAAGATTCAATGATTACCAAATATTATTAATTTACTTGTGTAGTTTGTTATACAAACCCCGTACGATTGGGAAATATACATTCCAAGTTAATAATATTTTTGTATTTATTTTTAAAAGAGTTCTCAGTGTACAGAATGGTATTTTTAAGATGCAGATTAGAAATTATTTTATTAATTCAAATTAAGAATGCAATTCAACGGGAGTGTACTAAAGTGTGTTGTGGAAGTGTAATCACTTTAATATTTAAATATACAGGCCTACACATCGAAAATTATTTTATTAATTAATTCAAATCTAGAGTTTAATTCTATGGGATTGTAATGCATATGGGAGTATGCAAAAAACGTATGGTCACCATTTCAGAAAATATATTAAAGTATATTCTTAAATTAATCCAATTAACTTGAAATTTATTTTAATTGTTTTACTTTCTTAAATGATGCATTGTTTTATTTATTTATTTGTAATTTGTTCGTGCCGTTTCGTACTGTGTTTTTCTCCTGACGGTGTGTAGCCTACCTGAAACTGTGGATAGTGTCAATTCAGCACACCGAAACATGTGCTGAATTGACATATTTTATTGAGCTGTGACGGGATTACGTATGTAATTTAGTCTTACATTATTAAAGTAAATTATATATCAACAACTGAATGTGAATTATATTATTATCCATTAACAACACCTATTGCCTCTCATCCAACGCAGTTCAGGTAGAGAGAAAAACTGAAGTTGTTATTTGTGTTCAGCACGTGATGTCGACTTAAGGGGCGGTTCACGAGCTCGGGACTTCATAGTCCGCGACCAGACGTTGGTCCCGGACTATATAAGCGACGACCAAAAAATGGGTTCACGAGTCAGAGCCTAATGATGTGAAAGCCGGGCCCATTGTAGGTCGAGACCAAATCCATAGCGGAGCCTAATGACAGGGATTCGCAGGGAATTTTTGTTGAGACGTTGGTAAAACAGCCTGGAAACACATGTCAAGCCACTGCTGCTGACATACGCAGTTTCATTCTTCCGTACAATAGGATGATCGTGAAAAAAGGCTGAACCAAAACGTCCAAAACTGTTATTTTTCGCGTATTTTATTGTCTCAAAGCTCGCCTATAATAATATATCTAAGTTTATTGATTTATAAACACAACAAGCCACATTTGTACGAAATAAGATATTGGAAGTCTTTAGCGAAATATATTTTTCTGTGTACATTATTGTAATTCAATAAAGATGCATAACATAAAATAACCGGGTATTTATAAACGGATGAATGCTTATTTTGCATAAATGACCGATCATTTACGATGGAGATTTTTGGATAGGCTAATTTTAACTAAACTTATTTGAATTGAACAATTATTAAAACTAAAATGTATTTAGAGGTACTGACTATTTAGATATAAAAATCGTATGTGTGTGCTGGTTTTTAATCGTGATTGTAATCTAAGAATATTCTTTCCGTTATCCTTACACTCTTTAATAATCTAGCTGTAAAATGTTGAAATAATATCCTGTGGTTCGCTCGTAATATTATTTATGTAAACAGCTATAGTTTTTATTTACATTTTGGGTTGTTGGGATTTTTAAAATCAGTTTCATAGGTATTACAATGAGTTAATATTTAAGAAAACATTGTTTTTTTTTTCTTTCAGCATAGTTTCGAACTGAAAATTTGATTTGTTCTGCTTTCATTACCAAACAAATAGCTACCACCCAAGCTTTGCTAACATCGAATAAATCACCAGTTTCTCCATGAAAAGTGCCATCAGCCATAAATATTAGTGCAACTCAATTTTTTTTTTCAATTTAGAATACTGTAATGCAGTCGGGAAATCCGTGCCTTGGAGTTAACGCCTCAAATGGCTCATTGACGGCATCTTTGGACAATCTAAATCTATCTTTAAATTCATCAAGTCGTAAAAGGGTTTTAGTCATGAGAACGAGCTGGTCCTATGCGAGGTAGTGGAGTGGTGGTACGTAGATGTTAACATATGTAATACAGTATAGATATTTCATAGTCATATTCAATACACACGGCGATCAGTGAGTACAACACAAGACGGTAATATCACCGCGAACCGTACTCAACGACTGATAGTTTGTTTGATGTTTCCCACGGCAAAAAGCTATTTATATTTATGTTATATGGTTTAACTGTGGCTGATTATTTATATTTATATTCTACGCATAATTGTATCGTTACAATTGTAATAACATGGGGTTTATCAGTAAAAATATCTTTGTTATGATACTACTTTGTTCCGTGCATAATTTATCTGTCGTTTTATGTAGTTTGATGATTTTTTTCATGTTTAATGAGCGTTTTTACCATTTTTACATATTTTTTTAATATGGCATTGTGGGTAATGAAATTGTTCGGAATTTAATGAGAAACCATATTTAAACATCAGTTTTTAAAAATTATTAAAAATAAAGGAGCTAATTAGATAAAACCCGCATGATGTCACCTTAAACCTGCCTCCTACCAGGTCTGAGTTGGAGACCAAACACCATTGTTCTTTTGGGCCCGAACCATCTCACTCACTCTTGACTCGTGAACCCACCGGGACTAATGATCAGAGCCGGGACTATCTGTAATTGGACTCGTGAACCCAACTTTTAAAACCGGGTTTTATCCCTGCACTAATTGTGTGCCACCTATCAGTTTGGTCCCCGGCTTATATAGTCTCGAGCTCGTGAACCCGATTTTTCAAGTCGCGGCCCAAATACCGGTTATTTCCGGATTCTGGGCTCGGACTACGATAGTCCCGAGCTCGTGAACCGCCCCTTTAGTGTTTCTTGGTTACTTCCAGTTGCCACATTCCTCTTTATAATTTCACGAAAAAACATTACGTGTCTACTGTTCTAAGCACCGTTATATTTCCAAAACAGTATTGTACACGAATCTATACATCTTGTAAAACCAGTTCGCGTTAAAAAAATGTGTATACCTGTATTATACGCCTATCAGCTATCCTGGGGACCTAATTTTTAAAGACGGATTGTTTTAGACATTTTTAGTTGAATAAAACAGCTAATTTTGTATAAATATAATTTTGTGCTTTTAGATCTACAACATGAACAAATGCAATACAATATGAGTAACTTATCTACCTCTATCAGGTAATAGTTATAAACGTAGTTTAGGTTAAATCCATTTTCATAACCCATTGTTTACGATCAACTGTGGTTAAACATGCAAAAGAAAGTTTAGTGGCTCACAATTACATTCACGTGTATAACGGTTTAACGTTATATTTGTCAGCATCACTGAATCTTAGAAACCCCTAAAAAATAAATCACACTGGAGGGGGTTGAAGCTCGAATTGAAATGAAATTTTCGTCATACTGCAGCAAAAACAGCCGTTTTTAATGCATGCGTTGCGGGTCTAAAGCTGGGTTTTCCTAGGCTCGGAAGCGGAGAGCGGAGAGAGGAACGCGGAGAGCGGAAAAGAGATTAACTGGTGTTCCGCTCTGCTTCTAGGAAAACAGTAACATTAAATTACCTAAGACAAGTGGATTCCGCTCTCCGCGTTTCTCTCTCCGCGCTTCACTTCCGCGCCTAGGAAACCCCGGCTTAAAGTAGCATTTTTACTCTCTAAAGAGTAAAAATCATTTGTAGTCTCTAGGGAGTAAAGATCAGCTGTTGTAAACAGTTGTAAATTTCGATTGTGGCAGTCGTATTGATTGAAATTATTTATCGAATGATTTATTAGGTAAGGTCGACATTGTTGTCGATTGCTCGACCTATCGATGGTATAATGTACTGTATGTAACACAATCGTAATAGACTAAAAACGATTGAATCACTTAATAAACAGCTGCCTATTTGCATTGGCAGTATTGAAAACAATCTGGAAGTCGTTTTGAGAGGTTATCTTTACATACAAATTATTTCGTTTCCCTAGCTTTTTTAATTAATGATGCAGTATGACGAAAAATATAGTGCACCACACGGGCAAAAACTGGCTTTTTTACCCTCGCGAATTTCCCAACCTCGCCTTCGCAAGATTTCGCTTTTTGACCTCGGGTCAAAAAGAGTCACTTCAGGCCCTAGTGATGAAATTTACTATTTCATCACTCCGTAACGAGAGCTACTATTTTCTACAACATTTTACAAAATTATAGTGTTTTTCAAGCTCTAATTTAGGGCGAGGGAAAATCGATTAGCTGATTTCCCTCGCTCTCGATTAGTTCTCCATTTACACTACGCGCGATACATCAGCTGTAGGCCCTATGTAATTCTTTTATTTTAATGTTAAGAAAATTAAGCAAAAATATAGGTAGGTTTCTTTTTAGAAGATTTTATTTTATTTTGATGTTCAAACAAATTAATTGAGAAATGAAATGGCTGTAATATTACTGAGGTCTGTTATTCAGTGTTTGTGTATTTTTGCGTCGTGATGAAAAGTATCGTTCATAACTCGTTCTGAAAGTTATTTTCCGGCACTTGCTCCATTATTCCCGTGTTCGGCTTCGCCTCGCACGTAAATTAGGGTTCCCTGTAGAGCGCATGCCTAAAAATGCCACTTTCGGTCCTACTAATGAAATATATTACGTTAATATTCGTCCCTGCGCTTTACAATGATACTTAATCGTAAAATCGACTGAGTAGGAAGGTTGGAAAAGGGACGTTACAGGGAACCCCCTATATCATATTAGGTATATAGATGGAAGCCCGAGCAATACATTAGCATATAGTTCGATATATAAAGTTAGCTGAATCGGTTTTGCATTAATTACTAAGCTATCAGTAAAGAAATGAAATAAACCCGCAAAAACATTTGCTACACACATCACCGATGGAATATAAATTACTCATATAAACTCGAAACGAATCGTGCGGAAGCCCAATATTTGAACTTATTGTCAACATTCGCGGGTTGATGCATCGCATAGCTGACATTTTAAAATAACTTTATGTGGTACTGGGAAATCAGTTAAATATGTAAAAAATTGCGTTTTCCTAAACATTGTAAGGATTTTTTATGCAGTTTAATGCATTCATTTAAATCTAGATGTTGTATTGATAATACATAGCATTAATGTGAGTTCCTGTCACTTGAAAGTAATCCATATATTAAAAGTAGTGTTTTATTATGTCAACAATTTACTTATTTGAAGTTAACGTAGTAAAAAGAGAGCAAGTAAGAGAGCGAATGTAACAGTAAGCCTGTTTTGAATTTGAACCAAAGAAAGCAACAGAACTTTTAAATGCCATAACTATCTTTAAAACAACGGTTCTTTTTCTTATACGGAACGAGACAGTTCTAAGCTGGTTATTAGTGCGGTAGGCGGAATTTAATCTATTTCTCTTTAACTACTAATGCATAAACTCCTTAAAGCTCCTTAGCATTCTAAAACGTCATTTTAAAATTAAATGTATGGTATAACCTAACCATTACTGTATACAATTTAGTTTAGTTGGAAATCTATGTAAATAATACCTAACATGGTGTTTTCACAAGCTCAAAAAGAGTATGTATTGTAGATCTACGAAAAATCGCATATTCCACTGCTCAGATTACTAAGTTTCATACGTGTAAACAACACTCAACGGTATTCATAGGAATGTCAATATCCATGCTGACGATATACTGTAGATGGCTTGTTATAACCATATGTTATCAGTTTTTCGCTTACATTTTCCTTGTTAATTGGTTTATTCATAAAACTGCCATGGCTACACTTGGCAACGCATAAGGCCAATGATAAAAATATTAAAAATCTTAATTTAAGTATTCAACGAATTTTCCCAGAACAGAGCCTAGCATGGATATTATTTTTAGCCTAAAACTAAGATATCTTTAACAGTTTATAGGAAATCGCTGGAGCCGTTTACGAATCATTGTTTGTTCAAAAAGGCTACTCGTACAGTGCATGGCCTTTACATTCAAGATTTGAAATACGATCGCAACTATACAGAATGTACCGAAAAAAATCCCTAGTCAAGTGAAATTCACTAATGAAGCCACATAAAAACGTCCCTGTTCGCCCCACTTCGAAGCGTCGCGTTTCCCACTTTCCGATTCCATTAATTTCCGTCCCACACACTAACAGGACAATGAGTTCGAAGACAATGCGACCTACACAAAATACCTTTTATTGGTCTATTGTTTATTCAACTTAATGAAGTTATACCCTTAGATTTAAGTAAAATAACTATAACTATAATATATACTACGGATTCTTTCTATCCACAGACTTTTAATAGCTGTTGATGAAAATATTGTTGTATTTACAATAATTGTATGTTAATACGGAGTATTTTTGTTTGTTTCTACACCAAACTATCTATGATTTATTGATCCCACATTTACTTGTAGGCCTATTTTCCTTTAAAAAATGTTTTCCGTTGTATTTACACTTATTGATTTTAGAGCTTTTGTTATTCCTGTATCATTCAAAAAATAACTGTTCCAATACTTAAACACTTATTGTTGCAGCATGCCCAAAATGATTTCAATTTCAACGCAAATTTTCATTTATTTACATGATTAAATAGATAAATTTTCCCTGAATATGTTACTATCTATAAATATATATTAGTATGAGAGTTGAAATTTGGTTGAAAAAGACCATAAAGCCACAGTAAAGATTTACAAATACCTTCGATTAAATCTATTGCAAAAGTTTCATGATTTCCACAGGGACAGTCAGCAATCAGCTGATTGGTTATTCACGCGTAAAATATTAAACTTTAAACGACGATGACGGTTGAGGTGAACACAACAATACATCAGCTGATCTATATTATGTCATGTTTATACTCTTAAACATCTAACAAAACCATACGACAATCTAAACGAATAATCTATCTATATATTAATAGGCAAGCATGTTTCTTTAAAACCTTTTTTCTCAGCTCGCGTGTATCGTAGGAAAAATCTACGCATACCGTTAGAAAGCTATTTTCCTGTAGGTGTGCAGAATCCCTTTATAAATTAAAATAGGCTCAAAAATAAGCACAAAAAATGAATTTGAAATTTAAAAAAATTAACATGGGTATTATGGGTTGCTATGGTGATGACGAAATAACAACACAATATAAACAGAAAATCAAAACAAATGGAAGACATTCCAATCACATGTTTTATTTACAGTGTGGGGTGAAAATAGAGAAGGTTGTACAAAACATACTGTTGGTCGATTTTTCGACCACGGGGCGTGCTCTCGTATTATTAAATACATTCTTTTACGTAACATTCTTTCATGTTATTCTTTTATTTAGATTTAATTTAAATAGATAAACTTAAATCAACTTTCAATTGAAAAGTAAAACGCAACCCTTTCTATAGTTCATTGATAAAAATGCATTGAAATTCAAAGCTGTGAATTCCGTTGAAAGGTTTCAATTGTAAAGTTCAAAGGATTAAACACAAAAGAATACTCACAGGTTCATCCGATCTATTTCGTGATCGGTATTGCTACTCGTCCACCGTACGGACACATTTCTGCAACAAGAAAATTTGTTTTCTTTTTTACAATTTCAACAAGAATATATTAAACATTATGGAAATAAAGGTTGGAATTATTTAAATTTACGTTCAAAGTACACATTCGTAGAATCTGTGATCAAATTAACCCTGTGAACCTAAATACAACATTTTGTTAACTGACACATAAAACATATACTTATAACACATTTTATAGGTTTTATGGGGTGAAAATTGGCTTTCCCATTTATGACTCTAAAAACATAACATTTCACAATTTCTTTCCAAAACATTTTGTAGAGCTTAAAAAATAAATAATTGTGTATGTTGACGGTAGACAACTTTATTGTATGCTTACGGTTACAGAGATAATTCAAGTAACTGTAAATTTAAAACTCACATATTATTTTATGGAGACTAAATAAACTGTTGTAGTTTGCTTGTTTATGAATGTATTTTAATCAAATTTGGCAATTATATTTTATTTCATACCCACTAAACTTTCGACATTTCAATAAAAAACAAACCGCAATACCTTCCCTGTAGCGGCTAACCTATTATTCATTAAAATTAATTGTTTAAATAGAAAATAGGGTAGACAATTTTAAGGAAATGTTTTAGTAGAAATTCACCTAGTCTGCAGGTTTGTTGCGGTGGGGGTATTTACAATTCATACAGCTTTAAAATACCTAAATTTTAAACCTTGCATACAATTTTTGCAATGCAAACGCTATTACAAGTTGCCATGACAACTGACGATCCCCAATAAATAACTAACGTTTTTGTAACGTTGGTTTTAAGCTCAACGATTGTCTAACTCTGATAACGATGGTTCATTCTGTTAAAATTTAAAACGTTGAACGTATTCAGTTGTTAACCACATCCGCCGCTACCTCCGTTGTTGATTTTTCTCGTAGCTTCATCCTGTTAAAAGTTTCGTGCATGAGACCGTGATATGTTGCCTGCAAAATCATACTGTCTGCTTGATGGATTGCGTTTGTTTAAAATAGATGTTTATTTACATTTGATTTAATAAACTTAGGGTAACCAATTAGATAAGTGTCTCAAAATATTGAAGTCATTTTGTTTGAGCAAACGTACAACCAGTTTAATGCTTTATTTTAGTACCATACTAGCAGCAAACCTCCGGCGTTGCCCGGAATAAAGTAAAGTTCACAATACAATTTGGAAGCAACAGTTTTAGTATTGACGTGTAGGCCTACTGTATTTTGTTTGAAAATGTTTTCAGTCTGGTATCACCCCGTTTATATTAGCCATGTGTTGTGGTACTTGTAATGGTAATTTAGCATTACCTATCAAACAGTACATACTTTGGCTGCACTTTAGTATCTGTCCTACACTCATTCGAATGAATATACCGATCGATATATCGATTATTTCATTCGATATAGGTATCAAGTTTGGTTAGTTAGGTTAACCTTGCCTAACTAACCAAACGATATATTAAATAATGATATTTTCATTCGGCTATTTGTGCCAACAGATACGGAAGTCTACCCCAGATTCTAAAGTGGAGTGAGTAGCCTACATACTTTACGTTTCATCTTCAACATTTATTTTATTTGCAACATTTACATACCTACGATATTTATTTTTCCTTTAGAGACACTTAAGGATGCTATTCGAACTTTTTCTTAGAGCCATAACGAAACGCTTGAAGTTGTATACGCCCGTTTGAAGGGCGATGGGGTTGGAGTATTATGGTCTAAATAGAAAATTCTGGGATATGTTTCTAGAACATTCTGCATACAGAATGTAGACATAGACATAGACATTGAACATAGACGAAAGTCTATCGCGCACTTCCACAGTTTATTTTCAAAGTTATAATTCGCTCTAGAGCGTTCCCGATCATTCTGCAAAACTCTGACATATTGGAGAAATATTTTGAACATTTTCACACACGCGCACATTACACATTTACACAATCACGAACAAACACGAAATTCGATTAAAATATCACTCTTGTTTATTTATTGAGATTGAGACACATTGAATTGATGTAAATAAAACATCAAGAAACGAGACACATTGAATTGATGTAAATAAAACATCAAGAAACAATATAATTATAAGGACAGCTGGTTCATACTGATACGGTCCCTCTAATAAGTGTCTCATAATTTGTTCCAAAGTTCATGGTATTTACATTTACACACTTACCGTCGATTATAGAAACTAAGAAAATTTACAATTACACAAATACTATTGATTACAGAAACATAGACCGTTGCACATTTAGCTTTTCAACAGCGTACAACCATATATAAAACATACTCCCTAAGTAGATTTTTTCATCCTTATGGAACAGTTGAAGCCAATTTTATTGTTAGTAGGTTCTATCCGGTGCACTGTAGATGTCGTGTTTAATTTACAATTTCTTTCTTGTTATTTTAGTAATTTTAAACCTCGTTTGACCAAATAAAACGATCCAATCATAGGTCCCCTAGTTATATAACCAAACAGTAAGGCACAAATCATGAAATTAACCATAAAAAAATAGAAACAAAATTCCGTCACCACTGCTGCTCAGTTTCAGCGGACATGTACTCGACACAAAAACGAGCTTAAAAATTACAGTGGTGATGAGAATTCTATACAACTTAGTTTTTAAAACTGTATTCTTTTTTTGTTTAATTCAAGCAGCCTGTGTAGCAAAACAATACTACATTGTTTTAATATAAAAAGTGGTGGCCAACTGTAAATTGAATATTACCAAAGATTGGAGAGAGTAGACACTAATCTGTCTACTCACTATCACTGTAGGCTTATACTATCTTTTATTCTGTGGTATTACATATAAATTATGAAAGCATTAATTATAGAACGAGAGGATGGTATTAAACTAGACTTCCATCAGATAAACGTGTCCTCAATCGCTGCACAAATGTATTCAAACATGCAATTAGAAAAATTTAAAATGCCTTTGAACTAGGTCACCTTTCTTCTATTGACGGTTTGCATGGAATACAACAAGGAAAATCCTACATTACACCTGCACATCGTCTCCCCTCAAACGACCGAATGATTCGTGGGCATAGTCGGACAAAACTAATACTGGTCCTTTCGCAGACCATTTTTCGAATGTTTTTCGTCCCCATGAAGAGTGGAACTAGATATTCACTGCTGAAATTCAAAACTCTGTTGAAACTCCGCTGCATATGTCTTAAGCTTCTCGCAAAACGTGTGATTTGGAAGTTGTCAAAAAATAAGTCACCCGGATACGACCTGATCACAGCTGAATATACTAAAGAAGTGATTTCGCATGCAGCAACTAGCCAAAATATCAGCTGAGTCAACCATGCTTTGGACGTAAAGTTTTTCTACTCTCAATTATGTTTTCGGTAGTACGTGGACAAAATGAAATGTCATAGATTTTGAAAAATATTTCAATTCTCAATTGTTACAATCTGATGTCTTAAACTAAAGCTAGCTAAATGTTTAATTATCGGAATAGAAATATTGCCTAATACTACTGGCTAGCTATTACGCATATTGAATTTATGATCTGCTACTTTTTGTAGGACATAAGTTGTGTAAAAAATCTTTGTTACTTTTAAATAAGGTGTCTTAACTGTAAAAAGGTTCATCTACCTGGTAATGCCATATGATTCCTATACTGGACTACGCGTTTCCATGTAGTAGAAACGTCAGGTCACACAAATTGAAGATTTAAACCATTATAGGTCACATCAAAGTTTACAAAAACGAACATAACATTAAACCATTGTGTCATAACCCTGCATTTTAAAGCCTACGAACGAGGAGCGTGACATTATAACATGGTTTAAAAGCACCCAAGGATTTTTTAAAAGCAATTCAATGAATTTTACTACATTTTGTGTCAACAGATTTCTTCAGCCACTGTCAGCGGTAAAGCTCCACTGTGCATTATGGCCTTTGACACGACGTTACTTTGAGTTGAGCTGCAACAGTCAAGTGCTTCTGAGAACTACTTCGTTGAACAACTCTTGCGATCGCTTTATGCTTTTAAGTTTAATAATTGAAACATTATTTGATGAAAAAATAAATAAAGATTGCTAAAACTAAAAAGGATAAATGAGGCATTTGAATCTTCATGGCCGTCTTGATACAGTTAGATTTTGTATGATGTGTTAACAATTTCACAATCAATAAAATTATTTTTCTTTGGATCTTTTATATCGAAAAGCAGCCTTTAATTTCTAAATTTGATAAGTGTAGTAGTAGATTTGTCACCTAGTAACGTATGTATAGCTTTGTTGGTATAGTTACAAAATTATTGTCATAGGGACACTGGTTTCTACAGTAATACCATAGATAAAACATTCTACCTTATATAGATTTCTCATCCTAATGGAACAGCTGAAGACAATTTTATTGTTAGTTCTGTACGGTTTATGTAGAGGTCGTGTTTTGTTTACAATTTGTTTCCCGTTAATACAGTAATTTAAAACTTTGTTTAACCAAATAATACGATCTAATCATAAACAATAAATTGTCCCCTAGTTATTTAACCAAACAGTAAAGCACAAATCAAGAAATTAACCCTAAAATAATAGAAACAAAATTTCGTCGACACTAGCGCCCAGTGTGGCGTACATGAACTAGACATGAAAAACGAGCTTCAAAATTTACAACGGGATGAGAAGTCTACCACCATTGACTCCCATCTATATGGGTCAGCTGTCGCCAATTTTTTACTAAAAAAGAACGTAGTTGTGTGAGCCAGTCACAGATTGCGCTAGTGTCTAAAACTCTATTTTGTACCTTATTTTTGGTTACTGACATAGTTGCTGGGTCACAACAGTTGCTATAGCTCACAATAAGTCATTCCATCGGTTTGACTTGGTAAAAACCATCGTGTAATCGGCAGAAATCAGTAATTTAGATCAGCGCAATTTGTAGGTGGCGCACATCAACTAAGACAAATTTGATTAAAAACCTGGCTACAACTCTAACATGGGGATGGAATGTCTAGTAATACCTGTTTTGATTCGCTCTGAGTTTTGGACGCGTCTTACAAACTTACCCAAACTATGTAAAGAACCTTTACCTACGATCGGTTTTTGAAGTAGCCGTTTTAGTTCAGTTGTTAGAATTGAAAAGATTCACTTAACAGCAGTGTTGTTTTATTAAACAACACGGGTACCGGGCCAATGAGGTTCAAGGATTGAGAGAGCAGAAGTAAAATTGTAATGCTTCGAACATCAACCAATCATCTGTTTAGGCCAATTTAATTGTTGAGTGGTGCAATTATTAGTTTTTTGTACAATGTTTCGTTGCATACCACACAAGTGGCAATGAGAGGCTATAAACGAAAACATAACCTCTCTTAGAAGTAGTAGTGATTGTTAGTAATTAAAACACTGTCGTAGGTAAAGTAGTGTACGCAACTCGCGTAAATAGTGTTAACGATACTCGTAGAAGTTTTAATACACTCGCCAGAGCTCGTACCAACTTGTGTCGTTACTATCTTTACGCGATTGTTGCGTAAACTACTATAACCATTGTTAAATCGTTCACCATAAAAAATCAAAAGTACTAAAATGTTCCATGTGAATTTGCTACTTCTGTTCATACTTTTCAATTTATCAATCAGCAACTAACAATCAAATAATCAAACTAAAAAAGGCGTAACATTATGTTTAGATGTGTGGTACGTAAAAGTTAACTTGCGATTTCAAGCACGTGCTCAGTTTTATGGCTTCTAAACTTGGTAATCGCAAACTCTAACTCGTGGTGTTGTTAGACGAGTTATCACACACACTAGGTAATCAAAACATTTAATCGTATAAGTATGATGATAAAGTGAGCTGAGCTTGATCTGTAAAATAAAGGAAGTTAAGATAGCGTTTTTGTAAACTGTGATATGAAATTTGCTTAGTTAACTTTTAACTTATCGATATTGATAGGGATGAGTGTTTATTGTCATCAATGTTTCTTCAACGATCAAATTTCATCTACGATTCATGTATCTAAAAATCTGTGAAAATAAGTGTTTTAAAGTACATTTCTACACGGATGGGTCTTAAGACTGTAAGGTACTGGTACTGGTGCGGGTGAACTTTGGAAAAAGGAAGGAACTGTGGGGGAAAAGTGGGCTTCTGAAAATTCAATCTGAAAAGTGTAGCCAACCATGTTTAGTAAATAGATCCTATATCAAATTTAAAGAGTTTACGAATATTTTGGTGTGATACAAGTTATAATTAATTTACAGAAAAACAAATTAGTAATGTTTATTTTAAAAACATTCGGTTATTTTTTATCACCTGTTATAATACAATTAACTATTTTCAATATTTATTCACATAAATTCACGTTTACTTAAACGTATTCAATAATTCGCCATAAATGTGGAAGTTTTAATCGTAGTTCAACTGATATGTTGCAAGTCAAAAAGTCTTGGATGTTTTCTACCTTGCATACATTACAGCAAGTTACTCCTCTAACTCAACGAGTGTAGGAAACTGTTAAACTGTAATTACCATAGTTTAAACTATCTTACTTTGCCTTGAACACTAACCACATATCGTCTGCCTTAGTTACTGATGTAAATGTATTCATTAAAACCTCCAGTTACAGCCACAGATAAACAACGCTTCACATCATCCGATGATTGATCGATATTTACATAACGTTACAATAACATTTTGCAAAATCAAACGGCATGTTTGGTTTCAGAATTTTTATTGAAAATTATTTTTATAGCTGTTTTGTATTTTTTCGAGATATACTACAGTTTTAGAATCACAGGCTTTTGTTGAAATGCTTTGATCGAGTACTCTAGTTTGACACCGATGGTTAATTCAGTGTTGAAATGAGGTTGTAAGGCAATTCTTAGTTGAATTTGAAGGGAATTTTTGTATATCAAGTATATGAGTGTAGTGAAGCATTCTATGTTTATGCTTGGTAGAAAAAGTATTTTCTTAGGAATCATAAATTTTAGATTGTAACATTAACAATTGACAATCATGGATGCTGAAGCAGCCATGCAATACTTAAGGCACCCTTGAGCTAGTTTTATACTAAAAAAACACATTTTTGAAGTACTTTTAAGGTTCTATTATGTATTTTAGATATGTATAAAAATCTATAACATAGCTGATGGGTCAATAATAGATGCTGTAGATTGCAATAAATTTACCATCCTATTTAGCACGGTTAAATTAAATTTGTATATAAGAAATAAAATGGCACAGCAGCAGACTCTATCAGTAGTTGAATTGTTTTACTAAACTGGCTATACCTTTAGCGTGGTAGTCTCTAGAAATACCTTCAGTAAAAGATTTTACCTATACAGTATATTATAGGTATATCCAACCAACCCCCATATATAGATACCATATACATAATTCTGTCCCCCTTCGTCTCTCCATTGTGAATCACGGATGTATCAGCTAGTACAGCAGCTTATATATCTCAAACTAACCCTCACGATACTGTATAATGTACGTCAACTATGGTTTGGTCACTCAATTGATATTAACATTCGACAATTAATTGTGTGCAATTATGCTGTCTTCCTTTGGTTTAGATCTGAATGTCACCAAGCAGCAATTACAACCATTGTTGTGGTTGTATTGCTGCGTGTAGTTAATTGATGCTTAATAGGCAACCAACAAAGCAAACAATAGCAGTCAACAAACAATATGAATGCTTTTTAGCGGGACAATTTGAGTTGAACTCGCGAACGTGTCTCCGCTGCAATTTCGTTTAGTTGTGCCATCCTACGAATTAATAGGCAAGCATGTTTCTTGAAAACCTTTTTTCTCGTGTGCATCGCAAGTAAAACCTAGGCACACTTTTAAAAATATATTTTCCTGTAGATGTGCAGGATCCCTTTATTAATTAAAATAGGCTCAAAAATAAGCACAAAAATTAATTTAAGATTTAAAATAAATGGCCATATGGGTTGCCATATAAACAGAAAATCAAAACAAATAGATTAAAATACAATCACATGTTTTATTTACAGCTTGGGGTAAAATAAAGAAGACTGTACAATATACATTTTTGGTCAAGCTTTTGACCACCGGACGACCTCTAGTTATATATACTTGGCTAAGAACAATAATCAATTTTATTTTAATTCAATAGATCATTTTTTTGTTAATAATGATGATCTTTAATATTTTAAAGAAGCTAATGATCTTCTTTAATCTGTTTCCGTATCACTAAATCTTCAGAAGTGTAATTAAGTTCTGTTAAAAGAAGACTATTATTACAAAAGATTTTGTCTTCCGGGAACTCTGTTGCTGAGATAAATTTTCACTTGCTTCTTTAATTAATGAGATTTGGTCTATGAATAGAAATTCTCCATCTTGAGAAACCTTGATACCCAATATTTGTTTCCTTTAGTATGAGGTTTATACGTCATAATGTAAGCAAAGCAGTGCAAATCCTTTGTACTTGTAGCAGTTTCCTGTGTATTAAATCTGCTAACTGATGTTACGGTACGTTTTTTCGGCAATTACTGACTAATAAAATATCAACTTACTCTGCACTAATCACCAGTACCCTTTGTGCCCTTTTCATATAAATCTGTATAACCAAATTCAAAAGCGTAAGTTTTTTTTTATAAATATAGTGTTTTATGAAAAATACATCTCTTCTCTAACTACTATCATGTTATATAACCTATCTAAATCATGATTACATTTAAGAGAGGACCAGGAATTTTTTTCGTCCAGTCAAATGTAAAAGGAAACTTAAACACAGAGGTCAATCCAGAGTTAACTTACGGGGGTTTTACAGTGGGTTGCCTTAAAAAACACGCAACTTATTACGCCTCAAAATTTGCAAAATTACAAAGGTTTCATTTTTCAAAAGTTTATAGAAAATTGAAGAAGACAAATTTGACCTTATAACACAAGTATTGGAAATCTATATTTATAAAAGAGGAAGTTTGTATATATATTTGAACGTTATGGACTCCGAAACCGCTCTACAGATTGTAATGAAACTTTCAGGCATTTTTCAGCATTATTCAAGGATGGTTTGTGTGAAGATTGGTGCAGATCCGTCAAAAGGGCTCCACCCCAGTAGCTCTGGAGTTTCCCACGTTAACCTTATGAGTACTCATATTTAAATGGAATCAAAGAATCTTAACAGCTGTTTCAACTAAACAATTTGATTCTGTGATGATCAATAGCATTAAAAGGTTACAAAATGTACCAACTAATTAATTGCAGGACTATTAATTGTCTAAATTTATGACAACAGTTGCTAATTTCAACTGAGCAGCTGTGATACAAAATTAGAACTGTCAAAGTAGGATTTTTTACAGTCATATTTATGTTTTCAATTTAATAAATAATTTTTGATAGTCTGTAAATAAGGAGTTTTATTTTTTAAGTGAGTAATTCATTAACTTATTGACTTTCTTTTTTTCCAAAATGATTATAAAACCCTATTGAATTTGTATGGTTTATTTCCCAAAAAATAATGTCTGGGAAACGAAAGTAGCCAGTTAATACTTTTAGTAAATTACTAAAAGCAGATTTATGGAATAATACGTAATTATTCTCTTAAGCGTTCTCTTCCCGTTGCGAAGCACGGGTATGGTGGCTAGTATTAATATAAATTGTAAAGTTATATAATATATTGTCAAAAATTGTATTTTCTTCTTTCATTAAAATATTCAGCCTAAAGAGCCAGCAGGATTCGTTCAAATTGGGCCATGAACTTTTTAGCTGTATGTTTTAGTAATTAATTAATAATTCAGAGTTTATACCCACCTAAATTTTATAAAATACCTTTTAAAACAAAATAGTGCCAATTACATTACTATAGCATTAACCTGTTTTGAGATATAAAGCTTTTTCGCAAACTACTGTAATGGCCTAAATAACTGATTAACACTGGAAGCAAGACAGCACGTGGCAGAACAGCCTATAACAAAGCTATAACCTAGTTTGGTAACAATTCTGGCTTTAAATAAGTATTCTGATTGGTATACTTGCTTTGTATTTTAAATTTATCACCAGACATGGACAGGTTTTTTTTTTGGGGGGGGGGGGTTAAAACGTGTTCAAAGAAATCTGCAATATAGACTAAAAGGCAAATGGGGTGAATTTCAATCCAAAATGTGAATCCAGAGGGATCAGTTCCCGCAAAGACTCCATTGTTCACATAATTACGTCATCATAACAACCTGAGGCCAATAAAAGCCACCTCTGCTGACTCGGTTTAATTACCTGTAATTTCTTTCATCCCTCGCTTAGTACAATGAACCCGTTCTCATTCAACATTCAAATATTGTAACATGATAATAGTCTTAAAAATAACTTGTAGACATTAAGGTTGAAAATAATACAGTAATAAGAAATATGTTGCTAATGATTCTTGTATACAAAGAATTGAATCTTGTGAATCACAAAACGTTGGTTTTGACCACAAATACCTTTAAAATGCAACACTTATAGTTTGATTAACTACGATTTTGGCACGCTAAGGTCAAATACCAATGAATAGTCTTAATGATAATAATAATGAGTAAACAATAAATAAGTTGATAGAGTTGTTAATGACCACTGTAAGACCATCTGAGGTTGTAATATGAATAATTTCAACCTGTTTAAACCCCAATGCTATCCTTAAAGGTAGACTACAATTTTGAACCATCAAAAATGCTAGTACTAACCAAAAATTATTATGATAAAAAAATTTAAGTCAAAACTATCGAGTTTTGGTGAAAACATTGATTAGAATCGCATAGTATAAAGTAATGCAACATACAAATTCAATTAAACTACCCACCCGCATATGTATAACATTTCGGGTTCATACATAATCACACTTTACAATTTGCAAAACAACCCAGTGAAATATCGACTATTCAGTACAAGTAACTTGCGTCACTTCGTCACTTCAAAATCCGGGATACCTATATTTTTTATATATAGTTGATAATGGTGAAAACGACTATTTCTCTTAATATCTTAGAGATAACCCCATTTTCGTATGGATATAAACAAAATTGCATCATGGCCTGTAAACAAATGTATTCAGCACAGACTATGAGATTTTTAAAACCTATAGGACGAAGGGCTTTCGCGGGATATCATTCAAACCCGCAAATGGCACATTTATAGGATAAGCGCTTTAAATTGATACCCAATATTACAATAAAAATGAATGTTTAGCTGCACACACAAATCCAACAAATTCTTTTAATAATATAGATAACGTGATTTTGATAAATCAATAATGTTATATTGTCTTATTTGTGTTTTCATCAAAGTTTTTCGTGTGTGGTGTTCCGCAAATCATATTAACTGTCGTGATTTTGTAGATTTGTAATATTCTTCACTTACGAATGTATTCTCTTTGGCCATATGATATCACATCCAGCAGAATTGTAAGCTTTATAAAAAGCTATTTTGAAATGTTTCAAATTTTTCTCTTCTTTGATGATTGAGTATGCATTTCAGCTATCACAGATACACCATTCTACTGACACAATTCCAACTGTACCAAATTGGCAATTACCCATCTTATCCAATCTACAGCCGTTTATATAATTTATGTCATTTTTAAACCGTGCAATAAGGTAAATTCCACTATTTTTTTCTAATTTTCCACTAAATCTCATTTAGCGGATTTTTTCAAATCTTCCAAATCTTAAAAGGTTTCCAAATTGAAGCAATTTTCAAATAAAAGTCATAAATAAAATCTTTAATGACAGTGAGCATTAAATAACAATGTGGGAAAAGTACTGATAGGTGGATTAGTAAAGCCCTGAAGAAAAACGGCTGCAATTACTCTAGAGGTGTTTCTGTGGTTATTGAAACCATTTTATCTTATTCACTTTTGAGCTCGTCCCCTCTAAGCTACAGCTTTTATAATTTTTGTTTATGTGTTTTAACTAAACAGAACAATTGTTTTCATTTTGTGAACGAAATACCAATCTGCTAATTTAAAACAACTGTTTTAGGTTTAAAAATCGCCATTAAATTACTCGTCCAGTGATGTCTATGAAAACTTTTGGAGGACACAAATAATTTGTTAAAATATTAAATTAGATTTATTTTCCCTAAATCCTTTTAAGATGAGGGTCTATATTTGTTTTTCAATGTTTTGCTAGAGAACCCCACAACTAAACTAAATTAATCTTTAAAATGCCAATATGGTTAATTTGTAGAACACAAGAATTTGTGTTTTTTATTTTTCTTTTTAAACTTTGAGTCCACATCGCATCCTGATAAAGTTCGCTGATTACGCAAGGATTATCAAAACTAATAACTGAGAAATAGCCAACTATAAAAGGAATTATGTTGCAATCGTGTATTGCTTGTGAACATAAAAGTAAAATATCTTAACCCCCTCTCATAATTTGCACTTTCATATACACAAACGCAGGAAATGAGCCCTCTACTTGTGCTTTCGAAAACCTGAACTATTTGGTGCAACCTTTTTATTTACTTTGAAAGCTATTATGTTACAACAAACAATCGGCGCCAAGAAAGACGTTTCATCTAGTAATTACGTTTCTTCAGCTATTCTCCAATAACAGACGTTACAGTCTGTTGTTAAACCCTTCATAATCCGGCTCATCTTTCATGTAATAGAGTGTATTTTTCTACTTCTTCGTTCGTTTATTGTCTTAAAAAGATTATTATGGACATTTTCGTTATTTGTTTGTTATTTTTGAGTAAATCAAGCATCATTCAAGAGGTAATATTACTAATATTGATGGTTTCATTCAGTTTTTATCAATCAAAAATCTTTACCCTGGCACTAGCTTAGAAGGGCTTAAAACTATTGAGTTTTTTCTGTCATGGCCCAATGACGCACTGGTATAAATGTAAAACTTAATACTTTGTACCAATTCTTCATACAAATATTTTTTGCTAGAGATGCTTTACCAACATACACACAGTAATTTAAACGTATTGGTTTTGTGTTTGAAACCCATAAGCAATTTTCTGTAGTAGTTTTTTTCACTATGGGGAAATCAGCTGTAATAGGATATATTAACGTTCATGTATTTTTTAATTTGCTCGTCATTGATTTTCTACCAACTAACCATCCAAATGACTTACTCGAATGCAGCAAATGTTAATCATAGTTTGATTTTGTAATCTAATATGGGACGTGGTCCGAACTGCCTCCCACACATGCAAATCAATTCATTAAATATCGAATTACAACCACACCAGGGCTTTGCTCTGCTTCAAACTGTTATATGATTTGTGTTAATGATTTATGCATCCAGTAATATATTGAAACATGGACACCCAGTGTAAAACATACTAGTTTATCATGGTCGTTGTAGTATTTACTAATTTATTACACTTTTATCCCCCAACATGTCATGAATAGAGTCGCTGGGAAGAATAAGGTAGGCCTAATACCTTTGCATTGTGTTCTTATCTCGGAGCTAAACACAGGTCCATTATCTGCTAATATAACCTAGTACTGTCGCATCGTTGGATATTGTAATAGGTTATCTTATTCATTAATGTAATTGACGCCTTTATACCCCCTCTATTTTCAACTCCCACACCTAAATATTCGGCATGCCTTCAAATTTTCCTAGTTATTGCTATGGGCACATCTTTAACTGATGGTTAAGCAAAATTTCCTATATGTATTTAAATTATTTTTTGACATACAGTAGGTAAAATATTTTAAAGTGTGATGTATGATTTTACATTATGATTTATTAATTTAAAATATGATTTTCAGTTGTGATTTTGACTGCAAACCTACTGATACACAAATAAACACAAGCATCGATAAAAAAGGTAAATGCAGTTGATTTTATTGACAAAACAGCTCAATACATCATTTTTATAAATTGCAAAGGTTTGTTGTGAAAAATGAAGAACAGCTTCAATAAAAACGGCAATGTTACTCTTACGCAAACCAGGCAATGACTTAATTGAATTTGAAGTATACCACAGCGAAGAAGGGTGGCCAGGGGCCCAACCAGTACCTTTTCAAAAGCTATCAAATAACTACACGAAATGTTGTGCGAAATGGGTGGGATATCCAAATCACAAATAGAATTAAAATGAAACTGTATAGTGTATTTAACTGTATGCTACTGTATTAGTGTGTGTGCATTTAGTGCACGGTTAGATATTCAAATTTAATTCATATCTATCTATATAAAGGAGATTTGTGCAACTAACAATAATGAATATTATTAAGTAAACACAACAAACCAAATATTAAGTTCCACCATTCGTGTGTTTTGGTCTATGTTTTTTCCCCATTTATCCACATGACACGTATCACTAAACATTTCAAAATGTATAAATATGACCTATTCAGTCAAAGGTAGTGCAGTATTGCGAAAATTGAATTGTATCCCTTTCGGTAATAATTGAGACATACATTACAGGGAAATAGCTGTTTCATCCGTAGTGGTAAATACATTAATTGTGCAACAACTTACAATCAGCTGATCTTATATTTCATCTCAAAGAAGGCTCGTTGAGAATCTCGATTAAGATTCCTGGCAGAGATAATATAAAGGCAAACTAATTATCGTCTCTCCCTCCTAGAATCCTTATTAACCAGGACGAGACCTCTCATTAAGGTAATAACACTAATTTCCATCGTCTCCCTAATCTTTCTGTTTTCAAACTAAAATCTAACCTTTCCGTGTGTTAACCTTTCTTTTTACTGCCTGAAAGTTTCATTCAAGGTGGTTTAATCTCAATCCGGAAAAGGTATCAAATTCTTCACGACCACTTTGAACACGACGTTTCCACTACAGATTTGACGACGTGTATGTAAATACTTACAGCTGACTAGAAGCCAATAAGAACACTTATCCACAGGACACTAACACAAAAGATCACCCACGACGCACGCACGCACCGCGCCAGTCATCACGACCTACTGAACACCACCCTAGCAACCAAGCACCTCGAGAACAAATAGTCGTAACTGGCAGAAAATTATGGCACTTTAAGCATGTTCGGTTGATAGTTTTTTCTCTCACCAAACAAGAGGAAGAACTGGGATCGAAATGTGCAGATAAGTATTTACTGATTGTTGTAACTATTTATGAAGCTACTGGCCTTAGATTATAAATTAATGATTTTTTCTGTTTAGTGTGAAAACCAGTTAAGTATGAAAATAGGTGATCACCATTGTTTTTTCAATTAAACATTCAAAAATTGAAAACTTATATATTCTGTATAAAAGGATTTTCTTCGTGACGTAAACAATAAATGCATTTATGGGGTAGAGAAATCTATTTTTAAAATGTATTCGAAGTTATAACTTTTCCGTTCTGCTCGTGAACTTGAAACTTGAATCTCCGTAGTAAAACCATACTAAGTAGAACGGCCACACAAAAATTTGAATTATATCGAATAGATGGAATTATCGATCGGCAAATTATTGTTTTTATTCCGTGAGAATGAAAACAAACGGATACCTACACAGAAACATGTACGTTAAATAAAATATTATAAACGTTAATATTACATTAATACGCTAAATTACCCAACATCATACACCCATCAAAGTGTCTCTATGTTACAAAAGGAGTCTACCATCAATATAGGTACCTTGACATCAGGCAGTACGTACCATTCTCTATTGACCGTTAACATATGTTACCATGCAACCATCTACGTCGTACACGGATCTAAATTATCGTACCTTGCTGAAACTATGGTACAGTTGGTACCACTGGGGAGGCTGCCGCCCCGCGCAACTCGCCGCCCACTACACCCCCGCCCAACCCACCCCTACTGACACTTGATTACCGCCAAACATCCAAGCCCTTTGGTCCGCCACATCACTGGGAGACTTAATCAACCTTTGGGCACTTCTGCGTCTTGGACATTATTCCTTTATCTGCCCATATAAATTGTTGAACTTCTGCAATGTAAGAAAAAAATACTTTAAAACTTTTGAAAACTTACTAAAATTAAACAACTTTATAATAAAAACAATCAAAACGAGCTGTCAACTTTTTTTATACCTATAATTTGTCATTAAACTCCTAGTTTATAATACCTTTGTTCATCGGAAGAAAATTTAACAGTAATTATTAATAACCTTTTTTGATAACATATGGTTCCTTAAGGCCGAATTTAAAAGAACAAGGAATATTTTATAACTAGTATACCTGTTGCTCGAAATCGAACAATTGTCAAGTATCGGTATTATACAGGAGTTATTTAAAACTAATAACAGTAATTATTTTCTTTTGGTTTAAAAGACTCAACGAGTAGCTTATTTCGGTAATGGATATACTCACGCTGTTAATAACAGTTTGATTTATAATAAACACTTCTTGCTTGTAAATATTTTATCATTTTTGTTTACTGTCATTATCGATATCAAACTGTTTTGAACAAATCATAGAATTACGATGAATAAATGATTTACTCACTCGTTTGCAGCAGTGGACCCATTGTTTGTATAGTTCTTCGTCCTTTAGGGAATCTTATATAAAAAAAGCCTGTCACCATGAGTAATTCATGAGTTTTTATCTGGCTATTGATACAGACTGTGTTAGAACCATCTATATAAATAAAATTACAGTTTTGTCCGTACATTGCTTAGAATCATGCAGTTTTTGGTTATTTTTACGTTTCATAGCCTAAGAAAGCCGAAACGAGTCTTATCTCAATTTCTGTCTGTCCATTCTGTGACTCTGTCTGTAACGCCAAATTGTCATTTTACGTGGCCTACTCCTAGGAAACTAGAGTACCGTTCAAGGATCTAATCATTTTTCTGTATTTACTGGATTGGTGAGAGTGTCTTGGGCTATAAAAACATGGCCTCGCTTCTTTGAAAACAAAATAACGAACCATCAAAAACCCAATTTTGTTTGATTTTTGTCAAATTTTCTCCCAATGTTTCCTATTACATTTTATGAAATAACGATCAGCTGTTTGGATTAGTTCTCACTTCTAGCTGTCACTGATATGTTTACATTAAAAGTTGTTTACAAATACCGCAACCATTTCTTATCAAGTTTTGTTAGCAATCCAAACCAAGTGAGATTATAAACGTTGTGCCTTACTTAACCTGTTTAATTAATCGCAAGTGCAACGAGTGTTCTTGAGTTTTTATAACCAGGGAAAATACCGTGAATCAGTGTTGTATTAGTGCTGGGAAACTGAAAATTTTTAAATCGTCGTCACCAATGCTTACAAAAAGGTTTCCGCACTCATTTTTGGCCCTTCAAGGGTTTGTGTAAAGTGCAAAGTAAAAAATCACAACTGCAGTGGGTGATCGTGGATGTTGCTGCGATCTTGGAAGAACTTTCTGATTTCACTGTGATCGTAACAGAGGTTAAACTTACAGATGTAGTTAATTCGCTTTTCCAAAGTGTCATTTTTTGTTTCTACTTACTTACATTTCGACAACGATATCGGTACATTTTTTTCTACTTAGGAAGTAAAACTACAACGTCCAAAACCCCAGATTTGTGAGTTTTCTGTCACATTTCCTCCGAATGTTTGCTAGATATATGTATCGATTATCGATTAGAGATTACGTAATATTTTATAAGAAACCTTTGTTTGGATAAAGGTGGTTTCTTCAAACTGTCATTAATATGTTAACATTAAAAGTTAATTACAAATAAAGCTATTAATGGGACATAACTTTGATTTTCGAAAACTTAAAAAAATTATACCAAGTGAGATTATAATAACTACGGTACTGCACCACATCAAGTGAAAGTTTTTTTGAGAAAACCATAGGGAGTTTTTAAAGCTTTACGTTGTTAACATATATGTTACATGTTTTGTGGCCTGTGTACTTATTTATTTATATATATGCCAACGGATTAACACAAATAATACAGGTTGATTACATGGACAGTTTGAATTGTTCTTAAATACTATAGCTCTTTTCATAAATGTAAACGTTGGTTTATGGTACTGCTACTTTTCCGTAGAACCGGCGGTAGCAGTAAGAATCATTTTTACGTACAAACACATCACTATTTACAACTATATAGTTATCGTTAGTGCTGCACCTTATTTCTTATTAAATTAAATTGATGTCTTACTGTATAGTTTTTGCGTTTTCTGTCTGGACTCCAAAATGTTAGTTTATCCTATGAAAATGATCAAACATTAGTGAAAGATTTTTTTAGCAAACCATAATGATTTTTTAAAGCTTGGCGTTGTTAACGTATAAATGTTTTGTAGACTGTGTATTTATTTACTTATTTATATATTTGCCAAAGGATTTACACCAATTTTACAGTTTGAAAAATCCATTATCATAAAATTTGATGACAATATCAAAACTTTCAAATAATTATTTTGTTTGTAGACTACTTTGCTTTGGTTAAAGCGTAGCAAATCCTTTAATTTAATTCTGTATTTGTGTGTGTATGTCTGTTGGTAACACATTAATGTCTTTATTTCTCAGTGTCTCGTGGAAAAGACTAGATCACCTTTGTTAATGAAAATTTCAACCCGAATAAAGTGTGCAGTAGTGAGGTTGAGGTGGTATTTTCAGTGTGAAAAGTAACTTTTAATTACAGGTCTACCTTAGGGCTATGCCTCATACATCTATAAAGCAAGTCCTTTTATCATTATTGTCGGGACCACGTTAGTTTGCAGTTGGTGGCAGCCAATCACAAGACGAGGCTAGTGCGACGTTGCCACATCACCCATTGACAACACTAATAAAAATATACAAAGCTATATTTTCAAATCAGCTGGTATTGTTAGATTTGGCAACACCACACCGTTCTCATTGGTTCATTGAAAACCATATGGTAAATAGGCTCCTCCCTCAACTGCAAACTTATGTGGTCCCGACAATAGATATAATATATGGACTAACACGATCGGGTGACATTTAATTGCGAAGCATTCGATTTGGCTTTGAAACTGTCAGATATTGTATTTGCGAAGGTTTATATGTATTCCTATACAGTAGTAGTTTTGGCAGCATATCTGGAAAAATGCACACTAAATATGCAAACCAACTCCTGTTCTGAATATAAGGTTTCAGCTTACTACAAAACGGGCAAACAGCTAGTCGATTTATAATAACAGAACATCACCCACGAGGCATTTCAATTACTGTACTTTATTTGACAAAAAGTATAAAACTAAACGAGAAAATATTACTTCATTACGAGGAACTTCTTACATAATAACAAACAACAATAAGAACGAATTGCACAGGTGTCAGCTGTTTGAATTAAAAGCAGCACCGTCTGGGTCAGCGGGTGACGTCATACGAGCGTCTGAGCATGAGACAGAGTTCCAGGCAGTTCCGCGGGAGCGAGCTCGGCGTGGCATGGACATAATGAATAGTAAAAACATTAAGTAATAAAAAATTATAAATGTATTGTTGTGTATAATTATACGTAGTTTTCTTGAACTGCTACAAAACGTGATGCAATAGGTTATAGAGTTATGGAATATATGCCCTAAACAATATCAGCTAGAAAATAATCAGCCTCCTTGAATATCTCCAGTATAACTATACTTTAAAGTTACCTTTTATAAAACGAAATCTATTAACTTAATTCAATTGAGCTTCTTCTACTATCCTTGAATTTCTACTGCACTTAAATAATTATAAACATTCCTTTCAGTTTACTTCTAGATTTTCCTATATCGTACTATACGGATGAATTTACCTAATTTAAGTTGCAATTGTTTATTTAAATAATGCATAAATTATACATGTCAGATTTGGAGATAGGAACTTAAACGACGTACAGTATTGCGTTTTTGATTGTATTACAACATGGTAAGTTTTCTGATTAAGCTGATTAAGTCATGAATTGCAAGCCAGCTTACAAACTGTACGACAATCCTGTTTCATTAGTAAATCTCAAGGTAATTATTCTCTCTGAGACTGTCTGTAATACACGTAGCTGCTCCTTTGCAAGTCTCTAGACAAATTAAATATTGCATCAAAGGCGAGTTCTATTGTTTATACATTTCGACTTCCACCTCACACAAAGTACTAATACAACATCCTACCAACTGCAGTATTCATCAAGCTATATACATAATTATGTTTCAATCAAATTAATTTTTAATTTTCACTACTTCCTAATGTATGGTATAGTGTTAAATGTTTTTTAAGTACTTACATAACAGATTCACAAACGTTAATAATGATTGTTTACGATATATAGTGATATAATCTTAATTTTCTGGTAACCAATTGAGATTTTTCAATTTTTTCTTTTATTTATTATCAATTTGTTTAACCTACACACTTTTTCTGCTCGCCCACATATAATTTTTTTCTAACATGACAAAAGAAACACACAAACCCATAAAATGGAAGTACAGTGATTTAACCGGGTTACTAGGCTAAGTATATGTCATGTATGTGTTAAAATATTATGTACAAGAACAAACCGAGGAAATTAATTGCATAGGAATAACATACATATGCATTACCTCATGCATTTAAACGTTTTCTACATAAACGTTTAAATTTTCTTTATATGTGAGAGTTAGTTAACTATAAATAGGCCTACACTATAAAATCAAGCAAAATTAACTTGCTTTATTAGAATTCCATATCATAAACATCCAGCTTAAAATATCAAATTAAGTTATTTGCAAATCGTAAGCTATCATTTGGATTTATCAATATATCATAAACATTATAGTTCAAATGGTTCAACCTACACCTACACTTTTCTTCCTAATTTACAACAAGTAGAAAGGCGTTTGTATAATTCTTCAGTTTAATTATAAGGCTAATCAAAGGAACCGCTGGACGATCTTAGTTATCGTATTGAATTACTTATTAGGTATTAGCGATACATTTTATACATGAAGGTAGAAGTATTGTGAAATACAGTAGTTGTTGTGATTGGCTTGTAAAACAGATCTATACTAAATCAAATACAACAAACATTACCTTAACTACAAATGTCTTGGGAGTTTGTCACCAGCACAACAGGTTAACCAAACAGACATGTAGCGACGCGCACACAAACTGACTAATCATCAAGATGTTGTGAATCGGTAACCAGCCAGCTGTTAGACGCAGTCAGCTGATCTCATTGTTGTCTGAGCCCTGTCGCAATATTACTGTAGTAACTGAATAGGAAAGGCTGATGGTTTATTATTGCAGTGTCAAAACAATGCATATTAGAGTATATTATTGGCGAATATTTTAAAAATCCATACAATAAAGCATGAAGAATAAGTATAGTGTACAGGTTAGGTCAGATGAATAATTATAAACGTACGGTAAATATATTTCTATGAATTCAGCTTACTCCTTACGAAAACAGTGCAAAGAAATAAATCTTCATAATTAATTGCATTTTTCATTAAACTCCTTTAAAACAATGGCAGAAAATTCAGCTGATTGCGAAAAACGTTGTAAAATAAACAGGATAGAAGAATACGTTTGAAATACATTTGATATTCTTGTGCATCGTCATTATGAAGTTTACAAAAACTAGATGTGTAATTGTTTTGGAAAATATTTATTTTTAGATAACTCTTATACTGCTTTAGAGCTCGCGTTCAAATTTTAAGATTGCTGGTTCGATTCCAAACAAAACCAATAACTGGTCCTAGATGACATGTGTTTATTCTACTGTCTAGTTAAAGGTCAAATTTAGATATTAGCAAGACCAGGGTTCGGATCGCTGTCTTAAAAATAACAATGGCGTGGAAAAGCATGAAAAATAATTTATTTACTATGATATGAAGGACTACTACATATTCTACTGACATATTCTATGATTGGTTGAACTTGTAAACATGATATTTGTGACCTAGTGAGACAACTTGTCCTAAGTAGGTTGAAGTCGTTACCGAAGGTTAGAAATGTTCTGCAGACAACATGGTAAACAAAGTCATTCGTCTACGTGACCCCGTCAGACGTACTGTCAGGGACGTATCGAATATCTGACAAACTACAGTATATACAACCTCCAATCCATGTATACAATCCATTGAATGTCCATTCTTATTTATTTGTAAGTGATAGTACTTCGTGGTTATTTTAAAACACTCTATCTGTTCTACAATTTGTTGATATCGAGTTCATAACAACACAATCTAAGGTTTAGATCATGCCTCGGTTCCAGCTTAAAATAACCACGCTTATTTCTAAAATAAACTTACCCTAAATAGGATTTGTAGGTACTTACCGTATAACATTTCAAACTGAAATAAACATAGTGGTAGTTAATTCACGGAATAGAACCATAACTTTTAATTATTTTTTTCTTTGTAAGCTCAACTTCCTTACAGGTGATAAAAACTTAGAATGTGATAAACACAAACTCTCTTCCTGTCAAGCCAGAGAAAAGACCAAACTCTCAAGGATAAAATATATATTAAATAAGGTTAGTAACTTGTTCATAATTTTTTTGTCATAATTAACTTGGATTCAAATTAACATTGAACATCCATTTAGCAATCCAAACCTACTATGTAATAATGAACCTTGATATCAGACTAGATGGTTTTGGTCTGTTGCAGTTTATCTTGTAGTGATCGTTTGCTATCATGGAAAACGCCTGCATTTGTCTGATGCAATGTGGATACAGCATATACATTGCGTCTACATCGGTCAGGCGTCTCCTGTTGTGATCAATTTATCATTCATCTACACTACATACATCTCATACACTGTTCATGGGGGGGGGAGTAGGTGTATACATTTTTTCTCACAGTTAATTTTTATTATAAATTATCGTAGCAGAGTACTTTTTAACACATATTGCTTATATTTTAGTTTATGCAAGTGAAACCCCTCCTAAAGTGCAGGTTTTATTTGTATTTTGAGAATATTTATGTTAAGTGAGTCAAAAATGGAAGTTAAACTTTTAAGGGGGTTATAATATATATTAATAGACAAGCATGTTTCTTGAAAACCTTTTTTCTTAACTCCTGTGCATCACGGAGAAAATCTACACATACTGTTAGAAAGATATTTGCCTGTAGATGTGCAGAATCTCTTTATAAGTTCAAATAGGCTCAAAAATATGTACAAAAAATGAATTTTAAATAATTAACATGACCCTTATGGGTTGCCATGTTAGAAACAAAATAACAACAAAATAAACAATCAAAACAAATGGAAGAAATTCCAATCACATGTTTTATTTACAGCGTGGGGTGAAAATAGAGAAGTTTGCACAATACATACTTTTGGTCGATTTCTGACCCTGGACTATTTTTTGAGTATCAAAAAAAAGAGTTTTGAGATGTAATTTCTAAAGCGGTACATTTTACTTTGCTGATTAAACATATTGAAAAGTTTCTTTCCTTTTCACAACATCTTACAGAACCACCAGTTGATGGGATTATACATTTAACTATAGAATAATCATTGAGAAAATAATTATAAGATTGACCGACCATATACTCAGTGAAAACACTTGGTGTATATATAATTCTTGGTTTATGATTGAGTACAGCTTACACTTTAATTGAAGAAGGTTTAGAAGCACGACTTGAAATATTTAGGTTTTTCCCTCATGATGAGCTACAAGTGGCCATAAAAGCTTGATCGATAATGAAAGCAGCAGTTTCCACATATTTTTTACAAAGTTAATAAAAATTTTGCCAAAAGCAGAAATGTGATTTTTGCAGTTTTTGACATTTTGTTATAAACTAGCATGAACGAAGTTTAAATGATGAAAACGTACAAATTCTGTCTCTGATCTGAGTCTGTCTGTAAGAGACTCAATTATTTTTAAAAATATTGAAGCCTTTAAATAAAATATAATAGACTGACAGAATTAAGAAAAAATGAATCAGTAAAATAGAAGTTAAATTTGACATTTCAAAAAGGATTTCAACTGAATCAATTCATCCTTTTTCATACTTGGAAGGTTTCTCTATTTACGTCAGTCAATGTTTTACCTTTAGAGACAACTAATAAATGATTCAAAAGCAGAACATTTATCTGGAGTCTGTTGCTATGACGACCAGCAGTGCTTAACTGGCGACGTAGTCTTCTCATGGTAACTGTGCTAATAAAAACAATTTTACTTTTATTTTTTAAATGTTAACCAAAATTGAATGTTTATTAGAATTTATAAATTATATACAACTACTAGTCAAAAAAATTGGAGGCTAGCTAAATATTGGATAAAACCTTTATTTAGAAAATGACTTATAGTGAGCTATAGCAACTGTTATGATTCATCAATCTGGTCAGCAACAAAAAATAAGGTGTTAAATATAATAACACTAGCGCATTCTGTGTCTGGCTTACACAACTACGTTCTTTTTTAATAAAAAATTGGCGACAGCTGGTCCATATAGATGGGATATCTACGTCAGTACCCATTAAGATTGAACAACATTTAATCATTTGGGTGGTACTACAGTATAATGCCACTTAAATTAGGGACTTTTATAACAATTTTTATGTACAAAATGCATAAAAGCGCCAGCAGTCTATGGGTAGAAACCGGCTGTCGCATTTGTGCGTCGCTGGTCCATATGAATGAAAAATATAGTACTATTGTGGTGTGTTAAGTGAAATGGCTTGGTTTGGATTGTAAATTGAAGAATATTATCAGTTTGGGCTATAAGAGAAAACCTATCCCTAATTTGTTTGGTTAACGAAACAATTTTTTAAATGACAGGTTTATGATCAAATGTTTGTTTGAGTCAATAAACAGTTTGGTTAATAAACTTCAAAACCAGCTTCATACTTTGCGTTCATGCTCCAAATGCCAGAAAGACAAAAATTATTTATTGTTTGATTGTTTTACATAAATTTAAAGCATAAAAGCCAAAGGGCAATAACAACAAATCTAGTAAATAACAATTTACAATTTATATACAATAACAAAATCAACTAAATTTACAACGATAGTTTCTGCGAGTCAAGGTCTTGTATGAGCGCATTTGCCAGGTTGGAGGGAGTGACTTCACGTTGTAAGAAGTCTGCTACCAAGGAGTGTGCAGGTTTGCCACCTCCGTGCGCAAGGCAGAGGTGTCGATAGCGCTCACCTTGCGCTCGGCTCAAAGGGTCTTCTTTGAAACTAGACTGCCAGATCCATGAGGCCACAGCGCGACTGAGAAGATAAGCGTAATACTTGGCTCCGTAGCCAACTAGGTGGGAAAACCTCAACTGCCATGCCTGTAATAAAGGAATCTGTTCTTTAAGTATGATCATAGCGTAAACACATGTTTGCACAAGTGTTAGGTATGTCCATGGAATTGATTCCAAGTAATACAACACTCAGATTACCACCCAATATAAATTAATCATTTTATTGTAACGGATTTCTTGCAATAGCCTGTTTTGCTGCTAACATTAACCAGATTGAAAGCACAAGTAATTGTTTGACTGATCTCAAACATCACAGGAAGGAAGGAAACATTCATCCAGTTAGTATATGATTCCAGTGCCACAGAAAATCATAATATTTGAATACTCAATATGGTAAAATACTCACATAAGTAATAAATTTATTGTAAAAATTAGTCTGCTATATGTAAGTAATTATTTATTAAAACAAAACCAATTTAAAATGTCAACGTTCTAACTCGTCAACCTCTGGGTCCAAAAATTGTCAAGTTAGAGAGGTTTTACTGTAAATTTCAAATTTGTTATTTTGGGGAAACAAAAGTAGGTATGGTTAACTAGTCTTAAGCACAAAATGTTGTCTTTTCATGTTTTCTGTGTCCACAATCCACTATTAATTTGCTAGCATCAGTAATGCAGCTTGACGACTTACAGTGGTAGGAACGTAAGGAATGCCAAAGTACTGTGCCTGCACTTCAGCAAGTATCTCTGTAGTATTGCCCTTCAGAGGGTGTGGTCCATGGTACCTCTGGTCCAGTGCTGAGTAGAACACCTGTACCTGTAAAATAGCGATAACAAATATATCATTAATATATTACATAGTTGTCAGAATTCTATAATTCGTTTGAGAATCAAAGCAAGCAAAACTGGGATGGATTAAATTTTAGTTTTGATATTTTGGCTGCTCAGTTACAATGTATTACTACTACTTACTATAGCTATCATGTGAGCCGACTAAAAATTTAAGCAAAAACTATCAAATTTCTTCGACTGTCGTAGACAAAAAAATATATCGAATGAAATTTGAAAATAGTTCACTCAAAGAAGTATAATTTTATTTATACCTGCATTTCCGAAGCAGCGAACAATCGTTTGGACGCACAAAGTCTCTGAAGCATTTCATCTGGCATTGGTTCTTTGGTCATGTAGTGTCGAGCAAAACTCTTCAGCACCTAAAACAGAAAATCTGGTGGTTGTACTGTAATTACAGATGAATAGGCCTTTAAAAAACACCAATATGGGTGTAAAGTGTTTAGTTTGAGCCGTAATGAAGTGATACAACTTCCTCCATATTCTGTCTTTACATACATTTTTTGTATGTATAATTTCCATTTCAAGTTACTATCCTGGTTGGAATGGGTGGACGATGAAGAGTAGGTCAATGGTATTGCACCTTCCAGTAGGGTTTTAGCATGGACAAAAGAATTAAATATAGACTGACAAAGGAAGGTTCCACAATGTGCCCCTAGGGTGTGCTCAATGTTTGTCAATTCGCTGCCGTCGTCTACTCACCGTCTGCTACAAGCACTACCACCTTTGCAAACAAAATGCTACTTACGTATAAGACCCACTATTCAATATGGGTAAAGTAAAAAGTAAACAATTCTGAAATCCCAATTTTAATAAAAAATCCCACACGGAAAAATAAAGGAACAAACTTCTACTCCCCAGATTCCAGGGAATTCTCTAGAAGTTGGCAACCCTGGCTCCAACTACCAACTTGTCATCGCAACGCTTGCTAGCGCTTGATGCTGCAGCGGTGTGCGCCGAAACTACTCGGCACTCCTAGCGGTGGACGCCAGATTATATGCTAACCGCAGCACTGTTGTCATTCATATTTGATTCTATTGTCTATGGTTTTAGTTTCAGAACCTAAATTACTAGAAATCAAAGACTATGTGTAGACAACTGTTTTATTTTATTTATACTTTAGTTCAATTCTTTATATTGCTGGTTTAAATAGTGTTTGAATTGTATATCACGGTTTTTCAAATCAAACATCATAAGATTTGTTAAATTTTTCCCTGTGTGTGGTAATCAACTCTTGCTGAGAAAAATTTTGAAAACATAAAAATGTTTGTCAGAATAGTATGAACGTCTAAAGTTAGCAAGTAAAGTACCATCATTGTTCACATTCAGTTTACCTCCTGGAGATACAAATTTAACAATTAAATGAGTTTTCAATAGAAAACAGAAAAACACACATAAATTCTATATCATATTTGTTTTTAGCTTGACTCTTAGCTTTCTAAGGATGATACAGTAGCCTGATAAACAAACCCTTTGCCCAAACTAAACTTAACTAAAAAATATTTGGATTTATTAATACACATTGATAAGATCATTTGAATACCTACTGGAACCTCAAAAGATAAGAAAAAGGAATAAGAATTAAGAATTTTCAATCTTTGGAGACCTAACTTATTCAATAACAGATAGTTGAGACCCTACTAAAGTTGATTTGTAATGCTTTTTATGTTGATCTAAATTCAAACTGTTTATGTTAGCTTAACATAGCCTACTTGCTACAAGCTCTCAAATGACCTGAGATACTCTGGAGTAAGTCATCTGGTAGGGTATCTGTTAATAAAGTATTATTTGTTTAATACTTTAAAGTATTGACTGACAAAATCAATAACACCTACACGAGGATCAGAGGCGAAGTACTCCATGAGGATGGACGGAACCTCCGCAAAGTCTGTGGAGCACCTGGTGCCAGTAACGTGTTGGTACTCAGTGCGCGCCAGCATGGAGTGCATGGCGTGGCCCATCTCATGGAATAGATTGTCCACCATAGCAGGCGTCAACAGGCTGGGTCCGGACCAACGGGGCGTCGGCAGGTTCAACATTAGGACTACGATGGGGTGCTGCGACAGACAATACTTCATCACTTACACTCGTCACTAGTGGCTTAGGGCAATAATTAGTTTTGGTATTCAATCAAAATACAAATTAAAAAGTCAATAAAGGTAAAACCTTCTTGTGATCACAGAGAAGTAAGATCCAGAGGAAACATTTAATGGTACACTTAAGTGGTGTCTAGTACTAGCCGCTGGTGTCTAGGGCACTTCGTACTGCTCCCCTTGCCATCACGTACTGCAACGCTCACAGTGGAGGATGACCCTGAGTCCTGTGTGATAGGAATTTCCCCACAGTGTTGGCTGTTCAGTCTCTTCCTACCTCATTACAAGTACATTTCTGCCCCGACATACCAGTGCACGGTTGACCCATAAGCTTGTATCCTCTATATCTTACTTCTCTGTGTTGTGAACAAGAATAACAGAAATATTAAGTGTTTACAATTCCTTGGCAGTCAGCACATTCCTTTTATGGGTTTAACCAACCTAACCAACCTAAACTGAGATTGTATTATTTTGACAAGCAGTTTTTTTTTGGAGATAAGTGAAGTTTGAGCTGAGGCAGAATGTAGTGGAACAGCATTCCTAGATCTCAAGCCTAAGGATTTTTATATCCAAGACCAACACTTGTAAATTGGGCTATTTTTGAACGGTTTTGTTTGTTTTCTTTTTTACAAAAAAAAATATTTACCTATGTTTAATTTTCAAATTTTTTCAACACTTCCAATACAAAATAGTACAAAAACCTCAATTTATACAAATGGAGCACTCTAAATAGGCAATTTACGAGGTATGGATGGAAGTAAATTATACAGCATGAAGATGAATGCATCATAGTCAAATCATATGTTATACCCCGCCCATTTCAGCCAGTGTTACTATTGTAGTCTGTTTAGTGTTTAGTCAGGCTACGTTTGTTTCAGTAGACTTTGTTTGGATACCATTCAGAAAACAGTATGTATCACTGAATAGTACACATAGACAAACATTTAATTCTTTCAAGTTAGGTACCTGATATGATCCGTCACTCAGTTTCTTTCCTCCCTGGATGGTGAAGTGACAGTCCTGATTGGGCTTGTTAGCTCTCTCGTAGAAATCACAGTATATGTAGCCCAATAGCCCCTCACTTTCATGTGACACTATAACAAACACAGAGAAAAATAAGCACTTAGGCTACCAACTTTTAACCATGTCATACTAAACACTCTTTTTATACCTCTATATTTCTACCTAGACTATAAAAGGTACATTTTGTCCAACCACTTAACGGTGAAGGAATCCAGAATGGATTATTCCTTAGCTATCATTAGACTGTTAATATACTTTTAATCAAAGGTTGTACACCATTACTGACTAGAAGTTTTTGACTTGCATTGTTTTTTAATTAAACATCATTCAAAATGTTACTTAAGAGAGTCACATGAAAGTCTTGAATGAGCCGAGTTCAAGCCTCTACCCTTTTTTCAAGGCGATCTTTGTATGCAATGTATCTGTTGTTATGACATATGAGTTGATACATAGCCTTCTCTAGTAGTCCTACACAAGGCTGCGTCGAGCGAGAACTGGCATTGTCGCATCTGAGTCTTGGTCTTACTTATTCGTGCTTCTACTACCTTAAATAATTAGTAATGACATTGAAATTGTTACTACAACATGCCAGATAGATGTGTTGTGCCTGAGTGCAAGTGTAATTACGAAAGCTCAATTTTAAAAAAATGAAGAATACATACAGTGTTTTAAGATTCCAAATGATCCACCGCGTAAGCAACAATGGCTTCATGCTATTCCTCGGTCAGATAGGACACTTCAAACAATTCTCGTGTTTGCGTAAAACATTTTCAAGAAGACGACCTAATTTTTGTATAAAAATAAAAGAATACAACAATGATTGGTGTAAATAGATTTTAAGCAAAGATTTTAAATAGATAGATCTTTACAGTTTACACTTTTCAGATATTTCTATAATACTTTCGTTATCTGCTGTGGCTTCCTGGTAAAATTGTTTTTTTCCTTTTTGGTAAATGTGTAATTAGAATTTAGAGTAACAATTATTATTAAAACGATGTTAGATTGTATAATATGGATGGTCTGATAATAACTCGTTCCCCACGCACGGGCTTCGCCTAGCCTATGTGGGGAAGTTCCATTATTATTAAGAATACTGTTTTTGTAATTCTTATTTATCATGGAATAAATGATGGAATAAATGAATAAATAAAAATAATATTTACGCGAGAAGCGAGTTTAAGGTGAGAATACCATACCTACACTATTTCTACATGTAGACTCAATCACACCCAGGTCATTGTGAGTATTGTGACCCATGTGATATTTTTATTTTTAGCGAATTTCCCTATAGGGAAGTAGCTATTACCGTAGGTGGCACGGTAAGAACTAGACCCGGGACCAATTTACTTTTTCATTTTGATGTCCCCAGAGGCCAAAAACACCATTCGTTCAAATTTTTATATATGTATATATATATAGACTTATATATATATATACGTCCGTGAACGCGATAACTTGAGTAATTTTTGTCAGATTTTGATGAAATTTGGTTTAAAGGTGTAAAGCGGGATAAATTTGAATGAGTTCGCAAACCAGCACGATCGGACCATGGGAACGGGGCTTTACGGGGGGTTTTATGGGGTAAAAATTGGTTTTTCTCACTTTTGACCCTCAAAACACAAAATTTCCCGATTTCTCTTTAGACCTTTTTAAAGAGCTTAAAAAAACAAATAATTTAGTATATAAAAGTATTTTTAACCGACTTCCCCACTACCAACAAAAGGAGGAGGTTCTCAATTTGTCTGTGGTGATGTTTTTTTTTTCTATGTATGTTCACCAATTTCTCTGTGATTCTTTTACCGATCAGTGTGGTTCCACCACCAAAATAACCAGGAGAGTTTCTATTTGGTACCTTATATATTATGTTTAAGTATAATATTTGTTTCAGTGAAAAATTCTGAAAACCTTAAATATTCAACATTTATTTTGTTTACATTTGTGCAGATTGTTTACATTTGTGAAGAGAAGGCAATAAATAATGATTAGATTCCTACAGCTGTTAGTTGAAACCATTTAAATGAAGCTACAGACAATTCTTCATGAAACAGTTGCTTCATATTGATCAAAAAACTATTTCTTGCCATGGAGCCTAAATGAATTACATTGAGAAAAATGCATTTTGTTTTGGTTACTATAAAAAAATGTATTTTAACGTTTGACCTGATTTGTGTATACAGTAATTCTGTTTTTAGTATTGAATATTCTGACTTACAAAAACATATATGTTTCAGTGAATAGCTGTATGATATTGACAAATAAAGGTGTAAAAAACATTCGTAAAACAGGTCTAAATATAAATCAAATGCAATTATTCCTTACACGACCTAAGAAGTGTGGCAGTGCATAATCGTCAATTGTCTTAAAAGTGTTAGATATTTTAATTACTAAACATGCATTTGCAGATGTGGAACGTTTATTGATGTTCTCTACCCAGTTACTATATCATATCAATACTATTATGCCTGCTTCGGAAAGTCCTAGAGGAAGATGATTTGCAATTTCGACTAGGCTATATCTTGATCAAACAAAACCACCTACATGGCTTGCACCACTTTTAGCTGAACCAATCTTTCATATACATATTTCATTTGCAGATGTGGAATGTTTATTAATATTCTCTACCCAGTTACTATAACATATCAATACTATAATGCCTGCTTCGGAAAGTCCTAGAGGAAGATGATTTGCAATTTCGACTAGGCTATATCTTGAGCAAACAAAACCCCCTACATGACTTACACCACTTTTAGCTGAACCAATCTTTCATATAATATTTTCCAAAGGTACTATACGAAAGGTACTATGGTGTTAACGACCAATTTTCCACTTTTGAGAGATTTTTTAGTGCTGGTAGCTGAGGAATAACTTTCATATTGTTCCAAAAGGCTTGAGACGTTACTGTATTTCTTTTTATAATGTAGAAGTACACCAATTGCAGGAAACGATGATGTCTGACATTTCAATGTATCTAGAAAAGACAATTAGTTTTTCACTAGGCCTACTGTAATGGAAAACTCTTTCTTTCTTAAGGAATATCTAAAGATGTTTATTTTCATACCCATTGATTATGTTACCTGAACAGGTGACTCAAGCAGTTTTAAAATAATGATTGTTCTGTGGAACTTTTGATTGTGTCAAACAGTTTTGCTTATCAAAAATCCTCAAGTAATTAATATATAAAAAATTATACAGTCACTAAAAATCATGAAATAATTTATTTTTGTAAAAAAATACAACCGACTTCAAACGCTCTAAAAAGAATGAAATAATTTCAATAAAGTAAACTTTTGTATTAGGCAAGCTCACGTATTTCAAGTCGGCGCGGCTCAAACTGCAAATATGATTGAAATCAAATATTGTGTGTGTATTTTGAAAATCAATAAATTTTAGCTGGATAACATAAATAGATAAAAAACATACTGAGCTGTTTTATTTATATATTAAAGGAAATATTTTCTTGTATTTTATGTTTACTTCAGAATAAATGCATTATGAAAATAACACACACAAATGTTCTATATGAATAGGAAAATAATTTAGTTTGATATGGAAAGGTTTGATAGGGAAAGAAGCTAGTTTAGTATTAAAACGTTACTTTTCCAAGTTAGAAACATTTAAATGCGTTATAATCTTTTTAAAGATACTCGTTAATACCACTATAATGCCGATCTCTGATTACGGTAATAAAATAACACTTAACGCATAACTATGAAAAAGACACGCAGATTAACAACTTTAGTTATAGATAGTCACCGGCAATATGGACACCCTCTTTCAATTTTGTATCAAAAATCATCATAGAGTCGCGCCGACTTAAAATACGTGAGCTTGCCTAATACAAAAGTTTACTTTATTGAAATTATTTCATTCTTTTTAGAGCGTTTGAAGTCGGTTGTATTTTTTTACAAAAATAAATTATTATTCGATTATTAGTAACAGAGAAAATTTAAAAAATTGTAAATTTAAAATTCCCATGTTATTCTTATGGAGAATATTGTCAAATGTTGTAGTTTGCTTGTTTATGGATACATTTTGATCAAACTTGGCAAATTTATTTATTTTGTACTAAGCTATCAATATTTTACTCAAAAACACACTTTATTAGTTTCCTTGTAGCAGCAAACCTAGGTACTCGTTAAACCTAATGTTATTAAAATATATTTAACTGAAAATCAATTCAGACAAATGGAAATTCGCTTAGTCGGCAGGTTTGCTGCGGCGGGGGTATTTTTGTATTTATTGCTGCAAAACTATTTGTAATAAACAAAGAATTTTTCTCCCTCTCTCTTTCTCTCTCTCTCTCTCTCTCTCTCTACAGACTATTTCCTAATTTACCTTCGTATCTTAACGATAAACGCTGCTTAACACAACTGAAATAATTAGTGCTTCAATGAAATAAACTGGTGTTTGTTTTTGTTTTAAGTACTAGTCAAAAATATGTACTACACCATCTAACAATGAAAGCATCAGAGTCTGACTCGTCTGAATGTTGATTTGGTTAAAAAATTAAATGAATATTGTGGAAAGCCGTAAGGCCTAGCTTCGGAAATCGTTTACAAAATGGCAAACGTCTTATTTATTTTTTTATTTTTACTTTATATTCCAACGGAAAGCTTCATTTTGATATTGGTAAACATATAAACAAGACTTGCTTACGACTAGTAAAATACAATCTTTAATAGTAAATTTATTGTTTTGCTTAACGAATATTCAAATAAAATAAATTATTCAGTCAGTATGCCTTCAAAAAAGAAAATAAAACTTCAAATTTTGTTGTAGCCAGCTAGACTTATGGTTCCACAATCCTCAGGCAGGCTAAAACTTCATATTCCTACTGTATTTCAAATTGAAAATCATCATATTTGAACAAATTGTTAGATGTTAATCTCTAAAAATGCATTTGCAAAGGGAGTTTTATTTAAAATTATCAAATTGACAAAGAAAATATGCAAAGTCCAGACATTTCCACATTCATTGTACTTACTATACGATAAATACAACCAAATAAAAACATTATATTTGTATTTTTAGTTTTAGACGTATTGTGCTGTTGTATTTTTTCACTAAATAAATATCCTTAACTACCTTGATTCTAATTGTCTATTTTATCATACCCTAAAATCCACTTATATGTCATTTATATACTTTCATTAATTGATACAGAGCAGCGAAAACAGTTATACTCCTATAGCCTAGAGTGTGTGCCGGACCCAGGCGGCGGGTGATTGTGATGTTGCCACTTCGAACATCCTTACTCATATACACATTGTGTATTAGAGATGGCTATGGTTGATATGTCATAAGTTAATATTGGTTAAGAAACAAACATTATAAAAGTTATTTTATTTAGGCAACATTGATGCTTGATCGCATAAAGTTTTACGATTAGATGAACTGACACAGAAATTCATTTAAGGGTTTTAGGTTACCCTTGGCAATAACGTCAAGCCGCTCACAGACTTATAATCTACTCTAGACCCATTAATAATGTGATGTGAACATTAAATAGGTACACAATCGCCATCCAATGTTTGTCACCTCACCTGCCACTTTGTAGACGTCAGAGGCCCAAAGTTCTCCAGGTTGTGTCTCCTCTGTCTGCAGACTGATTCCGTACAGCTGTTGGAACAGAGAGTTAAGACCCTCCATGCAGCCTCCTAGGGAGAAGTACGGAGAGAACTCGCTGCTGTTGGCTTTCAGCCATTTTCGCTTGGCCTGGTTGGTTAGGTAAGGAATGTCCCAGGCCGCAAGTGGCTACAATGATGAGTTAGTTTAATTTTACAGCTTACACTCATCAAGACAACTTACACATTAGGATGAACTAAGAATGTCCCAGGCCGCAAGTGGCTACAATGATGAGTTAGTTTAGTTTTACAACTTACACTCATCAAGACAACTTATACATTAGGATGAACTAAGTCTATGTTATGAGAAAATATTGTAAATTTTAAGGAAAGTAATAAGCCTTAGTAAGCAGTGTTTAAAGTTATAATAGTCTTTGACTTGTGAACTGCAAGGGTTTCATTGAACTAGGAACACAGTCAAAATTCTAACATAGACTAACCAACACAAGTAGACTTTTCATCCCACTGTAAATTTTGAAGCTCGTTTTTCGTGTCTAGATCATGTCCGGTGACACTATTCATTAGTGTCGATGAAATTTTGTTTCTATTATTTTAGGGTTAATTTCATGAAGTGTGCTTTAGTGTTTGGTTATATAACTAGGGGATGAGTTATTGTTTATTATAAGATTGTTTTATTTGGTTAAACAAGGTTTTAAATTACTGAAATAACAAGAAATAATTTGTAAACAAAACACCATCTCAACAGTGCACCGGACAGAACTAACAATAAAATTGTCTTCAGCTATTCTACAAGGATGAGAAATCAACTAAGGGAGTATGTTTTACCTATGCTTCTATTAACCATCACAAGGACTGTAATGGGTAACAAATATACGGATAAAGAAATTCCTTGGTGACTACAGTTAGGAAAACTATTAGGCCTACTATTTTTTTTTTAAGAAATAACACTGTATGCATGAAGTAGCTATAGGCTAGCATGATTTTATTTATTTATTTTTTAAAGAGGCTGGCGCCCTCTTTTAACCTTGCATTTTCCCGTCCACATAGACTACAGATCTGTGTGTGGAACGTATCCAGCAAAGCAAGGAGTGAGCCGGTACAGTACGAAGGTGAACTGCACTGATAAATTTTAGTGGCAGTGACCAGGATCCGAACCCACGACATCGCTGCCTTGGGCCCGAAGTCCGTGACGCTACCAACTGAGCCACCGACTCACCACTGTATATGATACAGCATTGTATTTAAAAATTGTGGTACAGAAAAAATATACAGTAAGAATAGCCAAATCGTTTTGCAAGAGACAACTAACAGAGACTTCCACTGTAGCTTACTGAAAAGTCTTCTTTTTTTTGTTAGAGCAGTGTTTGTGTTGGACAGTGTAAGTAGGCCTATTTCTTTTCCAAGCAAGCATTTGTACTTTCTCATCTTTATGAACAAAACGATCATACCCTCGACTGAGCATAGTTCTCTAGCTTCATCTTGGTCATGTTGTCAAAGTCTTCTTGAGCTCTTGGCCGCAACTGTTCTGTCAATGTGTCTAGGAACTCGGATACCACCTCCGGCTCTTCCACAATACTGGACTTGAGGGCTCTGCAAGTAATAATACACTTAGTTTATGCTAACAATAAATTTACAACTTTTATTTTGCTTTAGAAGAGTCAAAATAAATCAGTATATTTTTTCCTTAAACAACAATTTATGATTTACAGTAAGTCGTTGGAGGCCAGTAAAGGCAATAGCAAGGGATCTGCAAGCCAGACTTTTTACTACAGGCAGATTTTAAAATGTTCACTTTCAGGTCATAGCCAAAATTGGATTGCTTTGGAAAGTATTAATTTTTTAAATGTTAATTGTCTACAGCATTGTACACATTTTATAATTCATTACTGAGAGAAATAGTAAGATAATTTATGAGTTTTGTTTATTACCTGTGAGCAAAGGTAGGAAAGCCGCACACAGAGGCCAAGTTGTAGCGAGATTGCAGCATCTCGGAGAGTCGATAGTCCTGCTGAGCGTCAGGGTACAAGTAGATCTTGTAAGCTGCCTCTCTCGCTCTCTCATCTGGTGAGTCTGCATACAAACCGTTCACTATCACCTTGTCCCCCTCCATCATGAATCTGTAAACACAATAAAACCAAGTGTGTCGAGTAACTATCAATAACACTCTAATCCTTGTAACCAATTGGATTGGCCAGAACATAGAAACCTAGTTATCCAAATACCCACGTCACTGCAAACCTGCAAATTTCCATTGGCCTGAATGGATTCTCACTCACAACCTAACCAATATTTGCATCATTACAAACACAATATCAAAATTAGGGATGGACAGGTCCCGAACTTTCGGGGAATTTTCGGGAGAAAAATATTCCCGATTATCGGGACGGGATTACATTTTATTCGGGAATTTTTCGGGACGTGATTTGGTCCGATCGTCGGCGATTTTGCTGCTTCGCGAGTGACGATGACATCGCTATCGCGAGAGATGTTCACAAACACAATAGTTCCGCCAACGCAGGAAGCGAAGTCATTTCGACGATCGCGCAGTGACCAGTGAATTTTTGAAAGAGTTGTTGCGAACCAGCTGATTGAGTACCTTGAAACTAACAAGTTGTTTGATTGTTGCCAGCATGGTTATCGTAAAGGAAGGTCAGTGGTAACTGCAGCAACAGAGTTTATTGAATCTGTGATCGACTCAGTTGATAAAGGCAAGAAAGTTGTAGGCATATTTATGGACTTGATTAAAGCATTAATCACCTTTGATAGCATTAATCATGGGACTTTATTACATAAATTGAAATTGTTTGGGATTGAAGGGAAAGAATATAATTGGCTTAGTACATATTTATGTAACCGACAACAGTTTGTAGAAATTTTAAATTTAAATAACAATAGATTGCTCAAATACAAATCCACTCTTAAACAGGTAATAAGAGGTGTTCCTCAAGGGTCCATATTAGGACCTTTGTTATTCACATGCTACATAAAAGACATGCCAAAATTACATAATAATTATAGCTTATGTCTTTATGCTGATGACGCTAATCTTCAAATAAATGGGCACTCTATTGAGGAGGTTGAGTTGTCATCATTTTCAAACCTGGCTCTTTTAAATCAGTTTTTCCAAAATAATAGTTTAGTACTAAACTCTGCCAAAACAAATTTCATTGAATTCAAAACTTATCAAAATATTAAAAATATGCTGTCACCTACCATCATTCTAAATTAAACTGAATTAGAGAAGGTGTATGAATCTAAATTTTTAGGATTAACTATAGACAGCAACTTGTCTTGGAACAGCCATGTCAATAATCTAGTTTCTAAATTAAACTCTGGGGTATATGCACTAAGGAGGCTCTCAAAAATTTGTTCAACAGAGACTCTGAAAATAGTGTATTTCGCCTATATTCATTCAAATATCGCCTTTGATCTTTCATTATATGGGGCAACTTCCATTCAAAATTTGAACAAAATACTAAAAATTCAGGAACAATCAATTCAGATTATATTAAAATTAAATTATAATGAATCAGTAAAACTCTTTTTTTCTAAAATTGGTATCATGACTGTATATGCAATGTACATTTATGAAACTATAATTTCTGTGAAAAACCGTCAGGACCAACTTCATTTTGTTGGAGACACTCATAATTATAATACAAGATTCAGGAATAGAATTGGCATTGACAAACATAAACTTGATGAAAAAAAGCCAATGTATATGGGGTCAAAATTTTATAATATGTTACCAAAAGCCATTAAATCTGAGAAAAATATTAATAAATTCAAAAATCAACTAAAAAAATATCTTATTGATTTAACATTATATTCTTTCTCCGAATTCCCATGTAAAAATGATGTGTAAAGAAAGTTTTTAGTTCTGTTTTTCTTTTCATGCATATAACTATATCTTTTGTTTTGACAGCCTTAGTATTAACCAATCTTAGTTATAATGTATCTTAGTATTCATTAATATTGACCCCATTCTATGTACAGAGTACTAATATTAAATAAAGATTTTATTGATTGATTGATTGATACCAACATTCGCGCCGTGACCGCAGAGTCATACTGACGATTGCGCCGTGACCGCGGAGTCATACCGACTATCGCTCCGTGACCAATGAGTCATACCGACGTTCGTGCTGTGACCGCAGATTCATACTGACGATCATGCCGTGATCGAGAGTCATACCGACGATCGCGCCATGACCGCGGAGTCATACCGACGATCACCCCGTGACCGCGAGTCATTTTGACAATCGCAACGTGACTGTGAGTCACAAGTTTCTATAGGTACCTGTAAATTGTTACCCATTTTAGCGAATTTCCCATATAGGGAATAAGCTATTACCGTAGTACTCATGGTAAGACCTGGACCCGGGACCGATTTTTTTTTTCGTTTTTAGGTCCCTAGAGGCCAAAAACACCATCCGTTCAAATTCATATATATATATATATATATATTTATATATAGCCTATATATATATTTATATATATATATATTTATATATATATATATTTATATATATATATATATTTATATATATATGTGTCCGTTAGCGTCATAACTCGCGAAAAAATGATCCGATTTTGATTAAATTTGGTACAAACGTGTAAACCTACGTTTATTCGAACGAGTTCGCGAACCAGCATGATCGGACCATGGGAACGGGGGTTTATGGGGGGTTTTATGGGGTAAAAATGGGTTTTTCCCATTTTTGACAAAAAAAACATCAAATTTTGCAATTTCTTTCTAAACTATTTTGTAGAGCTTAAAAAAACAAATAATTTAGTATATTGAAGCGTTATAATGCGCCTAATGGTTACGGAGAAAATTCCAAAAAATTGCAAATTTAAAATTCCCATGTTATTCTTATCGAGAATAAGTAAACTGTTGTAGTTTGCTTGTTTATTAACATATTTTGCCCAAATTTGGAACATGTTTTTATTTCTTACTAACAATTAACATTTTACATAAAAAACACTTTTACCCTCCCTGTTGCAGCAAACCTAAGTATGTTTTAAACTGATTCTATTTAAATAGGGATAAATGTGATATTTTTAAGGAGACATTTTAATGTAAATCCAATCAGGCAAATGGAAATTCGCTTAGTCTGCAGGTTTGCTGCGGCGGGGGTATTTTTTTGTTTTTACAGATCAGTGCCACAAACGGTAAAAATTGATTTTCTTTTTTGGTAACTATGCAATACTCAAGACTTCATTTTTAGCCATTTATTATAGCTCTTCAATTTTATGCATAGGAAAAAATCCCTTCCGTCCCATCCCAAAAATTGGGAAGGAAATAAAAATCCCGTCCCGTCCCAAACTAAAAATTCAATCCCGTCCATCCCTAATCAAAATACAAAAATCTGTTTATTTCCAGAACTTTGTCTCCCTCCATCATGAATTTAAAACACGTCAAATAAAACCTGATACCTTAAATAACTCTCTAGGCTAATAACACAGTTTTTTAAGAATAAAATTATTTCCTGACAAATAAAACACTTTGAAAACTTACAAGTTACGGATGTCTTTGGGCACGACCTCGGCAGGCACAGCGCGAGGTGTTACAGCACCGGCCATGAACCTCTGCCCCAGCTGTAGAATGTAATCATTGAGTTGCACAACCTCCCTGCGCTGATCTTCAGGCAAGTGGATCCCACACAACTCAAAATCAAACATGAACAGCCGGGCGACATGCTCGTCTATGGCCGTGGTAGGGATCTTGTCACCTCCTTCCACAACCGCCCGCAGTGCTTGGTACAGTGGTTTGTTGGTGTTCAACCTGATAAACAGAATTATAAGAAAAATTTTAGTAAAAACCCAGGACAAAACTTTAACAAATTTATACTTTTTTTATATTTAGGCTTATAAATTGTATCTGGCTGTAAACTGAGTGCTGCATTTTGGAACTGATATATGTTGCAGAACTAGTAATATGGCTCATGAATACTCCACTTTCAATAGTGTACCATATTAAATTGGAGTAATGAGGCCTCTAGTTTAAATTACTCTTGATTGGCAGACCTACTATATATTCTATAATATATTTTCTGGAAGAATAGGGGGTCAGTCTAATGGCAATTACTAAAAATATTTTAACTTTTAATAAAGGAACCTTAAAATGTCGACAATCAAAGCAACATACTAAGAACATAAGAATTTTTAAACCATTTAATGACAAGAAATTATTCAGACCTAGGCTATGCTTCTCTGTAGTAATTTTAGTCATTTAAGCACGGAGCAAATTTTTTTGGGGGGAGGATATAGAATCTGTTTCATCCTGATTGCTGACATGAGATAACTTCCTGGCTATTATATACGATCAATAGTGACCTGAAGTTTAAAGTAGGCTAGGATAAGCATTGACTAATTGTCAAAGGTATAAGTGAAAAGAAGTTCATTTGCTCGGTTCTAAATCTAATAAACCAAGCTAATAAACGGACTGGATGATTTTCTCTGTCTCACAACACCAGCTACTGTGTATCTATAGCTCCAGATTTTTTGACTTTGGTATTGAACTATGATGAACAACATAATTCTCGGTAATTACAGTATCATACATTTGTGTACCGTTGTCATATTGTGTAGCCTAGGCCTACTCACTTCTCGACAACTCCACTGATGGTGATGCAAGCGTCTTCTGCTGCTTGTGCGAAGGTTCCGCGAGGGTGAGCAATGCGAATGAACTCAGCCAAGTCCGCCACCCGACACAAAGAGTCTGACAGCTCGTCAAAGATGCTAACCATCTTACGGGTTCTAATCCAACAAAGTAGGTCTTAGTTTTAAGTGTCCTGGACTATGGTGTTCAGTATCACATTTGTTAATCACAAAGCAAACTATGATATCAATGTAAAATGTGCAAATAGCAATAAACATGTTTGGTTGAGCCCTAACAAGGTTTGCCCTACAAAATATACAGGGTACGGTGACTAAAAATAAAGCAGGTTTTTAATTAATACTTCAATAGGCCTACTTTTGTAAAGGCCTTCTGCCGCTACCAACAATCATCAACTACTTTATAAATGATTTTATAGCTAGAAGAGAAACTCAAACATTTCTTTGTATGTAACATTAAATACTAACCCTTTCCGCGATTATATCGCCGCTACCGCGACATTCACGTCTAACCGTTCCACTCTTATGTCGCAGCCGCCACGACATTTTCAGCATCGCCTTTTTATTAATAAATCCCTTTTATACAAATAGCGTTTGCATGTTTTGAACTTGTGTTGAATACATAACTCAATGTTTCCTCATTCATTTTACATGTCTTTGGTAGCACAAAAAATATTTAAAAATGTTTTAGTCAGCTGTGGAGTAAAGAATAATGAAATGACAATAGTAACAATGACGACAAAAATCTCCATAAAAATCTAAGTTTGAAAATGCATTTTTATTTTTTTTTAATATACCTATCAATCCCTTCTTGTAATGTCTGATTTGAATTGGCAACTAGATAATTAATGTTGATAAAGTGTTTTACAAATCCTAAAAATGTGTTAGAGCCCACCGGTAAAGTTTTTTACAAAACCCCCCAAAAAAATATTTTGTATAGCCTACCACAGTTAATTTTTTTTATTATGACAATACAAAAAATATTTTATGGCTATATGTTTTTGATTTTGTGTTTTACTTGTGCCTACGATTTTAAGCTGAACAAGAATCAAGCCCTCAAGTACAACAAATAAATTATTTTAGTTAGTATGTAGTACACACAAAACCCCAAAACATGTTCTTTTGCATGACGATAAATGCAAGCGCATGGGACAAAAAGGGGTCAACTAATCCGAGTGGAAAGGGTTAAAGACTTAAAGCATCAAAGACATCAAAGTATTATGTAATTGGTTGTAGCCTACTTGAGAGACAAATGTGAGATTGTTTTGTATGGCCTACTTGTTCGATAAAAACTGTTCAAAATGTGGTTTCTATTTTTACAGGCTTATCAAAGATCTTTGGTAGGTTAAGTACCACTTCTTGCTTGCTAACCTTCACCTGATTAAGGCTCAAAATAGATACAGATGTAACAGTGATTAATTAGGGGACATAATTCTATCACGGTATAACTGCAGATTTGATTAAATAACTAATAGCATAAGTTTTTTTTTTCTTCTTCTTTTTGCTATGACGCTAGGCACGAGCCCGGGATTGTTTTAGTGAATTTCCCATATAGGGAATAAGCTATTAGGTACCGTAGTACTCATGGTAAGACCTGGACCCAGGACCGATTTACTTTTTTGTTTTGAGGTCCCTAGTCCCATTTTTGACCCTAAAAACTTAAAATTTAGCATTTTATTTCCATACAATTTTGTAGAGCTTAAAAGAACAAATAATTTAATATATTGAAGCGTTATTATGCACCTAATGGTTACGAAGAAAATTCCAAAAAACTGTAAATTAAAAATTCTCATGTTATTTTTATGGAGAATAAGTAAACTGTTTTAGTTTGCTTGTTTATGAACATATTTTGATGAATTTTGGAAAATACATTTATTTCTTACTGACTATTAACATTTTCATTTTACAAAAAAAATAAAATGTTTACCCTCCCTGTTGCAGCAAACCTAAGTAGGCCTACTCGTTATATTTAATTAGGCTATTTAAATAAGGAATGAATGTGATATTTTTAAAGTTACATTTTAGTGTAAATCCAATCAGGCAAAGGGAAATTGGCTAAGCCTGCAGGTTTGCTGCGGCGGGGGTATTTCACATTACTTAAGGCTAGACCCAGGGGTTGTGGCAATATCACTTCTAGATAAAATCAATCGGTGATTTGGCGGAATTTGAACCCGGGACCTCAGACCCGCCATAAATTTTATTGGGGGAATCTAGGTCCCACGCTCTAACCACTTGACCAACTTGCTCCCCCAGTAATGTAGTATAAATAGAATAATAATAACTTAAAAGTAGGAAAGTCTTTCAACAGTCAAATTCATTTGATTTTTTTTATTTGATTCTTTTTTTACCCTCTACCTAAACAAGCAAATTACAATTAATTTGTCTGAGAAAATTTATGAGGAAAAGTTACCTATTAGGGTTGCAAGTTTCCTCAACAAGTTCATCGGCCTTTGCAATTGCTCTTTCCTTGAGCAAGTAAAATCCTTCATGACTGTGAAGCTCTGGTATGCCAAAAAGTCCCTGTAAAAGATTAGCCTATTAACGGATAACTTATATTAACTTATAAGCGATATACGGTAAGTTACCCCCTTTCATTTACAACTTAAAACACCTTCTATTATTTCTTACTCTGCTCATTGTGATAGGGAAGTTGGTGTAGTTTTCACCAACCCAATGATCAAGAATAGGCCTAGTTAAACATTTTAGCCAGCCTACGTTAAGTTTGGGCTGCATTTTAGTATCTGTCCTACACTCATTCGAATGAATATATCGATTGATATATGCCTATCGATTATTTCATTCGATATTATCAAGTTTGATTAGATAGACACCTAACCTAACTAACCAAATTAAATTATCGATCGAATAACCTATAGCCTATATCGATATTTTTCATTTGAATGAGTACGTAGGATAGATACTAAAGCGCAGCCTAAGTTAGGCCTATTACAAATTTTAAAATACAAATGACAACTTACGGTTCCTTCCTTGGTTAGATTTAGGTTTAATATTCTGCCAGGCCTTGAATTGAAGGCTGTAGCCAAAGGAGTCCACGTACTAACAGAACACCTAGCTAGTAAACTGTTTTGTTTACTTAGACTTGACAAAACACCTAAAAACGGTTGTTTCATTTTATTGCGAGATAAAATCTGAGGACAAAGATAACAAAGGGAATTACATCAATAGAACTTCAATAGCCTAGGACTAACACACGTTATCTAATAATAAATTTGTCCTTAAATGACTGTCCTTGATGATAATGAAAAACTTATATCGCTTAATTTTATTATTCTCATATTTCAATGAGGTTATGTTATGATAATAATCCGAGCAGTAATGCATAATGCAATGTAACACAAACAATGATGCAAAAATACTGCAGTGGTGCATGTGCAGTGAAAAAAATCTTCATGAAGATTACGAGAAATTTAGTTTGAAAATTGTAATTGCTAACAAGGGATAAGCATTGGTTATGTTATCATAGAAATATGAAGATCGGACCCACTTTATTTTGCTTTATAATCTAACGTGGAGTCATTATTATCATTGAGTATAACACCATAATAGTCGATGTTATTATTAAATAAATTATCTATTTAGTATTTATAGAAGTACTTAAGAGTTCAAGTAGTTATGTAAAGGTCTGTTCGAGCGCAGGGTGAGGGTGATATTCCCCAGAGCGGGTTCAGTCTTTGGACTTGAATGTCTGGACTAAGACTCGAGGCACCCTCAGAAATTCAGAGAGCAGTCTTCTGCAGTTCTTTTTCATAGAATCCGCCTATAATTTCCTCGCCATTTTGATCGGCGATCCTATAAGTAACCGGTCTAGTGTTTAGAATTCGTGCTATTGTAAATATCTCCGAAGTCCAGTTTTGTTTATATTTATTCGCAAACACGTCTTTTTTCGTCGTGATACGAACTCTATCACCGAGGTCGAACTTGCTGTTTTTACGAACTTTGTGTTCGCGCTCAATGTACATTTTTAATAGATCAGCCTCGTTATCTTTGTTGACCTCAACTGGTCTCATTTTAATAGTGTGGTGATAATCGTGTTGGTTATACTCATCTGTGACTTCTTGTAGTATATCGTACCACTTGTGGGATTGTCGGACATGGAATTTCACTTTAAGTTTCTCATTCAGTGTCCTATGATATCTTTCAATTATTGCGGACTTCTCTTCACTCTCTGTATGGTATAGTTTGATATTGTGCCTCCTCAACATGTTGTTGAACGGTTTGTTTTTAAACTCTGTACCTTTGTCGGTATGTAAAAGCTTCGGTGCTTTATGACCATCACTGTTTGCTCTTTTTATAATCTTCTCGAAAGCCGTTGTCAACTCTGCCCCGTCTTTTTTCTTTAAAGGTTCGGACCAAACGAATTTGCTAAATGTATCTATGACATTTAAAATGTACTTGTACCACTTGTTCTCCCTAGCGTACTGCTTCATTATTAGTAAATCTGCAGCCCACAAATCGTCGATACCCTTGGTGACTATTCGGCGTTTAATGAACTTTTTAATAACCGGCCTGTGCAACTCCTTGGCTTCTAGGTAAAGTAATTTGTCATAAAAATCAGTTAGAGCTAGGGCAACGAGCCATACTCGAGCTTCAGAGACTGCAGAGGAACACCAGGCCGGGCTTTTAGCTGATTCGATCAGACATGCCTCCCATAGAGAATCTGAAACCCCCAATGAACGCCACGTTAGGCTTTTAGCTGCAGGCACACCTCACATAGAACCTCAGAGACATCTGATGAACGTAACATTCTAGTACCAGCCAACACAAGTAGAACTGCGTCACATAGAACTGCTGAAACACCTGAAGAGTACCAATAGTTGAATTGCATCACAAAGAGCCGCTTAAATGTCTGATGAACAGCATCAGGCTGGGGTGGTGGCCAACAGTAACAGAATGGCTTTACAAAGAGCTGCACAAGTACAAGAGGAAACCCCTGCTATTATACAGGAAAGACAACGACGGAGATAAGACTTCATGAGTATGATGTGGAACCCATTTAATGGTATAGCTTTTCGATATGATCTGTTCATTGATTATATCAATCACAGTTTTTTTTTGTATAGGCAGAATGAGCCAAACATGTAGATATTGTGATACAGTAAAATGGGAGCTAATAGGGATGTGTTGTTCAAATGGAAAAGTAAGGCTTACTTTACCTGCTGAGCCAATTGAGCCACTAAAGACCCTTGTCGTTGGAGAAACAGCAGAATCCAGGTGTTTTTATACTAAATTTGGAAATATAACT